>NC_040915.2:52710478-53011520 GCF_004126475.2 Phyllostomus discolor
CATGCTCTGCTATTAAGAAGAAACCTAAAAAAAGAACATTTGGGAGGGTCGTGTTGTGTTGGTCTTTCTTGCTTCTTCGACATGCACTTCCTCTAACAGATGTCCCCGACACACCCTCTAGCCTTGGAGACGAAATAAGCAGGCAGCTACAACCTTCCTAGCAACAAAAGTCGGGGGTCTCATCCCTCATCCCCACACTCACCTTAATGATCTGCCCCCGGCCTGGCTGCAGCAGGGGGTCTGGTTGCAGCCCCCCGGCCCACACGCCGGTGCAGTTGATAATCACATCGGCGCCTCCTCTCGCCACCTGGCGGCAACCAACAGGGCAGGTGGGGTGGAAGGGGGTGAGGCAAAACGCCTGAGTCCTTTCTGGGGCTGACTAAAGCTTAGAGTCTGGGATGGGCCTCGAGGGGACCCTGAAAGGGGGCTGGGAAGGGGGCCCTCAACTCGGCAACAGGAAGCAAAGCCTCGCCTCTTCTCCTCCCTCCCACATCCGGCCCCTTCCAGCCCCGAAGCTCACCTCCTCAAAAGACTCCACCTTCCGCTGGAAGAACTTCACTCCCCTCTCGGTCAACCTGGGACGATCAGACACACGGAAACGCTCACTACTCAGTCCTCTAACCCATCTCTCTAAGAGGATGGCATGGGGGACATTTCCCAGAGAACCTTCTGCCCCACAGTATGCTCCTTGAGAGAACAGCTGTACAGCCAGATCAGCTCACGAGCACCTTGGTGCACCAGTGCACCACGAAGGGGCTTTGGGAAACCCGAGATGGTCCAAGCTCCATGTCCGGCAGATGGCGATGGGGGAAGGGCCTTGCTGCAGGTTGGACAGCAGGGGTGTCAAACTCGTGCTCACCAGGGGCCACATCAGCCTTGTGGTTGCCTTCAAAGGGCCGAATGCAATTTCAACTCCTTTAACAGTTAAGGAGTAGTGACATGTATACAGTCCTAAAATTATATCATGTGTAAAGAGCTTCCCTGGTGGTTCTGTTGCCCAATTAGGCACGGGAACCATTGTCTTAGTGCACAGGACCCAGGACAGCTGCTATCATGCCTAAGGGTTGACATTTGGGGTTGGTCAATACAAAGGCAAATACCATGAACAACCATCCGCTACCACCCTGGTCCCTGGGAGGTGCTTTCCTGAAACTAAAGGTGAAAACCTCACCTTTCTGTCAGCCACTGCAGGTACGTCCTCCCCTCCAGAATGAGGTTTGTGCTGAACCAGCCGTAGCTAGAGTCACAGCAGGCAAAGGCAGGAATAAAGGGTCAAAGTCAAAGTTATTTGAAGACCATCAAATGGAAGTGGGAACAGTGTTGGGTTTTTTTGGGGGGGTGGAGCTTTCAAAGGTAGAAATAGGACCACTGGGTGAAGCTCAAGGGGGAAGTGGTTTTGAGCTCAAGGCAAAGAAAACTTTTCTACCACGCAAAGCCATCCCGGACGCAGGGACGTGCAAGTGGAGACCGGATGTGTATTTGTAGAGGGGACTCAGGCATTGGGGGGGTGAGCAGGGGCCCAGGGGAACACTGGGCTATAGGAAAACCAATAGAGGGGTTTGGAGTCACCCCGACTGGATTGGAATTCCATTGGGTCACTTGGTTATGTGGCCTTGGGAAGTTACTAGCCCCTCTAACCTTAGTTTCCCCATCTACAAAGGAGGATAGCGATATGGCGATTCTGGCCCTGAGATCTGTGATTCCGCATCCCCCACTTCCTTAGCCCAAGGCCCAGTCTGGGTGGGTGTCCCCTCCGAAGGAGCTAGACGGAGCACCAGGAGACCAAGGGATGAAGGGCCCTAGGCCTAGGGTGGAACAGGACATTTAGTGACTCCACCTTCCTCTCCCTTCTGGACAGGTCCGTCTGCACTGTGGGGCCTCAGCCCCTTTGCTTATGACAGTCACCTTACCTGTAATTAGGGAACATGTCCAGCTCTCTGGGGGTCAGCTTCCGAAATCCCAGAACTATGTCCTTCCAGAAAGGGTCCTGCGGAAGCAGGAGAGAAGGGGGCATAGGGATGGGCGAAAGTCAATAATAACACAATCACAACAAAAATTTACATAATGTCGACCATGTGCAAGGCTCTGTTGCAAGCATTTTACTTATACCGCTGTGTGTAATCTTCACAACAACCCACTGAGCTACATACTATCCTTATCCCCATTTAATAGATGGGCCCATTGAGGCTTAGAGAGGTTAAGTAACTTGTCTGAGATCACACAGCTCATAAACAGTGGAGCTGAGGTGTGAACCCACACAGTTTGGCCTCAGAGTCCAAATTCTCAGCCGTTGCAGGTGAGAGTAAGACTTGGGGTGAGTGATAGGGCAGGGTCAGAAGTGTGGGAGAAAAGGGGGGCGAGTGAGAGTTGCCAAGGGGTGAGAGTGGGAGGCAGCAAAGCACAGGGTCAGACAACTGAATTGGAGATTTTGACCTCACCACCGACGACCTTGAATTCTCTGAGACTCAGTTTCCTGGTCTGTGTCATGGAGTTAAGAGTCCCACGTGGTCCCATGAAAGGTAATACATAACGTGGGCGATGCTCTTAGCACAATGTTAAGTGTTGACTAAACGGTGAAGAGCTGGCCTGGGGTTGTGGGCACCCAGCCAAACCACCCTCGCCAAACAACCTGAGGACATCCTCCACGTGGTCACAGACTGCCTGGGTTCAAATCCCAGCTCCGCCACTTTAAAGCTTTATGAGCTTAGGTAAGGTACTTTATTTAATCTGAAAAAAGGAGCTCATAACACTCACTTCCTGGTTATTGTGAGAATTAATAACGCTTTGTAAAGTAGTTAGGACAGGGAACAAATGGGACTTAAAGTGAACTGGTTTTGGACACAGAAGTCTGTTGCCTTCGAGACTCACAACACATCCCAGCGCCGCTCTGTGATCAAGGCCCTGCCCCGTGGCCAAGGACTCGACTCACCGGAACAGCTTCATGGAAGAGGTTGTAGCCTGAGACTGGGGCCAGGCCCATGCGCGCAGCCTTGGGAGAGTGGATGTGGCTCAGGAGATAGTCGAAGGTCTGCTGGTTCCAGTGCCTGGAAGGGCCCCCCAGAGTCGCATGACATAATACCCTGAGCTGTGCCAGACAGCCCTGAGGGTCACCTCATGCAGGGCTGTGATCAGGCTGGTGGGGAGGGGTCCAAGGCCAGCATCCCACCACTTTCCACTCCTGCAGCATCCCCAAATGCTTACGGGTCTTCCCCCTTCCCACACTTTCCCATATTTCCCCACGAGTGGAATAGAGAAGAGGGAAACAAAGGATGCTCCATCACAGCCAGCTGGAACCTGCTTCCAGCTTGGGGTCACGTAGCTGCCAAGTTTAAATGAAGGCTTGGACCCATTTGGGGGACTGTGATCCACATACGTGGTTCAGGCTCTCTCTGAGCACCCCTCACTGTAAAAACAGCTTGCACTGCAATATGCTTTCCTCTTCTCCCTGGGCACCCGGCTCACCTACATTTCCCAGACTCCCTTGCAGTTAGGTATGGCCATGTGACTGCCTTCTAGCCAATGGCAACTAAAGATTGTGCTCCTGTGGTCCTCATGCACTGCTCCTCACACAGGCGCCAGCCTGGGACAATGGCCACAAAAGAAGCCAAAGAGGAGGCAGGCAGAGCCATGAGATGGGAAGGAGCCTGGTCCCTGAACTGTTACCCAATGATCAGGAATGCTGGTTTTGGAATTTGTGGGAAGAGCAGCTGGGGGCTTCAGAACTAACACAATGACCTTTACAACTTCTTTGCTCAACTTGAGCATTGACCCACCCACTTAGAACTATTCCTAATCCACCAACACATGGGGTTTCGACAGCCACCTGGTTTAGGGGAGGAATGGAGACAGAGGCCTCTACCGGCCTGGCACGCATCACTTCTGTCACTGCTAAGATCATGTGCAGCCTCTGTCTAGCCCATAGAAGGGGCTTAATATTTATTATTTTCTTCACATCCTGCCAGGCCATCGCCTCCACAAAGGACTTGTAACTGGTGACAGGGACTTGGCGAGGACTCGGCTCCCCTGGCCGCCCGGCCGCCCTCTGGGAACCTCACTCACACCTCCTGTGGGTTGCTGGGGTCGGAGAGGTAGGGCTGCCACAGGCCGGCAGCCACGTCGGTGGTGGTGAGTGGCGTGAAGCAGTCTGCGTAGATCTTCACGTCCAGCGACGGCAGGACTGAGTGGTAGCGCTCGTGGATGCAGAGCGCGGTGGACAGCCCAATGACGCCTGCTCCGATCACGACCACGCGCATCGTGCCAGCCTGCAGGAAGGAAGGGTAGCGGCGTGCCATCGCCACCGTCAGCCCCGCCACCAGCACCGCCACCTCCACTGTCCCCTGAAGGTCAAGAAGGCTCCAGATACCGCCGAACCCTTTTAATACTGGATCCTCTGAATGACCCTCCCAAATGGGAGCACCGATGCATGGAGAGACAAAGCAACTTGCCCAAGGTCACACAGCTTGTGAGGGATACCACCTTCTCTGGGAAGCCCCCAAATACACCTTATCTATTTGGAAGTATAAAAAGGGCCTAATAGAGTACCCAGCCAGCTCCAGGCCGGGCAGTCTAATGGTTAGGGCAATGGGCTCTGCCTTCCCATCTCAGGACTCAGCTCTGCCTCCTGCTGGCCACCGACCTTGGGCAGGATGCTTCACAAGGCTCAGTTTCTTCTTCTGGGAAATGGGGGCATCAACTCATGCCTCAGAGAGTAGATGAAAGATTCATCAAGAAGGCAAATGTAAGCCCTGGCTGGCATAGCTCAGTGGATTGAGTGTGGGCTGAGAACCAAAGCATTGCAGGTTCGATTCCCAGTCAGGGTACATGCCTGGGTTGCAGGCCACGGCCCCCAGCAACCGCACATTGGTGTTTCTCTCTCTCTCTCTTTCTCCCTCCCTTCCCTCTCTAAAAATGAATAAATAAAATCTTTTTAAAAAAGAAGGCAAATGTAAAAAGCTTAATCCAGGGTCTAGTACAGGGGTGTCAAGCTCGTTTTCCCCAGGGGCCACATCAGCCTAGCGGTTGCCTCCAAAGGGCCGGATGTAACTTTAGGACTGTATGAATGTAATTACTCCATAACTAGGGGCAAGGAGCTTGGTGCTGCCGCCGGTAGAAACAAGGTACCAGGCCAGATAAAACAAGGTGGGGGTCCGGATTCGGGCCGTGGGCCTGGTGTTCGCCACCTGTGCTCTAGCACGAAAGAAGTGACTTATGACATTTCCAGAGCACCTGCTGTGAGCCAGCCTCAGCACCAAGTGCTTCCCGGGCCTCATACCGTTGAAGTCTCCCAGCGTTCTTACAAGGCAGGGCAGCGCCATTGGCTCCACTTTACTGATGACAAAACTGAGGCTCAGAGAGGTGAAGTCACTCACTTGAGGTCACAGAGCCAGGAAGTGGTGCCACTGGGATTTGATTTCAATTCGAGTAAACTCACACGCACTTATTGCACACCTACTGTGTGCCGGGCTGCCAGCTACTGGATGCAGCTGTGAGAGCATCAGAAGCACAGGATGCAATGGCTGGCCTCAGAACTCGGGTGTTCCAGCACCACCCTCCCCCCAGGGGCAGGGCTGCCTGGGTTCTCAGGAGTTTGGGAAGCCTAGCAGCTTTTGACCTTGAAGCTGCTTGGGCCCCCACAGCAGGGAAATATTCTGCCGGCTCCCGCTGAGGCAGAACAAGGGGGCATTTGTGCCCAAAAGGGCCAAATTCAACTTTCCCTCCTCTTCACTCACAACTCTCCCCGTCCAGACCTCACTCCTGGCCCGTGGCCCTGAACGGCGGGGCATTCTCAGCGCGGCCTCGTTTTGTGAAGTGGGAAATGACTCCAGCCCACAAGAACTGGACTGTTCTGGGGTTTCAGCCGCCAAGGGGAAGATAAAACCCCAAAACAAAAGGGCGTCGTTGCTTTGGACGATTTTTCTTCCAGCTGCCAACCTGGGCTTGGCTGGGGGGGTGGGCGGACCCTCTCAGGACCCCCGGCCTCCTGCCTCAGCCTCCTCCTCTAGAGAATGGGAGAAACGTGAGCTCCCGGGGTCATCGCAAAGGTTGAATGACTAGCACGGCGACAGATCCTGGTCCAGGGCCCGCACAGAGTAGGCCCTCAGTACACGGCAGCCTCCTTCTGTGCCCCAGCACCTTGGAAATAACGAAGGACAGAACGCTGGGTGTAGAGGAGAAGAGAGGAAGGAGGGGGAGTCAGGCCCACCTTCCCTGCTGGCTCACTGTGTGACCTTGGCTGAGTGGCGTCCCCGGTCTGGGCCTTCTGCCTGTCTTCGCATAACCTCCATGGAGCTCACCACTTCTGTACATCAGCAGTAAGAAGGCAGGAATAGAGGGCTTTTCTGTACTTCCCAAATTCCCCGTAATGAATACGGGAGGAGGCACAGAATGGGGAGGTGGCAATAGCAGCCTATAGGCTGTGGGTCAGACACACCCAGGTTCACTGCTGGCTCTGGTACACGCCAACCGTGTGACCCTGGACTAGACACTTGATTTGACTGAGCAAGGGTGACTGACCTCCTTGATTTCCTGGGATGGAGGGTGTCCCCGGGATGTAGACTCAGTGCTAAAGCCAGGATATCCCTGCGGCAAACCGGAATGAGTTGCTCATTGTAACTGAGCCTCTCCTGTAAAGCTTTAAGGGTTAACAAAGCTCCCTGCCTTTTATCCCCCCACCAGAATATCAGCTCCAGTAAAGCAGGGACTTTTGTCTACTGCTCTAGGACCTAGAATAGTACCTGGCCCATAGCAACGACTCGGATGAATGAATGAATGAATGAATAGGGTTCTTATAAGGATCTAAAGAGAAAATACTCGAAGGTGCTTGGGAGCTCATAAATTAAACCAGTGGTCATCATCATCCCCAGTTTAACCGATGAGGCAGATGAGGCTGGGAGAAAGCAAGGTTAATTAGAGGTCACAGCAAGGGCTGGAGGAAGGGAGGGAGAGTGAGCCCAGTTCTGCTTTTCTGGGACGAAGTGTTTTCCACTCTCACACCACCCAAAGGATCGAGGGGAAAGAAAGCTGTTTATATAGTAAACGTATGTGAGGTGAGAGGAGAGAGTGTTTGAAAACCCTTACGAGGTGTCTGGGCAAGGAGAAAGAGGCTTTGAACAGAAGCTGAGCGGGCACGCGGCACGTCTCTGGTAACAAGTCAGGCTAGGGGTGGCGTCGCCTGCCCAGGAGAACAGCTTGAGGGACGACTCAGAGCCACTTCTGGAAACAGCTGGCAAGACACAGGGACAAGTTACAGCCTGGGGCTCGTTTCTGCAGGTGTAAAAATTCTAAAGGTGAGCAAGGTGTCGTCATGCAGATGGGGAAACTGAGGCCCAAAGGAGAGAAAGGACTTGGCTGAAGCTCCACATTTGTGAAAAAACGATGTGTGGGGTCTTGGGGTTAAAAAGCCTCTGAAGCCCTGGCTGGCGTAGCTCAGTGGATTGAGCTCGGGCTGCGACCAAAGCATTGCAGGTTCGATTCCCAGTCAGGCCACATACCTGGGTTGTAGGCCACAGCCCCCAGCAATTGCACATTGATGTTTCTCTCTCTCTCTCTCTTTCTCCCTCCCTTCCCTCTATAAAAATAAATAAATAAAATCTTTAAAAAATACTTAAAAAAAAGTCTCTGAAGAGACCATGTCCCAAAAAGAACTAGATGTGGAGATAAACAGTGACAGCAGCCGCCACTTTCAACTCTGAGGGTTGTTCTCCTGTAGCCTTCTACCAGCCCTCGGGGTTGTTGTGATGCCCATTTTCCAGAGCAGGCGACTGAGGCCCAGCCAGCCGGCCGGGGAGAAGCAGAGCCCAGGCTGGCCTGCCTCACAAGGGAACAGTCTGAAGGTCAAGGAGGTGAAGAGAAACCCCCATATTTCAGGGTCCTGCATTGAGAAAAATAAAATAAAATAGAATAGAATAAAATAAAACTTCAGAAATTTTTAGTGTGTTGGTGATAAGCGTAGAGTGGAAGAGGGAAAAATGTGTTTCCTAAATTAATTACCTTGATAAGCAATGTGAATGCAGTTTGATACCGATTACAGCAACCCTGTGCGTGTGGGGTGTGCGTGTGTAATTATAGTGTCTCTGAGGGTGGGGAGGGAAGGGAACGATCTCGGCCATCTGTCACGTGTCAGGCACACGCAGATGCAGTACAGACTTCCTCTTAATCCTCTCAGCTGCTCTGGAAGGTTCTGCAGAGGTGGGACTGAGGTTCTGGGAGAGGAAGCCGCGCTCCCACAGTCCCCCCGCCAGTGTGGGCCGGAGTACAGAGCTGAGCTCCCTGCGCTGCGCCGTGAAACTGCTTTGCAGCCGGCAACAAGTTACACAGACACTTTCTGCTTGCCTTTCAGTCTCGTAGTTCTCTGCTTATAACCTCCCTTGTCCCGAGAACGGAATGTGAGGCCATCCTGACTTCGACGGCTATATGTGCGTAGCAAAGCACAGGAAAGGTGGTTCTGAACAAATCAGCAAGTCACGGGGGACGCAGTTGAATGAACCCATTAGCTCTTCCAAGGGGCACCCTATGGCCGCGTCTCATGAAGGTGAGGTTTTCAGAATTTATCTTCAAACTGGACCAGATTCTATGAATGCTTGATAACCAGGCTACCTGCTACCTGCCCCCAAAATAATAACTACCATGTACTGAGTCCTTGCTATGTGCCCAGTTCTGCACTACGAGCTTTACATTAATCACCTATGTTAATATTCAAATACCCTGTGAGAGGTAAGTTACGATCCCATCTTCCATACAAGGAAACTGAGACTTGGAAAAGCCAAGGTGCTTACCTGAAGTCCCTGCCTGACTCCAAGGCTGTCTGTCCCCTGCCTCGGGCTCTGCTGCGGAGCTTCCTCTGTCGACATCGGGGAGGGCATGAGTTCTCCCGTACCCCTGCCCCCACCAAAAAACGCCCCCACTCACCTGATACGCCAAACTTCTGGAGGAAAGGGGCAGCTGCTGTGGGTGCAGCGTCCTGTCTCCCGAGGGCAGGCTGCTGGTTCTGGGGCGTCCCGTCCTCAGCCCTCTGCCTGCCAGCCGGGACTGGAGCTCAGGGTCAAAGTCTGGAGTTCTAGACAGGGCACAGCTTGGCACTGTGCTGCTTACAGGGACTGAACCTGGGCCAGGCTGGGAGACCTCACCTCCCCTCGCTCCCCGTCCCTGAAAAGCTGCCTGACTTTTCTGGCTGACCCCAAGCCCCTGTGTACAGGCCTTGATGGAAGGGAGGGGCGGGCGGGGGTTCTTGGAGGGCTGATGGGCACAAGGAGGCCTGTCTCCCAGGCCAGCTGGAGACGATCCTCTTTCTTCTCTCTTTCTGCTGCCACCCTCGGGGAGGGGAGGGTCGTTTCCTGGCCTGCAGGGTGGGGGTGGTCAGTCTGGCAGCCTCTGTGGGGAGGTCAAAGGTCCAGATGGGACCAGGGCTCCCAGGGCCTGCCTGCCAGCCAGCCCCATGCCATTCGGGGACACTAGGTGGGTAAGGCCAAGAAGAGAGAGACCCAAGGTGGCAGCTGTTTGGGCCGTGAAGACGGGTGGCTCTTTGCTAGGGGCCCCAGAGGCACTGGCAGCAGGACCCCAGGTCCCTCCTCGGTCAGGGCTAGACTTGGAGCTGTGATTATTAAAGCTCTAAGATCATCAGATGCATCCCTGTAGAGATGGGGAAACTGAGGCCCAGAGAGAGGAACCAACCAGCCCTGGGTGAGACATCCCTCGGGTCCGCTTGGAAGGTCCAGCCTCTTTCCGCCCCACCCCCCACCTTCAACATCATCAAATAAAAAGGGGAAGGTAAAACCAGAGAATGCATGCACAGCGCTGAGTGCACAGTATTTTTTTAACATTTTACTTATTTATTTTTAGAGAGGGAAGGAAGGAGATAGAGAGAGAGAGGGAAACCTCAATGTGCGGTTGCTGGGGGTCATGGCCTGCAACCCAGGCATGTGCCCTGACCAGGAATCAAACCTGCGACACTTTGGTTCGCAGCCTGCGCTCAATCCACTGGGCTACGCCAGTCAGGTAGTATTTTTTTAATAATTAAAAAAGGATAGGGCAAACTCTATCTTTTACTCTATAGGCTTCCATGTTGTTTGAATTTTTTAAGAATAGCCACGTCTCACTTTTATGTCACACAGCCTTAGGAAAAGTCGTTGCGCCCCTGGTTCATGGTGGAAACACCTCAACATGAGCAAAAGTTAATCAGATATCTTCACGCTTCCCCCCAACTCCTGTCCTAGCAACGCTTTAAGGTTTGTGAATTTCAATGTGTCAGTTTTAAGTATTTGAATTATCTCATTTAATCTCACAACATCCCTGTAAACTAGATGCTGTTATTGCCATTCCTCCCTTCGATTCAAAAACTTGCCCCCAGTATCCACTAAAGCTAACCATGTGTCTGTTCTAAAACCCAGCAGCCCTAACCTTACGTAGATCCCCAAGAGAAATGAAAACAAATGCTGAACAACAGGCTTGTATAAGAACATTCATAGACCCACACCAGAAATGACAAACTCTCTATCAGCTACAAACTGCAGAAGCACATTGTGGTATCTTCGGACAATTCACACTGTGGAATATTAAGCAGCCATGAAAAAGACAAATACCCCTACACACAGCAACCTGGATGAGTCTCACAGTCCCTGTGGGAAGCAGAAGAAGCCAGACAAGAAAGAGCCCGCACTGCATGATTCCATATATGCGAAATTCAAGAAACGACAAGACTTTTGGATGGTGATAGAGGATATGGAGAGAGCGATTACCTTGCGGGGAGGGAGGAGCAAGAGGCAATTTTCTAGGATGATGGTAAGACGCACCTTTGTCTGGGTGGTGTTTACCAGAGCATAGGCATATGCGCACATTCATCAAGCTGTACATTTAAGATTAAGATGAATATGCTTCATACAGTTAGAAAGAAAGAAGGAGGGAGAGGGAGAAAGAAAGAGGAAAGAAAGAAGGAAGAAAGAACAAGAGGGAAGAGGGAGGCGAGGCAGGAGGCAGGGAGGAGAGAGAAAGAGGACAGGACTTGCTCGAGGCAACACTGCCTGTCAGCAGAGGCTTACAGCTGAACCCAGGTGAGGGACGCCAGGTCCAGCAGATAAAAAATACAAGCCTCCCTCGATTTTATCTGGTGATCTCTCCCAGACAATCCGCACCCTCCCCAGCCCCCCTGCCTCCAGGCAATCTGTGCCCAGAACTGGAGCGCTAGACCACCACCACGCTAGAGAGCTTACTTGAGTGACCAGAGCGAAGGGTCTCAGGGAGCACGCAGGGACTTCCCCCACAGCAGGGCAGGACGCTGCGGTTTCAGAGAGCCCTGTGCTCTGTGTATAAAGCAGATTGGGTATTATTAAATTTTGGGAAAGGAGGTCAGGGGTGAATCCCCATTGTTTTCATGACACAAACCACAGGGAGTGAAGTTCCACAGAACATTCCTGGCTATTGGACTACGTAGAAGGTATCCCCCAGGAGGGGTGTGCGATGTTTTATCTTTGGCAGAAGGGGACAGAGTTGTTTGTGAAGTCAGTCCCCATAGCGTCTGACTTTAAAATTTGTTATCTCCACATTCGATGGTGCCGTGTGAATGGATTCGCTGTGAAAACGTGTTCAGGACATGCCACGTGGATAAGTGACCTGGGGGTCGAAACAGCACGTACAGCGTGATACCGTTTTTGTCACATGAGGTGGTGTGTTTATGTTATACTGTTTGGGGCTATTTGCCCAAAATGGGAATGGCCCCTCTCTCCTGGAGGTGGGATTGGAGACAGGGGAATCGGACTTTCTTCTTTATGTTTTCTGTATCGTATAAATCCTGGAGGTTACGATTGTCTTAAGACTCAGAAAAGTTATAATAAAGCTCATTGTGTCTGAGAGAGAGAGAGTGTGTGTGTGAGGGGGTTAACTTGTTACTCTGTAACTTCACGTGGCTCCCCCACAGAGCCTGCCTCCTAGTAAACCATCCTTCTGCCCTGGCTGGAGTGTCCCCGCCCCCCCCGCCCGGAGCTGCTGGGAGGTCACATTGTTTATCAGCCAACCAGTGGGTCAGAAAGATCCTTGATTCCTAACACATTAGCCAAATAAACAAAAATTACTTCCAAAGGTCTTTTGTGGCCTTTTAGCACAATCAGTAAACTGGACTTCAGAATAATTCCTCAAGAGCCTTGCAATCACCCTATCGAGCAAGCCCTATACCCCTGTGGGACTTAGGGCATATCCCTTCCTCTTTTGGGGCCTTAGTTTACCCAACTGTAAAATGGGCAGATTCAACCAGTTTGGTGTTTCTCTACTTTTTCTTTTCCTTTTTACTTTTCATTTAATTCTTACCCAAGGGTATGTTTTTATAGATTTGAGAGAGAAGAGAAACATCCATGTGAGAGAGAAACATTGACCTGTTGCCTCCCACATGCACCCCAACCAGGGGTCGAATCCCCAACAGATATGTGCCCTGACTGGGAATCGAACCTGCAACCTTTTGGTGTACAGGATGATGATGTTCCAACCAACTGAGTCACCTGGCCAGGGCCAGCTCCCTCCTCTTTACCCTTACTTTTTGCAGTTTGCCTACCCTCCACCCACAGTTGCCTCTCTGGGGTGCAGGAACAGTGATAAGGCCAGGACTCCGGAGCCAGGCCGACTTGGTCGGTACCCCAGCTTTGTCCCCCTTACTGTGCCGTCTTGGGCTGGTCCTGAAGGAAACCGGAAGGCAGCTGGGCGGTCACAGAGCCGAAGGTCCAAGTGCACACACTTTAGTGTCCACCCCTAGCTCCACCCCTTGTGGTCCCCAGGATCTCAGACAAGTTCCCCCTTAAAGCCTCATAGGCAGAACTGGAAAAAAAAAAAAAACCTAAGTAACTAGAGACTTTCGATAATCGCAAAATTAAAATGAAATAGTGATTGCCACAGGACACAATGCACAGTATATGCCCAGCAGGTATGTTTAACAAAATCCAACCGAACAAAAATGTGAAGATCCTGTTGCCTTTATTCAGTGATTCATGGATCTAGCAGCCTCCAGTCTAGCAGATGGAAAGGACGTCCCACACACTACAAAACGAAAGACTCTTACAGACAGAAGGGAGCTGGAACAAGGAAGCAGCTACACGTGCTACGCAGAAAAGCAGTCTGGCTATCACAGGAAGACTTTTCTTTAAGGGGCGGCAGGGGTGTATCGGGCAGATTTCCTAACTGGTACTGATCAAGCAGTTCCTGGCTGACTGGCTTAAGATTCTATTTCTGGGAGAGTTGGAACCGTAATTAAGTTAAATCTAGGTTTGGTGACATGGGGCTTAGCATAAGCAATTCCATTTTGGGCCTGTCGTCTTGTCCTTAGGCCCTGGCCAGGTAGCTCGGCTGGTCAGAGCATCATCCCCTTGCGCTGGGGTTCCAGGTGCCGTCCCTGGTCAGAGCACACTCAGGGGTAAACCAGGGAACACGTGAGTGGGTGGAACAGCAAACCCGTGTTTCTACCCCTCTGTCTGCCTCTCCCTTCCTTTCTCTCTCTAAAATCGACCTCGATGTGTTTGGGTTTGAGAAGTGAGATATCACTGGTCTACTGAATATGGCCCATAATTTTGTCTTTTACTGCACATTTAAAATAAGTGCTTAATACGCATGGTGGCCTGTCCAGCAAGAGCGAAGCTCCAAGCGCAGGCGTGTTGGGCCAACCGCTCTAACAGGAGGAGGGGTGCTGCCATCTATAAACTTCTTTTTGCAAATGGGGAGCCACTCCTGACAAAGCTCTCAGACAGAACAGAGTATAGAGTCTTCCCTCTTTCGAAACATAGCTGCATTTCTGACAATTTAGTAAAAAATACTTTGTGTTAATATATGACATGGAGTTAGGTTCTGGCTTCAGATCATTACAAACCCGGTTTTCGCCCAGGTGGATGTCTCATGGGAACAGAACAGTTCTTTCCTGAGTGGCTGGCCTGCGTCGCGCAGGACATTTAGCCTTGCTGGCTCCTCCCTCTCAACTCCAGCAGCACCAGTAGCTCTACCGCCCTCATTGGTCAGACAACCAAAAATATTCATGCCCTGGCTGGCGTAGCTCAGTGGATTGAGCTCAGGCTGCGAACCAAAGTATTGCAGGTTCGATTCCCAGTCAGGGCACATGCCTGGGTTGCAGGCCACGGCCCCCAGCAACTGTACATTGATGTTTCTCTCTCTCTCTTTCTCCCCCCTTCCCTCTCTAAAAATAAAGAAATAAAATCTTTTTAAAAAGATTAAAAATTTTTAAAAAATATTCCCATAAATTTCTTCCCAAAAAATGCTCCACAGGGGCTGTAGTGCCCCTGCTGAGAATCACCTTTGAGACAAAAGGCCCAAGAGGCCCAAACCCCTGGATCTGAGGGAGGCAGGGGGAGGGACCTAGGAGGGTGCCTGGGTTTCTGGTTGGGCGGTGAGATGGATGGATGGTGGAGTCCGTGTGTGAAGATGGGAGGCAGGACTGGATCGCTGCCTTTGCATGTGCGCGTGGAGGCAGAGGCCAGGGAAGGGATTTGGGATGAAAGAAAAGCTTCCAATTACCGAGTCAAGCTAGCACCACCTTCTTGGTTTCTTACTCCACGTCCCTCTGTCCATCCCCATACTGACCACCTCTCCCAGGGAAAGACAGCAGCAGTCAGTCCCCTTACTGGTCCCCCTTCACTCCTCTGCCCCACAGTCCATTTTCCACGCAGCAGCCAGAGCTTTCCACAGCGCCCCCTGCCTCTGGCCATTCTGTCTCCGGAAAGCCTTCCCCGATCTCCCTGCCCCCAACCAGCCGGCTGGTGAGGCACAGAGTGAAGAAATAAAGCGGAGTCACTACAGTCATGCTGCTAAATTACTAAAATCAAGTAGGTTGAAGTATGAGGAAATGGATTCTATTCTTGTTCTAACTAGCCTGGGAACTTAAACTTATGAACTTTCCAGTCCTGTGTCAATGCCTGGGTATACATCAGACCTCCAGATTACCCTGTGATTAGCCCCGAAGGACTCGCATATCCAAACCATCTGGCATCCATCATCCAGACTCCCTCTCCTCTGACTGGTATGGTCCTGGGCCAATCCTAGGCTAAGAATGCAGGACTGAGTATTCTCAGGAATGTGCCTTTTATTATAAGAAACCTTAACTTTCTTTTTGGGAATATTTCTGGGTTTTTGCCTACCGAGGTTTCCAGTTTACACACTCTAAGACCCTTGAATAAATCTTGAACATTTCTTCCTAGCCAATGTTTCCTGATTCACTTATGCTTAATCGACACTGGGTTTCTGGACACATAGAAGGAATGCATATAAAAAGATTAACAAAAATAATTTTCAAAATGTGCCCAGTACAGTAGTACCTCCTTATCCATGGGGGATATGACCCAAGACCCCCAGTGGGTGCCTGAAACTATGCATAGTACCGAACCCTGTACATGCTATGCTTATTCCTATACATATATACCCAGGATAAAGATTGATTTATAAAGTAGGCACAGTAAGAGATTAACAACAGCCATAATAAAATAGAACAATCATAACAACATACTGTAGTGAAAGTTATATGAATGTGGTCTCCCTCTCTCAAAACATCTGACTGTACCGTACTCGCCCTTCTCTTTCTGGTAATGACGTGAGATGATGAAATGCTAAACCAACTCCTGAACGTGTGTGACTGCCCCTCACTTGCAGTAGGTGGTTTGGGACCACTCCTCTCAGGAGATCCCTTGCTGAGGTCTTCCTAGAGGGTTGAAGCTTTCTGGCCCAACACATTTTCTGTTTATCCACCCACTACTCCCCGCAATTTTAATGGCTTTTCCATGTTAATTAAGCACTTATCACACACTGTGGCTGTAACTTTTGCAGTTCGAGGTGCAACAAAACCAGCATTTCTTGTTCCTTCTTCACAATTTTGTGTGATAGATTTGTTCTTTTATTTATTTATTTTTTAGGGAGGGAAGGGAGGGAGAAAGAGAGAGAGAGAGAAACATCAATGTGTGATTGTTGGGGGCCATGGCCTGCAAACTAGGCATGTGCCCTGACTGGGAATCGAACCTGCAATGCCTGGTTTGCAGCCCGTGCTCAATCCACTGAGCTACACCAGCCGGGGCAGATAGCTTTGTTCTTACCATAGGTTTTAACAACCTCAGCATACATTTTTTTTTCTTTCCTTAAGTCAAGAACTTCCACCTTGTCACTTTTCAAGGAAGCCCTTCTAAGCCTCTTTGGCATGTCCAAATTGTGACCATCCCTATCCTAGCACTTTGGGGCCATTATTAAGCAAAATCAGGGTTACTTGAACAGTAGCACAGTGATACTGAAACGGTGGATCTGATAACCGGCTACTAAGTAACTAACAGGGAGGGAGTGATACGGGGACAAAGGGATGATTCATGTCCTGGCAGGACTGAGCGGGATAGCTTGAGATTTCATGATGATAATCAGAGGAGTGCACAATTTAAAACTTATGAGTTGTTCATTTCCGAAATTTTCCGCTTAATATTCTGGGACCGCGGGTAACTGAAACCGGGAAAGCGAAATTGAGTTAAGGCAGGACCACCATAACGAGATTCAGTTTTATAAAATCCTTATCTATCTTGCTCACTGTTCAATACTACATGCTTCACAGTAGGTGCTCAATAAATATTTCATAGATGAATGAGTAGACGAATGATTTAATTTCTGCAAAGACTGCCTACAGGGGTTCCGGGCAGGGATCAAGGAGGATTTAATTTCCTGGTCCCAGCGACTCTCCACCCCCCTGCCGAGCAGCCCTGCCAGCGTTGCCTGCCACCCGGCCTCGGTTCCCAAGCCAGTGCAGTGGGCGGGCCTTCGGATCCCGCCCGCTGTCGGGCGCGCGCAGACCGGTCTCCCAAGCCGAGGGCCAGGCGCGCGGGCCGCAGCGCGTGTGTTTGGCGCGCGCGGAACGTGACTGGCTGGCCCGTCGGGGCCTCCAGCGCTGCTATTGCTCCCGCGCCGCGCACGCGCGCAGCCCTGCGCCCCGCCCCGGCCCTCCCCCTTCCCCTTCCCGGCGCTCCAGGTCCGGCGCGCGCCGGCGCGGGAGGCGGGAGGTGGGGGGCGGGGGTGGTGGACGCAAAGGGAGAGGGGCGGGCCCGGCCCGGCCCGGCTCGCCCCGGCCGCCCGCGCGCGGCTCCTAGAGCGCCCCGGGCCCAGCCCGGTTGGCGGCGGCGGCGGTGGCTGTAGCCCGAGGCCTCGGTGGTGCCCGCGCGCTGCGCCGCAGACATGGCCCTGGTGACCCTGCAGCGCTCACCCACGCCCAGCGCCGCCTCCTCCTCCGCCAGCAACAGCGAGGTGAGCCCCGGGCCCGCGGCTCTGGCCAGGCCGAGCAGCCGCCGCACCAGGCCTTGGCCGCGAGTGCGGGGCGGAGGGCGCTGGGGCGGCGAGGGGGCTGCTGCGAGCGGTACGGAGCCTGCGGGGACGCTGCTGTACCCCCCCACCTAGCCAGCAGGACTCGAGTGACTGTGCGCGAGACTGTGCGAAGTTGTGACCCCTTGCCTGGTTGTGACTGCGGGACCCTGTATGTGGGTGTGACCCTCCCCCCGCCCGTCTGGGGGGGTACTGTGTGTTGCCGGTGTGACCCCTGACTGGGCGTGACTGTGCAGTGAAACTGTTTGGCTGTGACCCCTCCCTAGGGGTGACTTTGCAGACACTGTTTGTAACAGTGACCCCCGCCTGGAGGTGACTGTGCGGGAGACTGGATGTGCGACTGGGACTCCTAATTGGATGACTGTGTGAGACGCTGGTTCTGAGATTTGTGACCCTGTGGCTGGCCCAGGCCCTCTCCCTGAGTGCCTGGCTGTGTGTGTGTGTGTGAGACTGTGCGACTTTTCACTGCATGTGAGTGTGGCCTGTGTTCTGGGAACTGTGCCTGTGTAATGCCGCGAGAGAGGCCACCAGCGTGCCCCTGTGAATGTGTGAGATTGTTTCCTTGACTGCATGCCCCTGGAGTCCTGGCTCTTGGTGTCAGTGGCTGTGCCTGTGTCACTGTGACAGTGACTGAGTGAGTTCAGGGTGCTGTGTGACTTGTGTCTTATGTCTTTGTGTGCAGCCAAATCTGGATTTTTCCTTATTGCAATATCCCTGGGGGCTGCATGTTTACCTGCATCTGACTGTGTGGCAGAGGCTGATTCTGGGGCTTCTGCCATTGCACAGATGCATGCTGAGGCTGCATGGTTACCCCGCACAGGATCCTCTGGGACTGTGTGTGATCCGGCCTACGTGTGACTGGCTCCTTGCTCTGGGGTCGTTGGGAAATGGATCCTCTTGAGCCTACAGTCAGCGGGACTGCAGTAGGCTGGGGCGTCAGCCCTCCGAGCAGGTCTCTGCGGCAGCTGCAGGGCCCACTTTCTTGTCCCCACTCTTGCCCACTTTCTCCTGGAGAACCCGTTAAGGCCTTGGATCTAAACTCACATCCGGGGCAAGGCTTAGTGCTGGCTGGAAGATAGAGCAGCTGGAGGAGAAGACTGTGGACTGTTTGGAGAAGGAAGAGCAAAGAAGGCTGGAGGAGGAGGAGCCCTGCAGACCCAGGAAGTGGCTCCGCCAGCATCTGAGCTACTCAGGCCCCTTCTCTATGGGGGAAGTTGACCGATAGTACAGAGAGGTTGGCGTGTGTCTGTGAGAGACAGAGATGAGGACTTGGACTTGGTTCAGCAGCCCGGTCTGTCCCACCGGCTCATGGCAGGGTAGATCTTTGGCCTGTTCTGCTGTGACTGGCAGGAACAGTTTCAGACTGGCTGCCCCCTCCTCTCAAGGAGAGGCTGCTAATGACTTATTTGTCCACAGACAGAGATTCTAATAGCCCCTCCTCTGCATGCTGAGAAGGGACATGGGTGACCAGTTGCCTGTGACCTAGGATCCAGGTGCAGTCCTTTCTGTCCTCCCCACAGAGACATCTGTTCTCCTCCCATTGCGTCTCGTGATTGACAGTAGTGCTCCACTGCAGTTAATCCCACGTTTCCTTCTCAGCTATGTGAGATGAGGGAAGATGCGGCGTGAGGAAAGGCCTCCCAGCCTGGGTCTCTGGTTCTAAACCCCACGTTCCTGGTGTCACTCACGCCGGATCTGTTCCTGCCTTGGACACATGAAAAATGCTTTATTTCGTGATTTTTTTCGCTGAGATAGAATTCACATACCAGAAATGCCCCACATGAAGTGTGTAACTCAGTGGTTTTTAGGATATTCACAAGGTTGTGTAGTTATCGCCCCTGTCTCATTCCAGAACATTTCCATTGCCCCAGAAAGAAGCCCCCCCACCCCTTGGTCATCACCCAGAGCCTTCCTCCCACTACCCACCACCAACCACCCCTGCCCTCTCACACCAACTCTAGGCAGCCACTAATGTACTTTCTGTCTCCATGGATTTGCCTGTCCTGGGCATTTCATATAAGTGGGATAATACCATGTGTGGGCTTTAAGCTCTGGCTTCGTTCACTGACGTCACGTTTTCAAGGCTCAGCCATGGTGTCCCCTGCATTAGTACTTCACTCCTTTTTATTTCCCTTGTATTGGTGAACCACATTTTGGCTGTACATTTGGCTTCGTTTGCACAAGAGACATTTAAAATTATTATATAAAGCACTGTTTCCACAAGGTGCCAATGACCCGATACACATAGACTCAAACTCAGCCAGTTTTTATTTGACTTGCGTCAATCAGCAGCGTTCGTTGCCCGGCGAGCGAGCCCAGGCAGGGCTGTTTCCTGGAAGGCCAGGCTTCCAGGTGGGATGAGGCGTGGAGAAGCAAGACTGAACAGAGAGCAAGCGTGTGCGTGCCCGCCAGAGCCCTGGGCCCCGTGGCTCTGCTTGGGGCCTGACCTTCCTCAGCTTACTCCCCCCCCTCTGTGGGCCTCGGCTCATTCAAAAGGGCTGAGTTCCTGCTTGTGTGTGTGCTTTGACAAATGCGGTTTGTTTCTTTGGAGTAACTGACCTGACATTGCCTTTTATGCTGACAATCACGAGAGAGTGACCAAGAAGTATCTACGCCCAGATCACTTCCTCATTCATCAAAATTCTCCTTTGAGGCAGAGACTCTTAGGGCAGCTGTGCCCTGACCCAGCCTGCCCTGCTGCATGGCGTGGGAACTGAGGGACATCCATAGCCGGGCCAGCAAAACAGTCCTCCCTTCTCTCTTAATCGTTTTCTCCTCCCCCCCCCCCACCCAGTCTTTAATCATCTCCCTGAAGTCCTTTTATGGTTAACCTTATCTGATTCCTTGGTGGGAATAGGTAGAGGGCACGAGAATAGATAGCTCAATAACTGTCAGGAATGGATGGTCCCATTGTTATTTCTGACAGACATTCAAGATGACGACTTTTCATGGGCACATTCCCCAGTCCCTTTTGCCTGGGGGTTGGGTCAGGGTTTCTGAGCCTCCGCATGGCTGGGCTGACGTTGGGGCCGACAGTTCTCGGCTGCGAGGGGCGGTCTTATGTATTGCAGGACGGTTAGTAGCACTGTGTCCTCTACCCACTAGATGCCAGTAGCACCCGTCAGAAAGAGCCTGCAGGCATTGCTCAGCGTCCCCTTCTGAGAAGAGTTGCCTCTGAGTGTGAACTCTGGGTTAGCCCCGGCATGCCCGTCCAAGTTTATTGTGGAGGGGTGGTGTGAGTGGTTTTCTGTGTGCTTCACTTTGGGCGCGAACCTCCTGGGCCTGTGATTTTCCTCCTTCTTCAGTAAGGGGGAGTGTGAGAACTGACCGGCCACCGGTGTGTGCATGCATGCATGCCTCGGCAGGAGTTTCTACGTGCATTATCCTAACAACATTAAGGGACGCCAGGATGCTCTGGCGAGTGCCCCTTGCAGGCCAGGCCCCTCCCTGCATCGGCTCTGCACCCTTTTCCCATCGCCGTCAGGGTTCTGTCCTCGACCAGCCTTGCATCTCTCCCAGCCATCACTGCTTTCCAGGTTTCTCTTTCCCATTCAATGGGCGCCTCTGTGCAACATACAAAACATGCCAAGTCCCAGTGGTGCAGTTGTTTGCGGTGGGGATTGGGGTGGGGGGGGGCGGGGGGGGGCGGTATTCTCATTTCAGTTTTCTCCTTGAAAGAGGGAAAAAAGAAAAATTGCAGTTGGGGCTGAAGTCACGATTACTATTGGAGCCTCCCCCTTTGGCTTTTTACCTTTTAGAAAATATTAAATGTCCCTCCCTTTCTTTCATTTATATGAATAAACCGCTCACCTAGAAAGTTTTATATTCAACATTTAAGCCTTTTTGAGAACCCGAGAGAGCTTTGCAGACCCACGGACAGCCGGCCTGATCCTGGCCACTCTCCATTGTGAAAGACTTGCCTGGAGTGGTGGTTGTTTTTTTTAAACCCGCCTGTTGAGGCTTAAAATGGTGTTGATCACTCAGCTAGGGCCTAGCTTGAAGGAGGAAATGGATTATCTTAAAACACAGCCCCCTCCCCTTAAAAAAGAAAAACAGGATAAGATCCAAAACAACCCTGGAAAGTTGAGAACTGGAGGCTGAACCAGCGCTTGGAGCAACAATGCCAGATAGCCTTGTGCAGTCACCAGATACCCATCCGCGGTGCTGTGGAAGGAATGTGGGTAAACTTGGGAAACTTCTGAATTCCTCTGTGGGAATGGCTCCCAGGAGCTGCAGAGCAGGGTCGGGGTCGGTGTCGGTGAGGAAAGGGTGTGCTGTTTAGAAATAGCCAGCTTTCCCGGACATCTGTATCTTCCTCAGACACCCAGCAGAAAACGCTGAGACGCAGCCTGAGGCTTTTTGCTAGCGTTGTCTGTGGTGTGACATTCTCTCTCTTTCTCTGTAGCTGGAGGCTGGCAGTGAGGAAGATCGCAAGTTAAATCTCAGGTAAGCAGGCTTTTCTTTTCGGTCTTGAGGTTTTTCTTCCAAGCAGGTAAGAAGTCTTCTTGTTTCTTTCCCTAAGGGAGAAGCCTTCCAAAAAGAATACACTGATTTTTTTAGTCGTGCCTTAAAAATTATACATGCATGTTTCGACCTAACTGGTGTGGCTCGGTTGTGCATCATTCTGCAAAGCGAAAGGTTGCCGGTTCAATTCCTGGTCAGGGCATGTGCCTGGGTTGCGGGTTCAGCCCCCACTCCAATAAAGTCTTAAAAATATATATACATATTTAACTATAAGCTGCTTTAATAACATTATATAATGTTTAGGAAAAAAGGAAAATTAATTGTCATTATTCCGCCACCCTTACTTTGCCAGTACAAGCATCCTTATATACCTTCTTCCAGATTTTACCCTTTGCTTTAAAAAAAAATAAAATCATGTAATGTGTTCTCACATTTCTATCCTGCTTCTGGTAAGGTCTTCTTCTTTGAGGTAAGGACATCACTAATTTGAAACAGACATTCAACCCCCTAAGTTTGTTAAATCAGAGTGGTTTTTTTTAGTGCTTATGAGAAATCTTTAGCTGTGCTCATTTAAAAAATTCCCAAAGCTCTGGCCCTCAGTTGCTATATTCAAGAGTAGACACCAAAAGCATTTTTGTTTTCCTTTGCACAAATTGGAGGTTTTTTTCCTTTGGGTATTTTGTCGGTTTACAGAAGATTTAGCGCTTCATTATATAATGTATCCCTCTGTGCCAAGGAGCCATTCTTAAGCTCTGACTCTTACGTTGGAAAAAGTAAACAGTTTCAGGGATATTGTCCTTTAAAAAAAAATGTCGGTTTTATCTTGTGAGGAGGAGGAAAATTAATTGGAAGAGGAAGTATGTGTGCAGAAACTGGGGTCAGGCCTTCATTCCCGAGAGCAGGCTGTTCCCCTGGCCAGCCTCAAGCGCAGCGTGCAGAAGGGGTAGAAACGTGCTGAGTCTGTTCTTGAAGTTTCGGCGTGGTTGAGTGAAGGGAGGGAAAATGCTTTTATTGGGGTACACGTCATTTCTCAAGGTCATATGTGTGTAGGGCCATAATGGCCTGTAAAAATCAAAGAGGTGTCCTATTTCCACTGTAGGGTCCTCATTGTAATGTTACACTCAAGGAAGGACCAGTGACAATGACAAAGTTACTCTTTCACCTGGTGGTTTGGGCTGCATGGGGTCTCGGGCGGGGCTGCAGGGCTGGAGTCGGGCAGCCCCCCAAGCGGGGGCAGTGATGGGCCGTGCTGCAGGGAGAGCCCACCAGCATGTATGCGGCTGTCCGCTCCGCGGCAGGGAGGGGTGAAGAGGAAGTGTGCCCCTTGGAGGCTCTTTGGGGGCAGAACTGGGAGAAGGGGCCACTGAGCACTGTGACAGCCGTGCAGGGCCCTCAGAGCAGTGGCAGGCGCCCGTGTCCCCCGTGTCCCCCGTGTCCCCGCCTCTGCCTCCCTCCAGCCCTGACCTGGAGTCAGAATCGCTTCAACCCTTTGACTCCCAACCCTTCTCTTCAGGGCTGTGGTCCAGGACCCGGATCTCTCACTCAGATTGTCTTTGGGGCAAAGAGCTGTTTTTGGCTTTCTTTAATTGCCCTTAATTGGCTGACAGCATAGTGTTTTGAAATGTTTTCAATTAAGAACTTACACATAGCCCTGGTGGGGTAGTTCAGTTGGCTAGAGCAACATCATCGTACGCCAAGATGAAGGGTTTGATCCCCGGTCAGGGCAACTACAAGAATCAACCAATGAATGCATAGATAAGTGGAACAACAAATAGATGTTTCTCTCCCTCTCTCTCTCTCTCCCCCTCTCTCCCCCTCCCCCATTCTCCCTCCTTCCCTTCCTCTCTCCTCCTCCCATCTTCCTTCCTCTCTCTCTCTCAAATCAGTAAGTAAAAATATTTTTTAAAAAAGAATTTATAAACATCTGTGATATGAAAATATGTATTTGCCCTTCTGGCCAATAAAAGGCCCCTCTCTTGTCACCACCTGGAGCTGGGGAGGACCTCACAAGGAGAGGAGGCACCACCAGGCAGCTGTGTGTGTCGCCGTATTTAATCCCCCAGCAATCCTCTGGCAGGGGTGGTATTTTCTCAGCTCCCAGGCCAGGAACCTGAGGCCCAAGGTTGTACGGGAGGTGTATTCAAAGAGTGGCCTCTGGTGCCTCTCGCAGCTGAGTTTATCGTACTGCTCTGCCCTCCGGACCCGTTCATTCGTTCAGTTGAATCATCTCTGAGATGTACAGGGGACGGAACTTACCTAAGGTCCCCCAGGTGGCAGCACCAAGGCCAGAGCCGAGGACCACCCCTGGGTGCTTCCCAGGATGTCACATCACTCTGATGACCACTGTGAGTTCCTCTTCACGGCTCTCAGCAGGTCCCCAGAGTCACTGTAAACTCAGGGAGACCCCGGGCTGGAGTTGGGGCCCCGGTTCTGAGCCCGCGCCCTCAGGCTTCCTCCCAGCCCCTCCTCACTCACCTTGACATTTCACTCCCCTTCTCCGGCAGAGGACACCAGCCTGCCCGCTGACCCTTTTAGCCAAACAAGAAAGGCTGTGGTGTCCTGGTTTAAACTTTGAGTGAAACTCATTCACATCCGTGTTTTAATTTGCATTTTCAGGCCTTTCCTCTCTGAGCCTCTCCTAGAGAAAAAAATGTGTGGAATATTCGGTGGTTTTTGCTTGTTTTGAGGGGAGGAGAGTCAGGGAAAGCAGATTTCTCTTTGCTTCAAATTGACCCTGAAGGGAAACTGAGATGGCTGTGTTTCTAAGGGATGTTGGTAAGGGAGAAAAACTGGGGACGACTGGGTATTCCTCTCCTCTTCTCCTCCCTCTCTACCCTTAACTGATGGGTTTATCTTTGGGGTTACCTCCTTTTGCACATGCTGTTTTTCAGTCTTTCCTGCTCCCTGAGTATGCTCTTTATTATTATTATTTTTTTTATTGATCGATTTTAGAGAGAGAGAAGAAGGGGGGAGAGAGAGAAACATCAATTTGTCGTTCCACTTCCCTTTGCATTCATTGGTTGGTTCTTCTATGTGTCCTGACTGGGCATCGAACCCACAACCTTGGCACCTTGGGACGCCGCTTCCACCAAGTGAGCTATCTGGCTGCCCGTGCTCTTTCTCTAAGCTGGTGGTTTCTTCAGTTGGCCACAGCCCTCACAGCCAGGCCCAAGTGCTCCCACCCCGGAGGCTCGCCACTGCAAAGGTTCCTTCTCTGCAGAGGAAGCAGGTAGCTTGGGTTTCTGTATCTGTTCTACGTACTACACAGGCACGTGTGCTTTCGTTTCGTCCCTCAGTGCTGGCGCTTCCCTTTATGACAGGGCCTCCGTTCCCTGCCTGCACACACATCTCAGCAGTTTAAACCTATGTATGAACCTAGTTTGGCGCCTGCAGTAATTGTGTACGTGTGTGAGAAAGGACAAGGCGTAGAGGAGAGAGGTGGGGCTCGGGGTCAGGCAGGTGCAGGTTCGGAACCTGGCGCCTGCGCCAGGAGCAGCCGAGTTCCTCTCCCTCTGTGTGCTGCGCCTCTGGGGGTCTCGGCCGTTCATCTGTAACAGGGCGATGAACTCCGACTTTTCAGGGTTGTCAGCGGTTTGAACGGGGCTCCTCCCAGAGTCAGGCCCTTGATGGGCTTAGAGAGCGGTTACTGCTTTGGGCTTTGTGAGATGTCGCTCAAATCAGCGCTAGTTCCGAGCGTCGAGCATCGAGTAACAGGGGCCGACTCCCTGCAGGCATTGTGCCTGCCGTGTCCTGTCACCCTGGGCCGGCCCCGCGAGGGCCACCACCGTGGGTGCTCGGTGACTCGGAGCAGTGTGCATCTTTCCCCCCAGCTACCTCCCGGTGAGACGGAAGTAGCAGTGTCCGCTTGCACGATCGGTGTTGTGGATCAGCTAGTTTCTCTGGAGGCCTCCTGGAAAGTGTCTCAGGAGCCGATCGGCTCCTGCCCGGAACGAAGCCGAAGCCGACTGATGCAGAGCAGCATGGACGCCGTCCTCCTGCTCCGCTCCTCCGTGCTCTGCGTGAGCGGGCCACCGCCGGCCTGGGCAGTGCCCTCCTGGAAGCCGTGCCGTTCAGACTGTGGGAACTGGTGAGCAGATGGCCCTGCTGGCAGCCGCTCCTGGCTCCCTCGCCATCCTGGGAGCCGCCTCGGCCTGGCATGGGATGCAAGCGGTTGTGTGCCAGGCAGGGCCCCAGGAGAGAAGATGCTTGTGCTCTCTCCAGAGTGTGGATCAAGGGTGAATGGTTTTGGGTTTTTTTCCAGCGTTTCCAAACCCAAGCGCGTGAAAATGCTCATTAGAGTTCTTTTCATTTTTTTCTTGCCTACCCAGGCCAACGTTTGGGCCAGAGCAGTGGGGTTTGGTTTTCTATATTTCGTCTGGTTTCAGTGGTAAGCTGTAAAGTCCCTCAAACCTCCACCTTTCCCTTTTGGTCCTGCCCTGGAATTCCCCAGAGGGACCTCATTCTCTTTAGAACCTTTGAAGTGTGGCTGTGCCTCCTCTCCCCACCGCCCCACAGTGTCACGGAGGGGTGGGGTTGTCACGTCCTTGTCTCGCAGAACAAACTTCCTCATCTCCCCTCAGGACCTCTTCTTTTACCCCTCTCTACCCTTGGGGCTTCTTTCTGCCTCTTGGTGATTTCTTAGCCTGGACTGTATCGTCCCCATTGACAACCCGTCTGGTTAAGTTCTGGTCAGAGGTGTCGGACACCTGCTGCATGGGGGTCTTTGCGGCAGGTTGCCGTTGCAGTTAGCTGTTGCTGTAGAACGAGTTACCACGGACGCTGGGATCCAAAACAGTGTCTGGTTATTATCTCGCAGTTTCCATGGGTCAGGAATGCGGGCGCGGGTTAGCTGGCTCCTCGGCTTGGGGTCTCACACGGCTGCAGTCGAGATGCGGGCCAGCCCTGGGGTCTGATCTGAGGCGGGGCTTCTCTTCCAGAGTCACACTGATTCTTGGCAGAATTCATGGTCTTGCAGCCTCAGAAGCCGTGGCAGCCTGCTTCTTCAAGGCCGACAGGAGGGACCGCTGCCGCGGCGTCCTCGAGCTGAGTGCCATCACAGGAGTGACCGTCCCTCACTTTTCCCAGACAGTGTCACCTAACTAAGGGAGCAGTCGGGATAGGGACGCACTCGGCATACCTGAGCCAGGGGCCGGGACCTTGGGCCACCTTGGACTTCTGCCCACCAGTCCCAGTGAGTGGGAGTCCCCGGGATGCCCTCATCTAACGCAGAGGAAACAGCAGTGCAACTGAGTAGGGTTCCATTCAGTGTTACAGAACCAGCGGGTGTGTATTATTTAAAGGTGACGCCAACTCAGGGATGCTCCGCCTTCAGCGGGGAGAGGCCAGGAGCATCAGGATACCACAGGGATTGACCGCCAGCCAGCGACTGCCACGTTCTCTCTACTCAGCACCCACGCCCTGGTCTGCTTCCGGAGGCACGGCATCTCTTGGGGTCACACCCACTTTGAATATTTGGGCCTCTCAAGTACCACCTCCACTGACCCGTAAACATTTTCTTCCCTGAGCTTTGGCCTTAGGGAGAAATGGGCCTGGGTTTGGCCCTGACCTCCGTCATCTTTCCCCTCAGCTGGCTCTTGTGTGACGCCAGGCAGGCCTCCGTTTCCAATGGGCAGAGCCATACACACCTGCAGGGCTGCCGTCAGAATGCAACGTGGTCATCACGCGAAGCTCTGCTCACACGCCCCGTCTGCGCCTCCTTCAGGGCCCCGCCCCTGCGGGCGGTGAGTCACAGCTCTTCCATTTTCTTCCCACGGGCATTTTTCTCTCTTTAGTGTTTCTTTGGGACTTGGTCCTTGTTGTATTCTTAAAGGCACCTGCCCACTAGACTGCATGCCCGCCCTAAGGACACGGCCTTCCTGGCCTCTGCCTTCCTAGCGCCTGGCATGCCCTGGATGGGCCGTGGAGGTCTGGTAAGTTCAGTCGCTGTGACCTGTGTCACGTTGAGGAGCTCAAAGCGGTTTCGGACGACACGCAGGAACAAAAGACAGTACTTTTCCTGCAGTTTCCCGTGCCCTTTGGCACTGCCGGAGCAGCCTCAAGACCCCTCTGTCTGCATTTGTCTGCCCACGAGCTGTTTGTTCAACACACATTTGTGGAGCACCTACTACGTGCCCAGCACGGCTGTAGTTGCTGGAAATAGAGCAATGAAGAAAACAGAGCCTGCCCCCGTGACTGACATTCTGGGGGTTCGGGGGGGTGGTACAATGAGTAAGTGCATGAAGCATGTCAGGAGGTGCCAAGGAGAAAAGTAAAGCGGATCGGAGGGCGTGGAAGTGAACGCTTCGGACACACCCTCCTCTGTGAGTGGCCCGACGGCATCATTTCATCAGTGTGGGCAAAGCTGCTGGAGGGAAGGTGCTGTTTTTATTCCCAGTCTCGGGATGAGAAGGCAAAGCCTCCGAGAGGTGTGACTGGCCCCATTCATTTGGCAGAAGGTGGCAGAGCTGAGACCTGCAGGCGCTATGGTCTTTGACTCCAAAACCTGTGCTCTCAACCCCAGAATTTAAGAGCCGTCTCTACTGACCCTCCTCCCAGTTCCAGGTCCCTCACCAGGGGGCAGAGAGCAGGCCAGCAGGCCGCCGGAAGAACTGGCTCTGCAGGCTCCAGCCCTAGTGGTCCCATTGCGAGCTGTGTGCTCTACAGGCGGGTCCTGGCATGTGACCTGGCTGCCTTCTCCTGAGAGCAAGAATTGTAATAGAGCCCCCTTCCCATACAGTCGCCTGGGCACCCTGGGAATGATGATGAGAGCTGTTTACCGAGTGCCCGTAGGTGCAGACACTGGGCTGGGAGCTGTGCCCTTGATCTGGCCTTGTCGTCACCACCTGCCAGGAAGTGGGTGCCTGCCCCCCGAGACAAAACTGCAGCTCCGAGAGGCCAGAGCTGGGGCTGGAACACAGGTCGTTGTGACTCAGACACCCACGTCCCTTCCTTTCTGATCCGGCTCCTCACAGGAAACATGCAAATTTGTGTTCATCTCGTCCCTTCCTGTCCCCAGCGCCACGGCACAGGCAGCAGCCTCCCGTTGACTCCACATCTTAAATACTGGCGTCCACACACTTTTAAAACCCTGGGGCCGTTACACAGTTTCGCTTTTCCTTTAGGTTTAACTCAGGTATTATTCCCAGGAGTTTGTTGGAACATTTGATTTTAAAATCAGAATTTGTGTTCAGCATGCATTAAATATTTTTGTTGTTGGAAAACTCATCCTAGCATGGAGAAAAATGGGAACAGAGGTAAAGAGTTCATTTGATTCTGCTGGAACTTAATTAACTTTATTATTGAGGTTAACTTAAAACGAATTTTGCTCAGGGTAGCAGGTTTCATTAAACTCCAGCACTGGTGCTCAGACTTCAAGTGCGTGCCGTGCTGTGGGGCCTCTGCGTCATCCTTCCCGCATGCTTAGCACATCACAGGAGCGAGCACACCTGATGACAGCACTTGTGCAGGCTCTTCGCAGGTGACCGTGGCACTGGCGATCACCCTCTGCAATGGAACCAAGCTGTGAGAGGGAGTCAGATAGCCTAGGTTCTGTCCCGAGTGGGCCATCTGCTGTTCAACCTTAGGCAAGTTGCTAAACGTCTCTGGGCTCCCGTTTCTTCCATGCTCTAGTGAAGAGCCGTATTAGGTGATGGCTTCCAAGACCAAGCGTAAGAGTCCTCCCACCCACCAGTTCAGTTCTGTACTGCACTGTGCTTCTAATCACGGTAGGTTTGTAACGTGCTGTCAGGAGTTTCTCTTTCATCCCCCCACGAGGAGCAAGCTCTGACCTGGTGGGGCGTCTGGCCAGGTCAGTGCCGTGGTCTGACCTTGGGGTGGAGGAGACTACTGTGACCACTGAGAAGACGTGGACCCGCCTCGCCGGTGTGCTTTGCCCCCAGGAGCAGGGCCATGTGCCCAGGGGTGGCCGTTTAGAAAGAAGGGGCTCCACCTTCAGCTCTCGTCTTGGGCCTGCGTTGTCCTGCGGCCAGATCTCTGGGTTTGGACAGCTCATTAGGAAATTCCTTAGGCTAGGAGCACATCCAAAGGAGTCGTTCTGCTTCAAGGAAGGCTGCAAGAAGAACTGGGGACTAATCAAAATAGGATTAGTCAGAGCAAGGAGAAGTCATCTTCCAGAGGTGCTGAGTGGCTGGGCTGGGTGTGGGGGCGAGACTGTGAGTCTGACCTGCGGGGCTCCCCTTTTTGGTAGGAGGGGGGTAAGTACTGTTGCTGGGTCCCTGGCGGAGGGGATGTGCTGACGAGAAACCCAGCAGGCCTGCCCTGCCGTGTGGCCGAGAACGCCGTGGTGAGACGGGTGAGGTGGCTGCATGCGTCACAGAGCTCACCCAGGCCAGCCTGGGCCTGACGGCTGTCGGCCCTGCTGCCCGACCACCTGCATGACTGTGACCTTGCGCCGGCCATCTGCCCTCCCTGAAACTGAGGGTCTGTGGGAGGCTTAGAGAGCCTTGAATGTTGCGTGTAGCGCCTCCTCCTGGCCGGAGGCATGGTGCTGTGGTGTTTGCATTGATGGCGGTGAGGGCCCCGTGCTGCACTCCCTGACTGTCTCCCCTCCCTGGATGGACTCAGGGCTGCCTTACCTCGGAGGCTGAAGGCCAACCAAGTGGAAGCTAAGAGGAAAAACAACCAATGCTTGACCCACTTTCCCCCCCCGCCGGGTTCTATGAACTCTGTACCAGACTTGCATCATGTCTTGTATGCTTTTGTTTTTACAGATTTTTTTTCTTTTTTATTGAATGGCTACTTTCAAAACTATTTTTAAAAAGACTTTGTTTCAAAGAAAGCTGTCGGAGGTCCTGTTAGGAAAGGTCTGTTGCTCTCCCGGGGGGCGAGGGCGGGGACCCTGCGCCCGTGGAAGGAAATCCTTGTCAGAGCTGGACATGCTTGCCGAGAGTTCTCAGGCGCTTCCCCAGATCTGAGCCCAGTCAGCATCCCCACAAGGGAGGGGACCAGGCCAGCTGCTGCCCCTGGAATTCTCTTGTCACTTCTCAGATGTCCAGCCCTGCCTGTTGTGCTCAGGGTCTGCTGCAGGTGAGGTTTGGGGGCGGCTCTGCAGGGCTGGGGTTGGGGCCCCTGAACCTTACACAAGGGGGCCCCCTAAGGCGCCTGCTCCCCAAGCCCTGGGCACCCCCGTGCAGGCCTCACCACGTGCGTAGCAGGGAGGTGTGTCTCTTGTGAAGCAACCTGGTAATGGAAGCAGTTTTTACTCAACTGTCTGCTTTATCAGTTCAGCCAGAGTAAATTTGGTGCCTTGTGTGTGTAATGGGCTCTGTGCTGAGTGCTGGGGATTCCGTGTTAAGTTAGTCTTACCCCCTGGAGGTAACGTGCATACTGTGTCTGAACGTGTGTGCTGTGTCTACCGTAGCTCTGTTGGAAGGGGGTTTGGGACAGCTTATAGCATTCATAGAAACAACATGATTTAAAATTGGAAAAGTGGAGCCCTGGTCAGGTAGCTCAGTTGGTTAGAGCCTCGTCCTGATACACCAAGGTTGCGGGTTCGATACCCAGTCGGAGCACATACAAGAATCAGCGAATGAATGTGTACATGAGTGGAACAGCAAATCGTGTTTCTCTCCCTCCCTCCTTCTCTCCTCCCTCTCTACCCCTCTCTCCTCTCCCCCAAATTTTGAAAATAAAATTAGAAAACTAGAAAACAACAGCGGGACAGGGAGAAAGGAGGGGAAATACAATGAGGTCATAGAAAGGCGTACACATGGAGTGTGTGATATAACGTTGCTGCAGTTACCAGAGTTTGGCTGCCAGTCTGACTTTGAACTTCCCACAGTCAAAACAAAGGGAGAAACAAGATCAGTTGCTGGACTCATAGTGTCCTTAAAATACCACCAGGTTGGTTTCTCGGTGGAACAATTCCTGATGGACACCCTGATAGGTATTCCTGACACATAGTGGGTGTTCGCAAGAAGACCCAGGGCGGTGGGTGGGCAGTCAGGTGTGGGCCCTGCGGCCCACGGAGGTAGCTGATGCTGTGCACCCATCCCGTCCATTAACCTGGGTGTTTGTGGTCCTGAGAGGTGAGGTCAGCGGCAGCGCTGGCGCCAGAGCTGCTGGTCTCCCGAAGCCTTGAAAACAGGATGCTGAGTCACATCCTGCCGGCCCGGCCCGCAGCATCCTGACTCTGATGCCCTTCAGGACGGGAGGCTCATGGGGGCAGCTCGGCCCCTCGCTGTTCCAGAGTGTGGTCTCAGAGCAGGAAAATGTTAAATGTAGGTCTTACACAGGCCAGCACTGCTGGCTCGTGAGGTCCGCACGAACTGCACACACACACGGTGGACCCTCGCACCCTTTCCCGCTGCTCGGGGCACGGATCAGCGCGGCTCCGGACGGCGCTCGAAGGCTGCGAGAGATCCCCGTGGGTGAGGGAGCCAGTTCCAAGATGGAAGGAGAAAGCCAGGGAGGATGCCAGTGACGACAGCCAGTTAAATGGTCTGAAGCTTTTGTCACCTGCCAGTGCAGAATAAATAGTGTTTTACCAAAATTCAATTAAGTGGAATTCAAAAAAGTAATTGTTAATGTTTTGGAACAGGACTTACAGGGAAGTTGCAAGTACAGCACAAAGAACTTTTTTCTGAATTGTTTGGAGGGTCCGTCGCCAGCCCGATGCCCTTTGACTGTAGGCCAGGACGTTCTCCCACAGAGCTGACCCCTGACCCCACGCCGGTGGCCACTGACCCCTACGTGTTCACCATTTGACTCAGTGACATCCTCTGCAGTAGAGAGGTCCAGTCCAGCATCCCCTGTTGCATGTAGTTGTCCCGTCTCTGAGTCTCCTTCGGTCTGGGACGCTCCTCCGTCTGCCTCTGACTCTCATGACCGGGACGGTTTTGAAGGGGGCATCGTGTTGTAGAATGTCCCTCAGTTCAGGTTTGTCCGGCGTTCCCTCGTAATTAGATTCAGCTCGTGCGGGAATGACACAGGGACAGTGCCGTGTCCTCGGAGAAATCTGCCAGGTGGCGTGCCAGTCCCTTCTGTCCTGCGCTGCCCACTTCAGCCCCCAGGGTGGGTTTTGTCTGGCTTCACTCCTGGGCACTTACTCCCTTCCCTTTATCGTGAAGAAGTATTTCTTGAGTGATTCTTTGAAATTATGTTAGTACCCTGTCCCCCCTCAACTTTTCCGTTCATTTATGCCTGTGTGGACTCTTTGTTTGTGTGTTTTATTCAGTCATTTATAATCGGTTCATTGTGTCACTGACTTCCAAGTTCAAATTGTCCACAGTTTGGTGGGTGGGGTCTCATTCAAGCTGTCTTCCACGTTCATTTATTTTTCAAAGTTGATTTCAGAGCGATGGGAAGGAAGAGAGAGAGAGAAACATTGATTTGTTAGCCCTTCTATTGACGCATTCATTGGTTGATTCTTGTACGTGCCCTGACCGAGGACCGAACCTGTAACCTTGGCGTATTGGGACAACCCTCTAACCAACTGAGTGACCCGGCCAGGGCCCATGTCCCTTTACATGTCTACATCGTCTTTAAGCACGTTCTTGCTTTCTGATACTAGGTGGTTCAGGCCTCATGTGGTACCGTCTTTATGGCATCTCTGTAATCCGTCATCTCTCCAAGGAGCCCTGGTTCCCTTTAGTGGGAAATGCAATTCAGAAGCCAAGGCGGGCGTGCTTACTCCTGTTGGAGCGACACTGTCCACAGGCCCTCTCAGTGGGCAGAGTGAGGAGGGTGTGTGCGTGTGTGTGTGTGTGCGCGCACACTCAGAAGCTTTTGCATCTGTATTTATTTCTATTCCTATTTACCATATTTTGCCATGTATAACGTACTCCCATATATTTGTGTGCATTATATGCAGGATTCTTATACCTATTATTATACCCATGGTGTGTGATCATTTATATCCATGTATAATGCACTTCCTTATTTTTCCCTCAGAAATTTGGGCGAAAAAGTATTCATTATACACGGCAAACTATGGTAAGTACATTGGGAAACATGAGTTCAGACACATCTTTGGGTTCATTCTAGTTTTCTCTCCATATTTGTAAACCCCTTCTCCGGCAGTGAGAAACACGACTCCCAGTTGTCTCCGAAACACTCCCTTGTTGGATCAGCACCCCCCGTCATGAAAGGGAAGAGCCCGTGGCTTGTAGCGAGGGTGGCAGGGTGGGGAGGGACAAGGCGTGAAGCTGGAGGACTGGGGAATGGGACGAGAGAGGGCAGGGCTGTGAATAGACCCAGAATTTAAAAAGTTTATAAGGACAGTGATACAGGAAGGGACACACAGGGTGCGGGAGAAATAGCGTGAGAGGTAATACAAGGAAGGTTTTTATTATAAAACCCTTTTTCTGATTGTGTTATAAGCTCCTTGGGGTCAGAGGGTATCAAATGAATGACATTTCGGTTGACCACATATAGGGGCTAATGGTGAGTCCCACAGAAAGCTAGCACAAGACATTTGGACTCTAATCTGTAGACTAGGTCTCATCGTTGAAAGGCCTGGAGCTGGGAGACAGCGTAACAGGAGCAGTGGTTAGGAACTGTGCGGGGCGGGCTCCACACCGCAGGTCCCTGCACCGACTCTCATTAGGCTGCAGGCTCCTGGGGCTATGCTTTAGCTAAAGTTAAAATGCCAGAGTCATTCGTCGGTCACACTGACTACATTCTAAGTGTTCAGTAGACACCTGTGGCTAGTGGCTGTCATCTTGGAGGGCACAAGTAGAGAACACGTCCCTTTTCCTCAACAGCACTGCCCCTCGGGGACCATGGGTAGCTCCCCAGCAGAGAACCAGGCACCCACGGGGGCCCGTGGATACTGCGTGGCTCGCCGTGGCGAGGGGGGCCAGACCGGCAGCGGTGACTAAGGGGCTGGGAAGGAGGGGGCCCCTGGAAAGGTTAGGGCTTGGCAGCCAGTGACTATGGGATGGGGCTGCATACCAAAGAAGAGACTGAGAACCTGGGACAGCGGAGATAACCATTCTTGGAATTTTTGAGTTGTTTCAAAACATTTTCTTCATGTGACTGTTATTTCTGGCTGGCTGGGTTGTCCCTGCTGCCGCTGCACTTCCCGCACGGTGCCCTCACCAAGGGGGCTGAGATCCTGGGGTTTACCAGATGTACGGGGGACGGCGGCACTAGCTCTGGCCTCTGTAGGCAGGACCTGACGGGCTCTTCGTGGGGGTGGGGTGCTATCCGAAAACTATCCTAAGGCTTGTAAGGCCAAGTTGAGGCACATCACTTGCTGTCTCATTGACACAGTGGAAAAAATCCTGCTTTGGGGGGCTTGCTGGTATATTCAGCTGCTGGCTGCTACCCATCGGCATGAAGGAGAGCTGTGAAGCTGGCTTCAGAGAATGTCTCTTACTGTCTGAAATACTTCTGGACATTCCTCTTGCCTGAGAGAAGCCTACGCCTTCCAGCCAAACAATCCCTGGCCCAGCAGCGAGGCCATGTGTGAGGAGCCCCGCCAGCGCTGCTGGCCCGTGACCCCACTCCCCAAGTGCGATGCCCTGCAAAGCTGGAATTTCCCTGCGCTCAGCGTGCTGTGTCTCAGGGACAGCGTGGTGGCGCTCTGGCTGGTCGGTGTATCAGGTGAGCTCCTTGTTTCCTCGTGCTCTGAGCGCGGCCCCGCCAAACTGGACTGCGGAGCACAAACTAGAACGAGCGAGGCCTTGGTGCAGCTCAGGTTCTTGGAGGCTTGCACGTGAGTTCCAGGTGAGGGGCGGAGCTTTCTCCTCCACCTTTGGTCTCCCAGCCTTCTCCACAGAGTAAGTCTCCCGTCTCCTTTACACCCTCATGAACGTCACTTTGCGGGGGATGGGCTTCCGAATCCCGACCCTTACCAGTAGTGGCTTTGGGTGTTACCTGCTGCCGTTTGCCGCAGGCCAGACCATCTGACCCAGGGATGCTGCAGGAAGAGCACTGAGCTTGGAGCCTCTCAGCCCCGTTCTGCCCCTTATTAGCCACGTGACCGCAGATAAGGCATTCACCTGCTCTGTCTTGGTCCTTTCATTAGAACTATGAAAACTCATTGTGCCACGAATTAAGAGCAAAAGTGTAGGGGCAGGCCGTCTGAGCGATAAGAACTGTTCAGGTTGAAGGTATCATTTACGAATTTAAAACAAAACTCGGTGCATGTCTGTGGTCTACCAGGCTCTCAGGTGCCAACTTCCCAGGTGGACGGTGGGATGGCTCCACCCGAAGCCCAAGCTTGGTCCCCTAGCTTTGCACGTCCTGACCTTGAATTCATTACTACACTCGGGGATGAACAGCTTCTGAGAAACCAATTCCACTCACCAAACTGATATGAAACGGGCTTACATGCCAGAATAGACACGTGTGGATTCACAGTGGGGCCTTCTGCAGCAGAGACCAAACCCTCCCTGCTCACCACAGGGCAGGTGTCAGGAACCCATCGGCGCTCCAGCTCCCCTCGCTCCTTTCTTTGTTCACCGACCCTTCTAGGCCTGGGTTGGGGTGGTGTCTCCCAGGGCGATCTCCCTGGACCCCAGGCGGGGCCTGGTGTCCCTCCTGTGTGCACATGCGTGTGCGTGCACATCTGCAGCACCCTGCACATTCCTCTGCTGCGTGACCTGCCACATGACATTGCCGTCATGGACACCGAGGATACTCCCCTGTGTCTGCCTGACCCACTGGAATGGGATGTTGCCCCAGGGCGGGAACCACGAGGGCTTCGTTTCTGAGTGCCCAGAACTTAGCGCCGACCCCACACAGTAATATCTGTGAATCGAAAGGGAATCAACAGAGCCTCCTCTTGGGAGTGTTCAGTGGTGCCCACCTTTATACCTGTGCCCTTCTCTTCTGGAATTATGGTCAAATCCGCTAGATGCACCACAGTCCACGTGCAGTGGAGGGCGAACTCTGTGCATGTACGAGTAGTCGGGGTTGTTTCAACCAGCCCAGGCAGTTTGGGGCCCTTTTCAGAGCCTGCGCCTCAGGCTCACTTTCTCTGATTCTGCGCGAGGTGCAGTGTCAGAAACCCTAAATCGTACCATGGAAGTAACTTCCCGTGTCCTCATCTATAACATTGAGCATAATAATGCCTGCTCGGTCCACCCGGAAGTCTCTAGAAGATCAAATCAGTTGACACTAGCTAGAGGGCTTTTTCATCAGCAGAGCTTATCAGAGGTCTGGCCCGTCGCTGTTGCTGTCACTTCACAGCGTGGAGCGGCAGGGCTGCCTTTCAGGGCCAGGCACGCTGGTGGCTCTGAAAGCATCTGCTAGGAGACTGGCACGTGCGCTCACCTGCTAACCGGTTCTGCGCGTCCAGGGAGGGTGCTGTTCTGTTCTGTGACCTGGCGTGACCTCCCTCCATTGTACCTGACGGTGTTCTTCTCCTGAAGGGACCGTGTGGTTTTAGTGGCGGTGCTTTCGCCCCACCCCGAGGAAAACATTTCTCGTGCACCTACTGTGTGTGAGGCATTTTTAGGAACCCCATGGAAGAAAGCAGTGTCTCTGTGTCTTTTCTCTGTGTCTTCTGTGACTGTGAAACCGAGGGGTTCTTGACCCTGGCTGTGTGTCAGAAGCACTTCTGGAACTTTTAAAAAGCAGACGCTCAGACTTACTGCGGACCTTTTGAATTAGAATCATTTAAGGTCAGGCCTACACGTGAGTGTGTCATGGAGGTTTCCCAGGTTCTTCAGCTGTGTGGCCAGACGTAGAAATCGGGGGCATTAGCATAATACCCTGTACTGTACACTTCATATTTCTGGTTTTCAAGGAATTAAGTTTCTTAGTGGCCTGGCGCACACCCAAGCCAGCCAAACACATGCCCGTCCCTGAAAGAGGATCATTACCTTTGCCCTTGAGGACACTCGGGTGGGCGTAGCTTGGCACCGTGCTCCTTCGTCTGCAAGTATTTGCTGTGTGGGTGAGAGAGCAGAGCCCTGTGACTGAACATCAGAGCACGCCTGTGGTAGAACACGAACTACAGCCCAGACCAGCGTGTTTGTGTTTCCTGAACTTCCACATGCACCAGACTCACCGGGGGGTTCGTTCAGCGCAAGGCTTCCCTGGCCCTCCCTGGGGACTGTTTCAGGCATTCGCCCTCCTTCATGCAGTTGTCGCATGAAGCAGATCGCGCCTGCCCCTCAGAGCCGTGGGAACCAGGCGGCATGGCGTAGCTGAGTGCCCGGCACGGTTTCTGCCGTGTGGCCGGTGCTGGTAATGACAGTGCTGTTGATGGAAAGCAGCTTGGCCAGCATGGCTGTGCCACCCACAGGGCTCGTCACGGTTCCCATTCAGTCCGCAGGCACTGGTGATGTGTCCCCGTGGGCAGGGTGATTGGGGTGGTCCTCCAAGCCTCCTGCTTGTCCCCAGCGCCGGTGCAAGAGCTCTAACACCAGGGCTTCTCTTCCTGAGGTCCTGTTGCCCTGCATGAATCCCTCTCTCTGTTTCCTGCGAACGATGCTTCCACCTGCTGGGAGCAAGCACTGAGGACCAGCTCATCTTCTGGCATCTCAGTGACGTGTGCTTTAGTGGCACCAAAGCAGCGGCATTAGTCATCTGGACCAGAAGGGACGACGGCACTGCAGGGGTTAAGAAGGTGGGCGTGGGACAGACGTACTTGGTCTAGTCCCGTCTTGTACTGGTGTATGTTCCTGGGCAAGCTGTGGTTTCCTCGGCTGCAAAATGTGAATAATTGTAATGTGTGTTTCACTTAATCCTTCCGTGAGGATTTGGGGGTTGGGGGAAGCTTCCACATAAGACCTTCCCAGAAGCCTCTACTCAGTGCTGCCTCCTTCGTGAAGACTTCCCAAATCCACCAGTTAGATGCTCTCTCCCCTCTTCTAAATACTAATAGGGTTCCTTTCGTAGGGGGCGGATCCCATTCTGCCCTGCATTATGGTTGTTGGTAGCCTTACTTTACTTCACTGGCTGAATGAAGCGCTAAAACCAGACGGCTCCCGGCCGGCTCCTGCGCCAGGCCCTCTGGGAGCTGGGCCTGCTTTACCTCTGCCGCCCGTCCTTCCCGAGCCCCATGCCTGCAGCTCTCAAAGCTCCTGTGTGTGCACCCAGGGTCTCTCTACCTGGAACGCTCCCTCCCTGGACTTGCCTCCTCAAGTAGCGATTAGCACGACTGAAGAATTCCCAGAATGTAAAAGTGCTTTTGAAAGCTCCAAGAAACTGTGGCAGCTGCCCACAGTCGGTCACTGTTGGGTGAGTGGATGGTGTTTTGACAAAAACTGGAAATCCTCCACTGTGTCGATGGCAACAAGCTGGGCTCCCCGTGGCCCGGGGTGGGTGACTCGGCGGCCAGCTGCTTTCCCACAGCCTCGAACCCCCGAGCACACGCTGCTGAGGCCCACGCGGCCGCCGTGGGAGGCGAACGATCGGAGGGACTTGGGCCGCCTCGCTCCCTCTGAATGGCCCTCTTTCATCAGCATGCGCAGGGACAAGGGCCTTTTCAGCCCAGACATCGGGGAAGACGAGAGTTCCACAAGAGCCATTTGCTCTCCGGGTGGGGACAGCGTCCGAGGACGAGGACTCCTCGCTGAAGGACTCCGGCCTGGCGCTCGCCTCTCGGCCTTCTCCGGAGACCCTGGGAGGCCTGTGACCCCGGCAGTCATGACCCTGTTCCCTTTCACCGGCTGCTGCGTCTCCCTTCAGCCACCTCCTCACTTCTGCTCTGCAGGGGTTTCCAGCCCAAATTAGTGCGTATCTCACCGCTGGTTTCTCTTTTCCTACCGCGTCTCGGTGTCTGGATGACTGGCTGTTTACGCTCTGAGGGCTGGGGGGTTTTGAGGAGCAGCGGTTGAGGTTTTCCTCTGTCTTCAGTGCGTCGTAGAAACTCGAATCCCGCATCATCGCTGGAGGCCAGTGTGTCATCTGGGAGCGTGTTTACGCTCTGGAGACAGCAGCGTTGAGGGTGGGGGTCAGGAGGGCAGGGGCCGGCTTTGTTTTCAATTCCTGATTTCTTCTTGCAGCGACAGAGGAAGACAGTTCAGTTTTGTTTGTCTGGGTCTGACCTTCTGGCACTCTGGTCACTCTGTTCAGGACACCAGCATCTTTGAGGCGATGGCTGGTGTTTCTGTAGCTGGGATGGGTGGCTTTTGCTCCCGGCCCTGAGCAGTTGGGGAAGCGTGTGTGCCATTGCCCAAGTGCACTTGTTAAAGGGCTTCCTTCCCCACAGGGCGCCTCGAGGCTGGGGGACCAGGGTGCAGCGCCCCTGGGTATGAGAAGCCGGGCCGAGAGCCACACGCACGGAGCACTGGCAGCCGGAGGGAGTGTTGTGTCTGCCAGCCAGAGGGTGCGTGAGGCTCTGGCTCTGGCGCAGTGAGCGCAGACCCGGAGACGGGAAACAGGGTCACGAAGAATGTCTGCATCTCGCTTGTGTGAATCCTGTGACGGCCCCTGCTCCGCGGCCTCTTGGCCCCGAGAGGCATCTTGGGTGGCCATCCCGGTGCTGCATCCGCTCACTGCCTCCCCAGGCACAGGGCGAGGGCACCGGCTCGGGATAATGTGTTCCCTGGGCTCCCCTGCGGCTTCCAGTCTCACTCTTCCAGTAAACGCCCGTGACTGATTGCTGGGAGGAGGACAGAGGCCGTGTGTTCCTGGCCGGCCGCACAGCCCCCGGACAGCTGAGTGCACGGGAGGCTCCAGCGCTTTATCAGCCTCGGGAACCCTGGGGCCCGGCTGGCCTCGTCAGCGATCACAGGGATCGCAGGGTAAAACCAGCCTGTTCTTTTGCATTGTTCCCCTTTCTTTCCAAAGGAAGCGCGAGGGAAACCAAGGGGAATTTTCGCCCATGATTTCCAAGGCAAAGGTCACTGTTAATGGCTGGCTGTTTCCAGAGTCCTCGGGTTTCTGGTCAGTATGGATTTTTGTTTTTCTTTTTCCTTTTTTTTTTTTAAACTCCTGAACAAAAGAGGCTGATGCCGCCTTGCTTGATTTTCCCCAGCGGCTTTGACGAACTGATTGTTACGTTTTGTGGGTTCGGGAGTCCCTCGGGCAGCTCTTCCAGGTTTTGCTGAGAGAAGGTAGTGAGTGATCCGGGTCTAAAACGGAATAGTTCTGGAAACAGACGTGGTTGTGGAAGTTTAAGGAGAGGGCGACAGGTGGGAAGGGTCGGAAAGCGTTGGGCGATTCTGCCACCTGCTACGTTGAGACGGCCTGGATTTCAGATGGGCCAGAGGAGCGCCAAGCGCTTCTCGCCGCCCGTGGGTGAGAGTGGGACAGCGAAGAAAGGGTGCTTCCCATTTCTCCCATCACTCACACCCCGGGCTCCCCAACACTTGTCACTCGCAGCGCAAACACGCGACTGGCAGGCGGGAAGGATGGCTCGGCGGTGCGCTCGAGGTCACGAATAAGGAAGCGTCGTACAGATGTCAGGTGTTGGTGTAGGAAATCCATGAAGCCAGGTATCAGCAATGCAAAGGCCCCAGTAAGGGAGGCAGGACGAAGCCTTAGTGTTTGGTGTCTGAGCGCTCACTGTCTGTAGCATGGGGGTTCAACCGGGAAAACCAACAGGTTTGACTACGGACTTCCATTCTAGAAGATAACCGTTGTTCTGATTCCAGCATCTGCCGACTTCCATGCTAGCCTGTGTGGTGAGTTTTCTTAGCACCTCGTGTTACATCTCTTAGCCGAGTGTTTTATTCCAGGATTGGAACGTTCGACTACTCACCTTAGGTGTCTGGGGCAGAGGTGATCTTGCTTTTTTATGTGACAGAAAACATTGTTATGTTTCTGTCAGGAGTGCATTTGCTCTCTGTTAAAACAAGAAAAAAAGTGCTGCAGGGTTTTTTAAAGATTTTTCCCTTCAAATGATTTACATGTTAATTGGTTGCTCAAGAGAGAATTAATGATCTTTACAGTTTCCTAAAATTTGAACTGTGATCCTCTCTCTCAAAATTAATAAAAATAAAATGTACTTTTTTATGAGTACAATGTATTCTGTTACTTTGAAAATCCAACAAAAATAATCTTTTTAAAAAGTTAGTATTTGTTCGCTGTAGGAGATTTGGAACATACAAAGGGGTAGAAAGAAGATAATCATGGATAGTTCAACCCCTCAAAAACTACTGTTAATAATTTTGGTGTATTTTATGGGTAGTTTTCAGAGTTTATGGAATTTGTGAATAATTCTACTAATTAACAGATAATACAGTCTATCAATTTATACAGTCTTAATTTCTCCATCAGCAAAAGAATTTTGGGGGCATTTGGAAATCTTGAAAAATGTTTAATTGCAAATTTTCAGCTATAGGTTGAATGTAAATGATTTTTAAAGATTTTATTTATTTTTAGAGAGAGGGGAAGGGAGGGAGGAAGAAAGGGAGAGAAACATCAATGTGTGGTTGCCTCTCACATGTCCCCCACTGGGGATCTGGCCCTCAACCCGGGCATGTCCCCTGCCTGGAAATTGAACCGGTGACCCTTTGGTTTGTAGGCCGGCACCCAGTCCACTGAGCCACACTAGCCAGGGCTGAATGTAAATGTTGTTGCTAGTTGAAATAACAAAAGACCAAAGATTCCTTCTGCTCCAAAATTCACTGGGTCAGGTTCAGGTTCTCTGCAGCAACAGTGGACAGAGCAACCTTGACTAACTTACGTCACAGGTCAATTGCCACTCACTTTTCTTAAGACGCAAACAAACAGTGGAAGCGTCATTTCGCCTTCCTCGGATTCCATCACGGGAAGGCACCAAGAAGCGGTCAAGTTGTCCAAAGTCGTGGCGTCAGAAACAGAGGTCAGCAGCAAGACTTAAATGCACAAAGTGAATCACCCTGTCCTAACCCGAGAGTCAGCCCCTACTTTTAGAAGATGCCGTATTACAGTGCCGTCCCTGTACAGTACCCTGCAGGAAAGGGCTCTTGGCCCTGGAAGAGCCCACGTAAAACCTCGGGTGTTTTAGCAGAAGCATTCTTTCATCACGCAAACTCTCTGGCAGCAAGGTTGCAGCTAAGGTTTAGGAAGAAAGACCATTATGTGAAGTTTTGATAAAAGCCGTTTTATCCCATTTGATTTTTATATGCTGTTTGTCCGCACTCCAGCTTTGCCTCTGGAGCATGTCCTGGCCCGTTTTCCTCTCTGAATTCCAGCCTAACTGTGCCCGGGTTTTCTTCTTCCCAGCGTAAGCGAGAGCTTTTTCATGGTGAAAGGAGCAGCCCTCTTCTTGCAGCAGGGGAGCAGCCCTCAAGGCCAGCGAAGTCTTCCGCACCCCCACAAGCACGCAGGTAAACTGGTGTTCTCCCACTGGAACCTACTTTCTGTGCTGCTGGGGGGGCTTCCCGTCGCCGGTGGTGAGCTGTCTGCTGGGTGTCGAGGCCAGAGCTGTGGCGGAACCAGCTAGTAACGCAAGCCCTTGCTCGTGCGGGCGGTCCACACGTATTATCCAGGTGGCACTGGGAGCGGGCGACCCTTTTGAGCATCTGTGTCTGCCTCACAAGTAAGGCGGTCGGTAGCATTTGGTTTGGATGTGAAGGTGTCCTACTCAGAGTTTATCAGTCAACTGTATATTTCAAGTTGTAGTATGATTTTCTAAACAAATGCACCAGAAGGCATTATAGCCCCGTGGTGTCTCTGTAAAGCCAGCCACCTTGGGGTACTACGAACCTACTCTGGAGATGCTGTCATTTCTCTGAGCATTTGGAAAATTCTCATTTGGAAAATTTCTTGCTTTTGGGTTTTTTTTTTTCCACATTCTCTGCAATCCACTACTCTTACAGTTAGTATCAAAAGGAAAAGAATCTGTTTTTGTAAAAGGCAGTGGAATGAAAAAACAGGAGTTATTAAGCTTTGCCAAGACCATCTAGAAAGAAACAAAATTTAGTGACACATTTGACGTGAGCCGCCGACACCTACCTAGCCTCACAGAGCACCATGTGTCCACACTGTGCATCCCTCCCTCCCTTCTTCCACCCCATAGCTGGGAGGAGAGGGTACCCATAGACAGAACTCACGGAGCCCTCATTTCTTAGCCAGAGGCAGGGGGAACCCCAGTGCCAACCGGGAGAGGATTCCTAGCTGGTCTTCCAGTGGAACAAAGCCATAAGGTGTGTTGTCTCGGGTGTTGGGCCTATAGGTGATAAAGTTTTTAAGTTCTTGTTTCCAGATTTTCTATAATGGGATGTATTACTCTTACAATGAGCCTTTGTTTGACACACACTGAGATGGGGCGTCTCTATTTTTAATGGTGGATTTGGTTCGGGGATACAGGGAAGTGATAAAGTAGGGGGTTGAACCTAGTATTACTTTATGTCCAAAAGCAAACAAATAAGGAATGCCTGTAAAGCAACACGCCTGGTTTTCTTCGGTGACTTGACTCTGAAACCAAAGGCAATTTGGGAAGAAGAATTCAGAAAACATTTGTGCACAAATTGACCTTTGTAACAGGTGCGGCGTCCCCAGGTGCTTCTTGGACAGGCCCCGCACACCTGAGTATGAGCTGGACAGGCCCCGCACACCTGAGTGTGAGCTGGAAAGGCCCCAGACTCTCAGACGACAGGGGAAAGCAACCGCAGTTGAGGCCAGTCTTCTTGTCACTTCGATCACTTTGTTGGTCTGACCTCCGGTCATCCAGCCTCACTGTGGATCTGAGGGCCTCGATTAGAATTTCGTATCTTACAATTCGATAGCAAACACCCAGGGCTCAACCAGTAGTTTCACGTGATGATATTTATAATCAAGATCCAAGTCTGTTTTCAGCCAGGAAAATCGTCGTCCTGCACAAGGAGGCATTGTGGTTCGGGGAAAGAACACGTGCTTCGGAGCCAGGCAGGCCGGCGTCCGGTCCCGGTTCCGCAGGTCGCTCCGCTGTCACCGTCAGCCCTGAGCCTCAGTTTCCTGGTCTTCGCAGTGGGTGCCAGGGACCAGAACCTCGGAGGGCGTGGACGTCCAAGTTCACGCGGGTAGCACACTTGCCTCCCCGTAGGTGCTCAGTTGTGGTAGCTGTGACGGTTACTGCGGTGGCTCCCAGTGCCACAAGCCCATCCACAGAACCTTCGCTCTCGAATTTGCCAACGGTTTTGCCCTGTTAAGGGTTTAACCATTGTTCATGTCATTGTCATGAACAATGCTCAGGCTTTGTTCGCTTGGTGTGAGTCTCCTTCCTCTGGATCAGACAGTGCGTGCACAGTGCGTGAGAGCAGGAGGAAGTCAGTGCAGAACCGTTCCGCAGAAGCCCCGAGTCAGGCTGGCCGGTGCGTCCGCTGAATGTGCGTGAGAGGAGGAGGAAGGCCACTGGCTTGTTGGCTCTGTGCCCCTGGGGTCTGGGGTGGCTGGTGAGCTCACAAAGGCAGCAGGACCTTGGACTGTCCCTGAGTGCCCCACAGCCCCCTCAATAATCGCCACACAGAGCTCAGTACCAGAGCTGCGGGTGAATGCTGTCCACGTAAAAGTAATCCAGTTCGTGTCAGCCAGCCCAGTCCCTCTGAGACTCTTCCTGGGACCGAGCTCTGTGCTTCTCTGCTCTGGTTTTTGTGCAGGTGACTGGCGAGCACGCCAGCGTGTGGGGACTGGGTGTGGACGCCAGGCTGGGGTGGGGACGCCTGTCGGTCGGCAGTCCCACACCTCCACGAGCCGTCCCGCGGAAAGGAGTCCCTCTGCACAGAGAGTGTCCCCCTCCTGTAGGCGCCCGTCTGACACGGGGCTGCTTTCGCTTTCATTCGAGTGCTTTGACTCGGAGTGGGTAGTCGCAGGGCGCAGGCAAGCCAAGGACCGGCATGGTGGCTGTCAGTCTTTGTGGCACTGGTGACAGGACAAGCGAGGGTGCCCTTAGGCAGAGGGAGGGGACGGGGCCCTGCATCCTTCTTTAAGTGAGTCCTGACCTGCAGGTCATCCCTCACGGGAAGTGGTGCCAGCGCAGGGCCCTGTGCCCCGCAGGACCCTGTAATAGAGCGAACAGACAGGAGGGGCAGCTTGCTTTTTAAAAAAATGTTTTCAATTAAATTGTACATTCAGAATCATCCTGTATCAGTTGCAGACAAACAGCAAAGCGGTTAGAGAGTCATGTACTTACGGAGTGGTCCCCCTCAGCCCCATACCTATTTATTTCAACATTATTGACTGTATGCCCTGGGTTGTAATGCCCATACATCTCTGCGGCTCCTCTGTGGCTGCCAGGTTGCATGGCTTCGTCCCGTCCCCTTGTCACCAGACCGCCAACCACCCCACCGACAACTGTCAGTCTGTTCTCTGTATCTACGAGTCTGTTTCTGTTTTTTTTGGTGCCTTCTTTCATGAGGAGCAATTTCCTGATGACCCGCTTCCTCTCTGGGGCAGGAAGTACAGCTTGGACATCACATATCAACCTGCCCTAAAACTTAAAAGGTGCTTTAGCCAAAGGAATAACTTCAGTGTATTGGTCCTGCTGGGTTTCTAGTTGTGCTCTGTAGGGTGATTTTTTTTTTTTTTTAAAGAAGATAATCCTATTCTTTAGGGCAGCACTTTTCAACCGTGTACTGCAGGAAACCTGTCTGTTCAGTCAGGGACACTGGCCTCTCTTCCCTGAGACTGTTGAGTAAAAAAAATGACAACAGCCAACACAACAATAGCTGCCCAGTGTGAATGAATCCAAATTTTACTTTTTTTTTCAGGTTGGCAAAAAATACATTTTTTTAGTGTGCTGCAGAATTTTAGTAATTAGTCTGTGTGTGCCACGAGATGAAAAGGGTTGAAAATTGCTGCCTCGGGGTGTTGCACAAAATGAAATTAATACAGATTTTTTCTTGCATTTTTCTATATCAGCATCTTTACAGATGAACCTTTTCTTCGGAAAGAAACCCATGCAGACATTTTTTTTTTAAATGTACAAGTGAGGAGAAAAGTGGCATTGGAGTCACACGTGCTCCTTTACTGACTAGGAAGTTCGGTTTCCAGGGCCCCACCGCCTGGAAGGCCCAGCTCTTCCTTCCATGGGGCTGGTCCCACGTGGCCTCGGAGACCCCCACCTCCCCGCCCTCCCCAGCCCGGGGGCGCCGCTGCACCCTGGGGCCACTCAGAGAAGCTGGGTACCTGGCCCTGGATTGCTGCCTCTTTTAAATAATGGGGGTAGGAGGGAGTGTGTAATTTTTAGCAAGCAAAGAAAAAATGGCAGCTTGCTGTCATTTCTCTGGGCCCTCGGCCTGTTGTCTGTAGAGTCACTTAGGTCCCCCCCCCCACTCATGGAAGGCCCACCTCGGACGGCAGATGCCGGAGAGCTGAGAGGGAGACAGTGGCGCCCAGCCCCATCCTCCCCACTCAGACAGCTCATCGCCGACCCCTCCTTCAGCCGCGTCCTTGGTTCCTGCCGCCCTACCCTGCAAAATGACGTTTGCTTGAATTTAATGATATTTCCACTCCAGGCTTGTCTGTACTTGCCACATTTTGTATTTAAAAACCCATATAAGCAAGTATTTTGGAAAATAAAAGTCACTTTTAAAAACAGAGCAAAAAGCTGTCTCTCACTCATGCTCCTGTTACTGCTTGAGAGCGGGGTGAGAGCCCCGAGGCTTTGTGTTTGGGGAGGTTCCCCTGCGGTGGAGGGAGAGGGGTGTTCTCGCCCCCCGGGTCTTCCCTCAGGCCCGTGAGACCCGCCTCTCCCAGGTTTCTGCCTGGGAAGCAGGTGGGCGGCCCTCTGAAACTTTCTCTGTTGGTCCGACAGGTGACTTGCCCCAGCACCTTCAAGTGATGATCAATCTTCTGCGATGTGAAGACAGAATCAAGCTGGTAAGAAGAGATGAGAGTGGCAAGTTTGAATTTTTAATTGTGAAATTTAGTAGGGCATTACGAGCAATGGGTGTGGTGGGGTGGGTGGGTGGTGAGTTCTGCGATTTAAAAATCCCCCCAAGTTGTTCACAAAAGCCGAAGCGGAGTTTGCTCCTCGGCGCCCGGGAGGCCCAGGGGAAGGATGCGTCAGGGCCCCGTGTCAGTCTGTGCTAAGTGGGCATCTTCGTTCTCCGGATGTTACCATCCACCCATTTAACCAACGTGGGGAGGGGTCTCCTTTGGGCCGGCCCCATCCCTCGTGCTGGGGGTATAAGAGGGATGTGGCTGCTGTGTCTAAGAATCTCATCTCGGTTCCTAAACTCACAGGGGGCAAGGTAGCAAACAGAAGCCCTTGACCTTGGTTGGGCGAGGGAGGGGGCCCCAGCTGGAGAGGCAGCCGGTGAGAGCATCTCTGCCTGCGCAGGCCGTGCGCCTGGAGAGTGCCTGGGCGGAGCGGGTGCGGTACATGGTGGTGGTGGACAGCAGCGGGCGGCAGGACACAGAGGAGAGCATCCTGCTGGGCGTCGACTTTTCCAGTAAGGAAAGGTGAGTCTGACGGGACGGTGGCGCCCTTCTGTGGCGGGACAGCAGTTGCTGCTGGGAAAAGATTGGCCCGGTCCCGTACTCTCGGGAGGTGACGGTGGGATGGGTGATGGCAGGTGGTGGGGTGATCGGGCACCACAGAGCATAGCATTTCAGCTCTCGCGTGCGGGTGCTATGCTAGACCCTGCCTCTGCTCTCAGAGCTCAGGGTCTGCTGAGAGGATAGAAAAGCTACACCACGCTTACAGCTCTAACACTGGGTGCTCTAGAAAGGGCACCTTAGCCTGGAGGGCTTCCTGAAGGAGGTGACAGCTGTGGTGAACACCCAGGTAAAAGCAGGGACCAGCCCAGTGAAGCAGGGAGGGTGCCACCCAGGCAGACAGCCCACGTAAGAAGTATGTGCTTGATAGGCAGCAAATCAAGTGCCTTATCCAGCAGCGCTGTCCCACGGATTCCCAAGCACTGGCCGACGGGTCCTGGGTCAGAGGCTTAAAGAGAGGTTTGGAATTTCCCAATAACTAGAGGCCAAGTTCAGGATATCATAGACCCTATTATTTTTCTGAAATGAAGGCAAGCGGTTCTTCTTACATCTAGGATAAGTTAATACATGTGAGACCATTGCAAGGCCTAGATTTGTTAAAACCAGATTAAAGTGACTCCCTTTAGTCATCAGTTCATTAATCTGCTGATTCATTAAGCAAACAATTTGCTTGCATTCTCCTGTGCATGAGACAATAGGCCGGGCCCAGGTAAACAAAGAACAATAGCACATACAGTCTTGGCCTCAGAGAGCCTGTGAGCTCCGTGAGGAAGGAGAGAGCCATGATCAGAGATGCTGGCTGGTGGGCTCAGCGATGCAGAGACACGTGGGGGGCGCTGGGAACACAGGAGAGGGATTGGCTGTAAAGGGGCCATGCCAAAGGCCTCTGGAGCATGCGGTGGCTAAGCCACGTCTTAAAGGACGACTGGGCAGTTGGGCAAGTTCAGGGGCAGGGACGTGTCAGTCTCACCCTAGCGCTGACACAGCCACGAAGCTCCAGGAGCTCCAAGTTTCAAAATAAGTTTCATTGTGCAGCTCTGCAGAGGAAACAGAGTTAGCCCATCAAGAACGGGCAGGACTGCAGGGTGGGACCTGGGAATTGGCCTAACCCGAAAGGCTTAGTCTGCTTTTACCCGAAGGACTTAACACTCCCTTCCCCAAGGACGCAGAAGCCGAGGGTGGAAGAGCCCGGCACGGGTGCAGATGCTCTGCGAACTCAGGCGCCCCGGCCACACAGCCGCACGCTCCTAACATTACTCCCAGGCGGCTGTGCGGCGGTAGCAGAGATGTAAGCGGGAGATCCCCGGAGGTCAGCGGCGCTGGCCTTGGCCCCGTGACAACGGTTCCTCACAAGCCGACTCTTTCAAATGCCTGAAGAATGTTCACAATAACCCGAGGAGCCCCTCTGATAAAGCCCTTTCATTCCCTCCGTGTGTTTCAGCGGCGCCAGTCGCTAAAGTATCATTTCACGGTGAGGATGGGCAAAACAAAAGCAGATTAAGCTAGTTCTTAAAACAGCAGCTGCCCAGGAGGTACAGAAACAGAGGTCCAGCACCGCACTCCAGTAATGGTGCTGGCTCCCTCCCCTTCTCCTTCACCCCAGGACCGGAGGCTGGGTCGGCCGCCACCACTCGCCCGTGTCCCCCAGAGTGCGTGTGGCCTTGTGCCCAGAGTGCGCCAGCCACCGGCGGCCTCACCCCTGCTGCAGGAAGGTCATGAGGTCGGCTGCTTGCTCCTTGTCCCCTGGGAGCTGCAGCTGAGACCTGGTGTTTATGGAGCTGCCACCACACCAGACGGTGGGGTCAGAGCACCCTGTGACTGTCTCTGAGAAAGGGGGTCACTGGCAGCTCCCCGTAGTGGGCCGTCTCAGACCCGTGTCTCCTAGAGTTCAGGGGTGAGCAGTGCCTGCAGAGCTTCTCCCAGATACACACCCGGCGGCCAGACCCAGGTCAGGGGCCGGTCCCGTCTGTGAGCTGGGCGGGCTGGGTGAGACGCAGGGAAGTGTGGGTGAGCAGGGGGACTGCCACCCCAGGCAGCTTCTCTTTCCTCCCGCGCAGTAAGAGCTGTACCATCGGGATGGTTCTCCGGCTGTGGAGCGACACGAAAATCCACCTGGACGGCGACGGGTAAGCAGATCCCCTTGAAAGATTCTTTTTGTCACTATAAACTCTGAAATGTGAGTCAGTTTGAACACCACTGGGTAGTCATCAGCAATAGAATCGTGTGTGTGTGACGTGTTTATTGCATCAAGGAGAAGCAACATTGCCCTCCAGGGAGCCACACCAGGAGAGGGGCATTCTGGGCATCACGCAAAGGAGTTTGGGTCGTGAACTAGTTGTGGAAGCATATTACAGGAGATGGCTGCTATGCGAAGTTCAAGAGCAGCAGAAAACTGACATTCATTCGTTTGCCCTGATACGGTAAATGATCACTCAGGACATGCCCTCCGTGTGGGCTGGGCCCCGAAAGTCCACGGATACACGGGACGGTGGCGGGAGCTCGAGGCCTCGGCGGGCTCGGGGACGGACACACAGTGACGGGCACAGAGGCGTTCCGAACACCACGCTGGGGCTGGCCCTGGGCCGGTGGGCGAGAGGGAGGGCCCTGGGGTCTGCATCCGTTCGTCCCCACTGGGATTCCAGCAGTAGAGGTGCTGCTGCCTCGTGGGCAGATCTGGGAGAGGGGAAGAAGAATGTGATTTTTCAATAACGTAGAATTATATGGTAACATTTTTCCTTTTTAAAGTTTTGCCTTCTGTTAACACATTTTCAGTGCAATTCCAAAAAAGATGGGATGCGTGGGGTGGAGAGTAGCAGGTGGGCTGGGACCGCCGCAGGAGCACAGAGGAGATGGCGTCAGATGCCGCCACGGCTGCGCGCCCTTTGCCAGGGCCTCGGTTTTTGTAGGCTTCGAGTTGCTGGGTTAGAAACAAGCCTTCTGGGATTGGGAGCCTGTCTTTTTTCCCCCTTGCTTTGCCCTTGTCTGATGCAGCCGGCCTGCAGTCCCTTATCCGACAGCGTGAGACACACGTGTCCTCAGAGTGTCCCCAGCAGGCCTGCCCCCACTGTCTCGCAGGGGTGTGGTTAGAGGGTCTGTCTTCTCACCACGGTGTCTTTTTGTTGCTGTTTTTCACCCCTAGTGGATTCAGCGTGAGCACGGCGGGACGGATGCACGTCTTCAAGCCCGTGTCTGTCCAGGCCATGTGGTGAGTGTGGTTTTAGGGACTTTTAACTCCTGAGAAGTTGTTTCCAACGTGACAGCATGACTAGAAAAACCCCTTCCACCGAGAAGCCCGTCTAGGCACATCTGATCTGCGTGTATGGCAAGCGATACATAACAAACTTGCCCGTCTTAACCCTTTTTAAGTGCAGAGTTCAGTGGCACTAGGACTCGCACAGTGTCGTGCCGCCGGCACCGCCGCCCACCCCCAGAACTCTTCCGTCACCCCAGACAGAACCTCCGTCCCCATTACTAAACACGAGCCCCCGACCCCTCTCCCCAGCCCCTGGTAGCCTGTTCTCCGGTGTCTCTGTGGATCTGCCTGTTCCATGCCTCTCGTGTGAGTGGACCGCTTGTCCTCCCGTGTCTGGCATCTGTCCCTGAGCATGATGCTTCAGGGCCCATCTGTGCTGCGGCGTGCGTGAGAACTCCGTTCCTTTTCACGGCTGAGTGACCGCCCATCACGTGGGCAGGCCGCGTTTGTTTATCCGTGCGTTGGTTGATGGGCTCCTGAGTCGTGACGTCGTTCGGCTGTTGCGAATGGGGCTGCTGCGAGCGGGGCTGCTGCGAGCACTGGTGAGCAGAGCACCAGGCTGAGTCCCCGCTTTCATCTCCTTTGGTTTACACCTGGGAGTGGAATTTCCAGGTCACGGGGTAGTTTCACGTTTAATGTTTTGAGGAACCACCCCACTGCTCTCCGTTTATAGCCCCACCAGCAGCAAGGCGCAGGATTCCAGTCCCTCTGCGCCCCGGTCTGCACTTGCGATCTTCTGTGGTTCTGTGTAATCGCCGTCCTAACGGGTGGGGGTGGTACCTCCTCATGGTCCGGACTCGCACTTCCCTGCTTAAAGAATGTTGGGCGTCATCGGATGCGCCCGTTGGCCGTTGTGTGTCCTCTTCGGGGAAGTGTCTGCGGTGTCCCTGGGCCCCTCCTCAAGGCGGTTGGTTTCTGCTGTGGGAGGCGTGTTGTCCCTGCAGGTGCACGCCCCCTCCCGACAGGTCTCGCTGCGCCCGGCACGCAGCAGGCATTCCCGTCTCCCTGCTGGGCGCTGAGCGTCTTGGACGGAACCCCTGTCCACGCGGAGTTTCAAGTCTGTAGGGGCGCGAGGCCATAAGCACAGGGTTCCTCCGTCACTCCGCTCTGTAGTCAGTTCAGGGTCATTTTGGGGGAATCATGAAATCCTAATTTTTCTAGAGGTCCCAGCTGCTTCTTTGTATCCCTGGGTGATTTTTTTTTTTAAGTCTCTTTCTTTCCAGGCACGTGAAAAATAGCCCTGTGTGCTTTTCCAAAACTTCTGAACCAGGACTAAATTTAGTAAATAGCTCCAGTCTCCCCCCTCCACCAGCCTGGAGAGGGGAGCAGCGTGTGCCACCGGGAAAAGTGACGAGGACCGCAGCGGTCTGTGTGCTGTCGTCGCCCCGTTCCCTGATAGCTGCCCCCCACTCGGGGCGCACTCTCCCGTCCCTTGTCCATGCCTGATTGACCCTGTTTGCTGGGAAATTTCCAGCCCCTATTTTTGTTAAAAGAAGTAAAACAGGAATGACTATGTTGGCCATTACGAAAAACATTTTTAATGTTGTCCCCCCCGTCCCACCTCCTTCTCAGGCCCCCTCTTCTGCTGGCCTCTGTGTTGAAGTGACTCTGGAACTCGTTTCCTTCGGAGTCTGAGCTGCCGGAGCGTTGCTGGGAGGGGTAGGGATGAAGCGCTTAGACTGCAGTGAAAGGTCCCCGCTGCCTAGCGCTGGCTCTTTCCCTCCCGGGGCTGGGCCTCACCCTGGCTCCTGCGTTCTGACCACCACCGTGGCCTCGGAAGTAAATCCTAATCCTTGGGAGTTAATCAGTGCACTGTCGAATGCAAATGAAGTGTGAGCCAGCCTGCCGGGAAGAGTTAGGAAGTTTTCTGTTTCCTGTTGGGAATGGTGGAGGATGTTCCCTCTGCTCTTGGGTCGGTGCGCACGTCATGGAGACGGGCTGTGCCACCAGCCGGTCCTTCGTGACCGGCCTTCCCGGCTGCGTGTAAAAACCCCTTTGTTGGAGGGAGACCCCAGCACTCCGTCTGCCTCCCAGGCCTGACCCTCTCCCCCTCCTGCCCAGGTCCGCCCTGCAGGTCCTGCACAAGGCCTGCGAAGTGGCGCGGAGGCACAACTACTTCCCCGGGGGCGTGGCCCTGGTCTGGGCCAGCTACTACGAGAGCTGCATCGGCTCCGAGCAGAGCTGCATCAACGAGTGGAACGCCATGCAGGACCTGGAGTCCACGCGGCCCGACTCCCCAGCCCTGTTCGTGGACAAGTGAGTGCGGCGCCTCCTCACCCACTCCCGCACCCGCCCCGTGGGGCCCTGGGTCCGCACAGGGCCACACCCCCTCCATGCTGCCCCGACCAAGGGCCGCCCCTCCCAGATCTAGTATTTCAAGCAGAGGTTCCCGACCTGTGGCCTGTGGGTGGTCTCCGGCTGGGGGAAGGGTCTGTGACCACCACCCCCCTTGGAAATTGTAGACACATCGGGAGTGAATGTGTTTCTGGGGAGCAGCTCCCTAGCTCCTGTCAGATCTCAAAAGAAGCGCGTGGCCCACCTGCGTCACTGGCTCCCGGGCAGGGCTCCGTTACCATAGACTGGACTCTTAAATCCTCTTCCTCTACCCTTTATGGTTTTTATTTTAATTTTTCAGTGACAGTTGACATTCAGTGTTATCTTATATTAGTTTCGGGTGCACAGCACAGTGATTAGACATTTAACGAAGTGACCCCTCCGATACTCCCAGTGCCCACCTGGCGCCGTAGGCGTCGCCGTTACAACACTGTTGACCGTACTCCTGTGCTGGACTCTGCATCCCTGCGACTGTGTCGTAACTGCCAGTCTGCCCTTCTTGGTCCCTTCACCCCTGTCGCCCAGGCTCCCAGCCCCCCTCTCACCTGGCAACCTCTAACGAGTATTATGAATGCAACAGCCAATTCCTTGGGTTCCAAAACACAACTGTACCCACGCAGGCCGAGGGCAGCCTCAGAGGCAGCAACAGCGAATCGCGTGGCCTGTAGCGCGTGGCTACCGGCAGCGCTCACGTGGCCACAGGCTGCCCCAAATTGAAATCTGGTTCCAGGAGAGGGAAGTGGCCTCCCCTTTCCTTGGTCGGGCCCCTTCCCCGCAGTGTTGGGGACACTGCATCTAAGAGGGCCGTGAGCAGGGGGGTGGCCTGAGTGAGGACACTCCAGGGCCATGTCACGTGGGGCCTCACGGAAGTTGCGAGAGGGCTGGGGAGAAGTGACGCTGCTTTTGAACAGATGAGGGGGCGTCGTGTCGCCGAAGGATTGGCCTGGTTCATGTGGGCCCCAAATGGAGAACCAGGGTCGATGTATGGAAGTCATGGAGAAATACACAGATTTTGGTGCCCTGTGAGAAGGAGATCCTGGGAGCTGGACACGGCCGGGCCTGTGGGCGGCTCGGGGCTCAGCCGTGTCCTCAGCAGAGACCGAAGGGCCCTGTGGCGTGGGGATGGTACACGGCGGTTCCAGCATCTTGCCCTGAGAGCCTAATTCTCTGCAGGACCTGAGCGAGGAGGGCGCCTCCCAGCCCCTCTGGGCCCCCTGGATCTGCTCCACCCTTGACTCCTCTGTGAGTTCTGGACACGGAGCAGGTCTTCCCTGTCCCTCTCTGCCACCTGCTGAGGACACGCACGCCCAAGCAGTTGTCTCTGGGAACCAAGCCCAGGAGCATCAGTGTTTCTGTGAACTTGGGCCCCGGTCCTTCTATAGCTCTGCGCTTTGCTGGTTTCTCTCCAGGCCGACCGAAAGGGAAAGGACCGAGCGCCTCATCAAAGCCAAACTCCGGAGCATCATGATGAGCCAAGACCTAGAAAATGTGACCTCCAAAGAAGTAAGAGAACTCTTCCCTTCTCCGCAGGCCAGAGGTCATTCCTCTGTCCGGCTGCGCAGACCTGGTCTTCCAGACCAATCGGTGCACTGGCTCCTGGTGGCTTTCTCCTGCGGGACTTAGCAAAAAGAGTACAGGCCTTTTGAACCTAGCCCTGCCTAGCCCTGTGGGGCTTGGGCAGATTTCCTGGGCTCTCTGAACCCGTAAGGCCTCCAGTGAGAATGCCATGAGCCCTCTGCGTAGAGTGCACCAAGAAACATTTACCTGCTAGCACCCTCTCCTCTGCTCCACTTTGCCTCACCAGGAAGTCGCTAGCCCTGGACTGCTTTCCTCCTGCCTTTTGATGTTTCTCTGGACCTTATTTTTTCCTTTTTCGGTGGCTTTTTCTTCAAGGAATGCAATGCATTTTAATAACAACTTAAACCAAATAGACCTAAGAGGTTGAAATGGCCATTTTTAAAAGTTACTTACAATCTTTTTATTTAGTAATACCTATGCTACATCGTATTATGGTGCCTTCCAAAGCAAGATGACACTGATTTTGTAATGTGCTTGATATTTACTTGTAAAGGTGCAAGTGCTTTAAATGCAGAAAAGGCCCCATGAGAATCGGATTTCTTATTCAAAGTGGCAAACTGTCCCCATGTCAGATTGACTTCGAGGCTGAGTAGCCTGTGTCCCTGCTGCCCATGCCTGAGGGCCACGCATGTCTAAATGCAAAAAAACGCTTTTTTTAAAACAGCCACAACTTGCGTTGTGACTTTACTTTTTGGAGGGTGACGACTATTTTCTTTGACAAATCACTTTTCCTGATGTTTTCCACTCCACAGATCCGTAATGAATTGGAGAAACAGATGAACTGCAACTTGAAAGAATTCAAGGAATTCATAGACAATGAGATGCTCCTAATCTTGGGACAGATGGACAAGCCCTCCCTCATCTTCGATCACCTTTATCTCGTAAGAGGCACAGCACACCTCAGGGTTTGGCTTGGGGAACGTAAATTTGACCTTGATTGCTTAGAGCAAGTCAGAAAAGGAGCAGCTTGAGTTACAGGAGCCGCGATCCCGGCTGCACGGGGACTCGCAGCCTCGGGCCTGCTGCCGCCTCGCGGTTTGCTCTGGAGCCAGATGCTTGCGATGTGGCTCCCAGCCGGGCTGTGGGGAGCTGTGTGAAAGCCCTTTGGCGTAGTCAGTTGGCAGCCGTGCTCAGACCCTGGCCCCCCTTCGCCTTCTTCCATCACTTACACACAAACCCCCTCCAGATACCTCTCAGTGGTTTGCGGGCTAAAAACCCCCAGTTACAAAAGGGAGCGTGCTCGCCAAGCCCCAGAGTCATGCCTGGGAATCCCGAGGAGTGAGCAACAGCAGGGAAGGCAAACCGGACACCTGCAGGGCAGCCTCCCCTCTGCTCCTCCGGGCGGCCGCTCCGTGCACGGCCCCCAGAGCTATGGAAGGAACAGGCCTTGGTGATGCAACCTCCACTTCTTGCTCAGATTTTCTTAAAGCTGTAAATCTCCATAGAAGGCAACTGGCAAGGTTTCAAAGTCAGAGGGCCTGTGAGGAAGGCACGTTGCTAAAATTAGAGGCGGTGCAGCGTAGTAATGAAAATCGGCCCCACTAGGCCAAGCTCCCAGCCCCCAGCTGGGCCAGCAGTGTGACTGGACACGGCCGGGGCTGTGGGTCTCTGCCTCTTTTTTCCTTCAGCCCGGACCCTGTGGAATGGTTATGAGGATTCAGTAAAATACAGATTTAAGGCATTCGGTGCACAAATAAATGGTAACCATCGGTAGAGCAGAAGTCACTTCCTGGGGAAGTAAGGAAGTGTATTTTTTTTTTGCTTTGGAAAGCATAACGACTTTGTCCTCTGCCTGTGGGGAGTAATTAATAGTCCTCCAAGTGCATGTGTCATGATATATATTTATTATGCTAAATATATATTTAATTATGAATAGTTACCAGCCTGTACACATTCAGTGAATGTGTTAAAATGTACGTAAGTATGTGGGTTTGAAGCCTGTGTCTTGAAAGCTGTGGGGCAGCCCTGGGCAGCCCTGGCCTCTGCTCTGCTCTGGGAAGCTGATGGTCCTCTCTGGTGGAGACAGGCCGCGAGGCACCTCCAGCCCGTCTGTCCACTAGGTGGCAATCACGGCAAGAAGACACAGCGCCAGCGAAGCACCAGTTATTTTTCAGTGTGGTTGGTGTTTTATGTCACTTTTTCCATGAGAGATACCAAAGGAATTTCTCCGCTTGAGCCTCTCCCTCCAGTGCGAAGCCCCAGCTAGCACCCACACGTAGCCAGCCCCATCCGGGTCCCCGAAGCCCCTGCCCGCGGAGGGGTCTGCCCTCTGCTGAAAGGAAGCTCACGTGGAGAGTACGCAGGTTTTTTGCTTCGTGAGTTACATGTTTGCTTTCCCTAAGAGCAAAGTGATGGGTTTTCTTTGTTGTTTTTTTTTCCCCTCCATGTTCTTTGCGTACTCAGAAACAGAGGGCTCGTTTTCTTTAATCCCGTTTTTTACGTATTAAAACGTGTTACAGAATGTTAGGAAGTATGAATAAGTCTAAAGAAGAAAAGTAAAGGCATTCCCAGTTTCCCAAACCTAGAGGTAGCCTTAGTTAACGTTTTGGCATGTTTATTTTTCTATCTTCTGGGTTTTTTAAATGCTTGTGTAACTTTTTTTTTAAAAAAAAAAAAAGGAAAAGGGAAGGGCCGTACTGTTCGTGTTTGTGTCTCGCTGTATTTGCTTGTCGTTACGTGGCGTTTCCCGGGGTCGTTAGGTGTCCTCCGAAAGTAGGAGCTACTTGAAATGCTCCATCACGTGATCCATCCTCATTTATTGTACTGATTTCTTCTTGCTGGACCTTTGGGTTGTTTCCACGCTTTTGTTATTAGAAATAATCTTAAATGTCCTTCTCCATAAATCTCTGCAAATTCTGGGTATTTCCTCAGGGTAGCCGTTTGTAAGTGGAATTTCCAGGTCAGAGGGGGAGAACCTTCGGAATATTGCCAGCACACTTCCCAGAAGAGGCAGAGAGACGCCTGCGAGGGTGGCAGTGCCCTCTCCTGAGCGGGAGGGGGGTCTCACCTCCGGTGAGAGGACCCCTGGAGGCCCAGGAGAGGAAGTGGTGAGGGGGGCAGGTTTTCCTGACCTTGCCCCTCCCCTGTTGTGCTGCCCACGCGGCCAGTGCTCGGGAACCTGCTTGGATACCGGCCTCCGTCGGTTCTCTCTGTCCTCTGAGACCAGGGGCCGTGAAATCACCGTCAGGGCTAGCATCCCCAGAGCGGTCCGAGGCTGACACGTGACACTCACAGGGGGTTTGTGTGATCTGTCCCCCAGGGCTCTGAATGGAATGCATCCAATCTGGAGGAACTGCAGGGCTCAGGGTGAGTCTGCTCCTCTTGTCTTCCCTTGTCCTCCTAGGCAGCCGAGACACCCTGGGCTTTGCCACCCAGGTCGAGCCCTCGAGCTACCTGCCCGGAACGGCCTGCACCCTGGCAGCCAGGGTGATTTACGTAGCCAAACAGATGCGCTTTAGAAAGCCACCTCCTGAATAATTCATGGTCTGCATTTTCCTGGAGTTTGTGTGATGGCGTGTGTCCCAGAGAACAGTCCTAAATCACAGTCCCCTGGTATGGTGGTATGGACTGCCTGGACATGGGTAGGGCCACGAGCCCCTCCCCCCACCCCACTGCCTGCAGAACTGCTGAGAGTCCTGGTGTGGACACACCTGTCTGCTGGGCCACTCGGAAGAAGCTCTGATCCCTGGACCACTCCTGGTTCCAGCTGAACTTGTACTTGTGGACCTGGTGGGTCTCGTGCAGCCAGTACTCGGTGTTGGGCAGAAATCCGTGCCTGTCTTAGTCTGAGAACTGCCCAGCAGCAGGAATAAAAAATGTTTAAATCTAGACCTTCAAGAACAGATGTCTGGACATTTTTTCGAAAAAGCTACACAGCCACAAAATCACCATTCTGTGGGTCTGACATGATGGCATCCTTGAGTTACTGCATTTGAAAATCAAGACTAAACAAATCTTAAAATACATCTTTAGAACTACTGGTTAAGTTATGTTCTTTCAACAGAAAGTATTCTTAAAATGTAGAGTGATACTGTCTATGCTTTCCATTTTGCTCGGAATAAGTAAATTATTTTAAAGGTATTTTTGTCTAGAGCATTTATAGATATTCACGTATGAAATCTGTTGGAGGTATTTTGAAACTCCTGGTCTTCCAGGGATATACGTATTAATTTTAGAACGGACAAAACCTGGCTAGCAGACCTTCTCAACTCTTTATTTATAGCCTTCCTTGTTTCAAAAAGGATGTAAAGCAGTTCCCAAGGACATAAATAATGGACAAATATATTCTGCTGTTTAACTATTTAAAAGTGGAGACTTTGCCTTTCTTAAGGCCTCTGTATGCACATGAATTTTGAAACTTTGAGAAGGTTGAAAATGTATTTAAGTAATATAGGTATCTACTTTCCAGAATTAGCATTGTTTAGTGATGCTTTGAACTGTTTTTTAAAATGTTTTTATAAAGAAGTTTGTTTTATATTATAAATATGGTACATTCTCATTGTAGGCCATTTAGAAGATATCAAAAATTTTTCTGTTAAAAGAGAAACAAGTCCCACTGTAAAAACACAAATCCTTTATTAATGTATATTTGATTTTTTTTCTGTTCAGCTTTTTGTTACGTTTTGTTTTGTAGTTCCTCATTCTGATTCCCCAGATTTGTTCTCTCTTTTTTCTCTCTCTCATTGCAGTGTCGACTACATCTTAAATGTCACTAGAGAAATAGATAATTTTTTCCCCGGCTTATTTGCATATCACAACATCCGCGTCTATGACGAGGAGACGACAGACCTTCTTGCCCACTGGAACGAAGCGTACCACTTTATAAACAAAGCAAAGTAAGTGGGCGGAGAAGCCAAGAAACTGCTCTGAGGAAGACGCTGGCAGATGCTGGGTGGGCACCCATGAAGCGCAGCCCCAGACGCAGGCACCTCCTGGCTTAGGGAGCCGTGGATGTTGATGGTCCTCGGATGGGGGGAACCACAGGACCCCCAGCACCAGTGGGGCAGAGCTGTCGATCTCCAGGCTGGCCCAAATGAGCTTGTTCTCTCCCACCTGTCACTGACGGTGACACTTGACCCCAGTCTCATCATCAGCACGGCTTCTAGTTAAGAACCCAATACCACGTGGACACTCTTGGGAGCCTCTGAGCCCGAGGAGAGAGCAGGGAGGGCCAGGCTGTGCATGGACTCAGTGCGCCTCTGGGACTGCTTCCCCCGGGGAACATACTCGGACAGACGCCCCGAGCCCCGGCCTGCCCGCTCCACCTGCATTAGCGCAGTTTTCCTGGGCGAGCGAATGGGACGGGCCGGGAGCCTGTCCCTGGTTTCCCCCAGTCTCTGCGCTCCCTTTACCTTCCTACAGAACGGCTCTGTCTTACCGCAGGCAGGGTTGGGAAGAGAGGAGCCTTGGAGGCCCCCCTCCAGGTCAGAGCTCCATGACCTGTCTGCACCACCGTGTCCTCATAGTTTGTTTGCCTGCTCTAGGGAAAGACCTCAGACCAGCAATCCCCTCTCCCCGCCCCCCAAAAAAAAGAAGAAAGAAAAGAAAAGGCCCTGAGATTTGGTGATGATTTTTTTTTTAAAGATTTTATTTTTTGGGGGGGGGGGGACATCAATGTGCGGTTGCTGGGGGTTATGGCCTGCAACCCAAGAATGTACCCTAGCTGGGAATCGAACCTGGGACACTTTGGTTCCCAGCCCATGCTCAATCCACTGAGCTACGTGGTGATGATTTTTAAGCCTGAAGTAGGAGAAATGAGTCTGCGCGCACCTGGCAGGCTGGCTGCATCTAACGTAAACAGGCAGGTGGGCTCACCCCCTGTACAAATAAAGCTTGCCAGATGCCGTGCTTTCCGACCTGGTGTTCCCTTTCATTCTCGAGCGAGATATACTCAGAGAAACCCTGTGTCTGGCCTTGCTGCATCTGTTAAAGCAGCCACGCCTGGGTCCGCGCCGCCTCCTCACAACCTAGGGCCCCACCCTCTCCTGGCTCCATTCTGTCTTGGCCCAGAAAGCTGGTGGTGGTGCTGCTGCCCTCGCCCTGGCTCCTTGACCCTCCTGTCTCCCCAGGGCCTTGTGGCTTCCGGTTCTCTGACCCCGTTTTCCTGCAGTAACCCATTCCCTGTCTCCATCTGCTCTAGCTGCCGAGTTATCTTCTGCAGATCTCCCTTCTGCTGCCCATTTGCTTCCCACAAAAAGGGGTTTTGGCCTCCTAGCCTATCCCAGCGATGTGGGAAGATCCCCACTGTGTCCCTGGAGGCAGCCCGATCTTGGAGCTCTCCCTGCAAAACTTGGCTAGGCCAGGACAGATTTATCTCGATTTCCCATTGTGCACTAATTGATTTCGCAGTGAAGTTATTTCCTTTGGAGGGTGGGTGAGCATATGCCGTGTAAACATCAGGACTGGGAGGATTTGGGCAGTGACACAACTTCGGGGTTTGAAACTGCTCGTTGTGTAAAACCTGAGAGAATGAAGTTAAGCTTTTTTAAAAACCCTCCCCCCTTCCCCAGGCGGAACCATTCCAAGTGCCTGGTACACTGCAAAATGGGAGTCAGCCGGTCCGCCTCCACGGTCATAGCGTACGCGATGAAGGAGTTCGGCTGGCCCCTGGAGAAGGCGTACAACTACGTGAAGCAGAAGCGCAGCATCACACGCCCCAACGCAGGCTTCATGAGACAGCTGTCTGAGTACGAAGGCATCTTGGACGCGAGGTGGGTGGCTGGCTGGCTGCGGAGCCCTGGCGGGCCTGCGCTCCAGAAGCCACCGTCTGCATCTCGCGCAGTGGCTTCCACAGCCAGAGCCCTGGCTCGGGGGAGAGGGGGCGGGGGCCCGGTTTGAGAAAAACAGCTATTGTTTGGCGTGTGACGAACGGTTTCCAGGAGGGATCTCTTCTGATTTTGTTGGCACGCTCAGCTGTTTGGCTGCAGGAGAGAGCGGTGCCTAACGTCTGATCCAAGGCGATGCCGTGTGCGGCACGGGCATGTGGTTGCCCCGTTTCCGGAGTGTCCGCTCTGGGCCGCGTCGTGCCAGGCCAGGCCGGGCCGCAGGGCAGTTCCAAGGACTGCGGGGGGGCAGACCAGGCCCCCATGCTGGGGCACGCTCGTCAGCCTGCCCCAGCTTCCCCTCTCTCCATCTGAGTTAGACACCAACACCCGGTTGTGAGATATACACGAATATGAACAGGTTTACTCTTACAAGGCTTTGCTGGACTGGGCTCATAGCAAATGATGATGTAGTTTTTCATACATTTCTCAGCCCCACCTGGACAGGGTTGCAAAGTACAGGTCATTCCCCGTTAGGCGGGAATACGGAGCCAACGCGGGAGGTCGACTTGTCCCACGTCACGCAGCCAGTGGGGGACAGAGCAGAGCACGCGCTCAGGTCTACGGCCTCCGAGGCAGGGCGGCCCCAAGATTCCCCTGCCCCACGGGGGAGGGTCCTCAGTCACCCCGGGAAGACCCCTGCTGGGCTCCGAGACTCACCCCTCCCTCCTCCCAGCCCGTTCAGTCTGTGGGCGGCCTCCCGGGTTATTTCTGACTGGTGCTGGGGGGGAGCCCCGGGCCAGGCCTTGTCCTCTTGACCGTGTTCGGGGATGCAGGCACGCCCTGGCAGGCTTGGCCGGGGTCCCAGGGACAGCTCCAGACATCTCACTGTCCACCACAGAGTGGCCGGACAGACCCCCAGGCAGGGCCTTGGTGGGGTGGAGGGGTACACCCCTTGGCCCTTCAGTCCCGCACTCCCGTCATGCCCGTGGTAGCCTAGGCAGGGGTTTCCAGGCTGGGTTCGCCACTGCCGGGCACTGACCTCGCACGGCAGCCCCATCGAGGGCCTGCTTGGCCTCTCCCGGAACATGCCCGGGGAGCAAACGGTTGTGAATGGTCACGACACTCATTGGACACCAACAGCGGATCCTTAATTTACATTTAATTCTCTCTCATCCTGATGCCCGGGTGTTGGTATTACTCTAAGGTTCAGGAGGTGACTTCTTTACCTTATTTCACCCTCAGCCTTTCTCTTTTTTACCTTTGTTTTAAAAATGCGTTATAAAACAACACCACAGTATTAGAAGACATGTCTTAAAAACTGACTTGTAATCTCCGTGACCAAGTATTGGCAGTTTTCTGGAGTCTTCCCAACTTTATCCGTGTGCATTATATGCAAACGTTGCTGTAGCAGTGTGAGTGTATATGCGTGAAAACTTTACGCTGACAGATGGAGAAGCTGAGAGATAGACCATTAAGTGGGCACGTGGCGGAAAGCCGTTTAAGGCTTCCTTTGAGAGGGCCACGATGACTTGGGTTCCAGTGTTGTTTCTCTCATTCTTTCATTTCCTGGGGACAAATAAACAGAGAGAGGCTTTACCTAAGCGAGCCCCCAGCATCCACCCGAGCCTGGGCTGTCCCTTGCTGGCTCGCCCCCTGCCTGTCTTCCCAGAAGCCTCTGGGGCACTGGCCTCTAATGACCTTCCTCTGCCCTTCCTCCCTCAGCAAACAAAGGCACAACAAGCTGTGGCGCCAGCAGACTGAAAGCTGCCTGCAGCAGCCCGCGGATGACCTTGTGGGGTCTGGGGACTTCTTGCCAGAGACCCTGGACGACACCCCGGAAGCCCGGCTGCCCTGCTTGGATGATGCTGCCCAGCCCGCGTTCCCAGGCAGCAGGGCCCCAGGAGGCGGAGGGCCCTCTCTCTCCTGCTGTTTCCGGCGACTCTCAGACCCCCTCCTGCATTCCCCCAATGACGAAATGGGCAGTCTGGTCCAGCTGGAGGACCTGGAGAAGGACGCTCTGTCAGAGGAAGCCACTCCGCCATCGGAGGAGGCGCACAAGCCAGCCAGGCCTCCCCAGGGAGGCCCGGGACTCTGCGAGAAGGAAGCGAAGAAGAAGCCCGAGTCCCGGAGCCTGAAAGCGCAGCGCGGGCCCTCGCCCCAGGTGGAGGAGATGGAAAGGGAGGAGACTCCGGGAGCAGGGAGGTGGGGAAGGTCCCCGCCCCAGCTTGATAAAAACCTGCTCAACCGGGAAAACCTAAATAACAACAACAGCAAGAGGAGCTGTCCAGACGACTTTGAGGTAGGCGTGGCACCAGGGTGGTGTGGGGGCGGCGGTCTACTGTCTCTATGACGTCACTTCCGCCCTGCCACGTCACTTCCGCCCACGAGCAGCCCCTCCCAGCCACCTTTGCTCCTTCCTCCTGCCAATTGGGGCACTTCTCGCCCCCAGGGAACTGGGTGGGGGTTTGTTTCAGGGAACCATCCTGCAGGCTGGTTGGGAATCGGGAGGTACAGGCAATGGGGGGTCTGTCCGGGACAGCACCACCCCTCCTGCCCTCTTCACCCCGCACACCGCGTTCACGTTCCGGAAAGGGCTTCCAGTTCCTTCTTTTTCTTTATGTTAAATGTAAAACATACACGTTATCGTCCCACTTCAGCATTTCTCAGTATGCGGCTATTCATAGTCCATCACACCCCCACCCACTTTCTCGCACCGTGGGTGTGAAACATCCCAGATAGCATTGTTTCATTCACAAATGCTGCCGTATGTGATGTAACCACAGTACCACGGCCATGTTTAAGAAATTGTAGTAATTCCCCAACATCATCAAGTATCTGGATTTGAACTCAGAATCTGTTGTTAAACTCCATTAGTCCCATGTAACTGTCATACTCAGTGGGTTGTCTGCAATGAGGTTTTAGCCTCAGCCTGGCAGGCGAACGCAGAAAACCGTGAATCGTCCAGCCTTTTCCCTTTTCTGAGTGGCCCCGTTTTACACCCCATTTCATCTGTTTATTCATCTGTCGTCTTGAGTGAGGCTGGCTCTGTGGAGGGACCTGCCCGTGGCCTGGGCTGGCTCACGCGGCCTGGGCGCCCAGCCTCATTCCCCGTGGCTTCACTGCCCGTCTCCCAGGGCCGCCGTGATTCTCACGTGAGAAAGCGCGCTTGGAAAGCAGGCGGGCTCGTTCCCACACGCAGAGGGTCGGTCGTTATGGCATCATAGTGCAGACCACACTGGGCAGTTAGATCTGCCAGTCTCCAAATCATAAAGTGTTTTCCAAGCCAAGTGTTAATAACTCATGAATTTCCTGTCACTCACCCTTCCCTCAAAGAGCAAATACCGGAAAGATGGATGATATACAACCTCTCGGTCCAAGGTCTTGGTGCCGTGGTGGGTGTGGGATGGCACAGCCACAAGTCATGGAAGCTTGGATAAGGGGGCAAAGGAAGGACACAGTCCTCCTTCCCTGGCCAGAATCGGATCGAATAGGTGATCTTACCTAGGAAGCAGGACCTGCATACGAGCGTTCACTCACTCGTTCAACTCATGTGTTAGCCGTGGCACCAGGTTGGTGGGGCGCACAGCTGTGAGTGAGAGGGCTCAGTACGCATGGTCTTACGATGAATGGCAGGCATGTAAGGATGTAACACAGAGAACCGCAGGTGGCTCTCGGTGTAGGGAGGGGATGAGGAGGAGCCGGCTATGCAAAGGGCCGGGAGGACAATCTTCGGGCCCACGGAGCAGCAGGTGCCAGAGTGTTCCCTGAGGGCAGCGAGTTTGGTGTGGTCTGAGGTACATTGGGACAGGTGGCCAGGTCACACAGGGTCCCCAGGCACCGTGGCAGGGCTCCTCTGTGCATTGTTCCAGGGGCCCTGGGAAGCTCCGGGAAGACTTGAAGCGGGGACCCCCCTGGTTGTGGTCGTTGTGGTCCGCAGGCAGGCTGATGGGGCAAGAGTGGAAGCAGCAACGCGTGGGGATGGTGGCTCAGAAGACGGGCAAGAGCAGAAGTGCAGGGCTTGGGAGGCGTTTGGAGGCAGAGCCTTTGCCAGGAAGGCTTCGTTTTAGACCAGCTTAGGATTCTCCCTGCTCAGCAGCTCACGAGGGGAGAGGGTTGGTTCTCCCCACTGCCCCGTTTGCCTCTCTCAACTCCGTCTCAGCCCAGAAGAGCAGCCCTGGTGCCCGTCGCTGGATGCGGGGGAGATAAACAGGGATGGAGAGGTGGGCGGCATTCCTCGGGAAGCGATGCCAGTGTAGTTTCCATTGGTGTGTAACAGCCTCTTCAGCCTGGCTCCCTCCTTGGGGCTGTGGGCGCGCCTGTGTTTGGGTCTGAATTAGAGTCTCTCCAAGCCCACTTTTACCCTGTGCCACCTCCCTGCTCAGAGCACAGCTCGACGATCGTTCGTTGGAGCCATGCTGTGTTCGTGCCAGAAGGGAAACCTTTCATTGCCAGGCTGCAGATTCCCCGAACGCAGATTCTTTCTTTCTGAAACGGAAAGAAAGGCAGAGGCACCTGCTGTGCTAGAAACATTCCATTAGTTCTCACGGTGCCGTGAAGTCATAGTTATCCTGCGTTCCAGATGAGACCGAGGTTCAGAAAAGGGTCATTTTGTGCACGTGGCGGGGCAGGCATGAGAATGGAGGCCCTGGCGGCCCTGCCTGCCGTGTGGCCAAAGGCGTGCCCAGGAGCATGGGCACGCAGCTTCTGGAAAGTCCGGTTCAGCACCTCTAACCCACACTGGACACAGTTGAGGGGGTTCGGACGGTCTCTGTCTCTGCGCTCACTGGCGTGAGAGTGCTGCTGCCCCAGCGCCCGCCCAGCCCACCCCTTGCCCTGCCCGTGTTTTGTGGCCTCTGGCTCCTATTGCGTTCTCATGCCATTCTCATCCCCTTCCAGCACGATGCTATATTTGGGATCCTCAGCAAAGTGAAGCCCTCCTACAAGTCCTGTGCCGACTGCATGTACCCGACAGCCAGTGGGGCTCCCGAGGCCTCCCGGGAGCGACGCGGGAACCCTGGCGCCCCAGCCATCTGCACGCAGCCCACCTTCCTGCCCCACCTCACACCGTCCCCGGTGGCCCACACATCCGCCAGGTCCCGTGCTCTGGAGAAGCTGGCCTCTGGCCCAGCTGAAATACCCCCTTTCCTACCACCAGCAAGCCCGAGGAGGCCGGACACCGGTGGCTCTGGGGCCAGGGTTGCCCCGGAACTAACAGCTAGCCTTTTGGAACCTTCCAGAGAGCCCCAGAAAGTTCTGCCAAAGTCCCTCCTTCTGAAGAATTCTCACTGTGATAAGAACCCTCCCAGCATGGAGGTGGTCAAGGAAGAATCGCCGCCCAAGAAAGACGTGAAGCCGGCCAAGGACCTGCGGCTGCTGTTCAGCAAAGAGGCCGAGAGGCCGACCACACACAGCTACCTGATGCAGCACCAGGAGTCCATCATGCAGCTGCAGAAGGCGGGCCTGGTCCGCAAGCACACCAAAGAGCTGGAGAGGCTGAAGGGCTCGGCTGCAGAGCCGGCGTCCCCCTTCAGGGATGGCGCCAGCAGGTTGGAGGCCAGCATCCCCGAGGAGAACCAGGACCCGGCTCCCGTTCCCCCGCCAGGGGCCCTGGCTCTGCCTGGCCGAGACGGCAGCGACGAGAAGTCAGAGGCCACCCCTGTTCCACTGGAGGGAGCCTCGCTGAAGAGCCCCAGTCCCTTCCTCTGCCGCCTGGACCACACCAGCCACTTCTCGAAAGACTTCCTGAAGACCATCTGCTACACCCCCACCTCATCCTCCATGAGCTCCAACCTGACCCGCAGCTCCAGCAGCGACAGCATCCACAGCGTCCGCGGGAAGCCGGGGCTGGTGAAGCAGCGGACCCAGGAGATCGAGACAAGGCTCCGGCTGGCGGGACTCACCGTCTCGTCCCCGCTCAAGCGCTCACACTCTCTTGCCAAGCTCGGGAGTCTCAACTTCTCGACAGAAGACCTAGCCAGCGAGGCCGATGTGTCCACCGTCGCTGACTCCCAGGATGCCAAGTTGGGCGACACTTCCTTCCTGCAGGAGCCCCGGGCGAGCCCCGGGCACCCAGCCGCCACCTCTAAACCGTCAGGGAAATCTGCCCCAGAAAACTTGAAAAGCCCCTCGCAGCTGAGCAAAAGCTGACCCGCCTTTAGCTCATCACATGACCCCTTAGTTTCACGGTGGGTTTTGGTCGACCCCTCACGTCTTGATTTCTCTTAAAGGATGGCGTTCTGACTCCCCGCCCCCCACCTTGCCAGAGGGGAGGAGAAGAAAGAAGCTCACAGCCCAAGAAGAAGGGGAGTGTCCGTTGTGCGGCTGGGAGGACCAGAAGCTGTCGGCCAGCAGGCTCTGAGCCCAAGTCATGTGTTTTCCAGAAGAGTCGTGTCTGAAGAAGAACACAGACAGATAAGCACGCACATCGGAAGTGCTCCATTTGCGGCATGCGAGAGAACGGTCGCGGTGACGGCCTCCTCGCCGTGGCGCACGCTCCGGCCTCACTCCGGCCCGCGTGGGGAAAGTCTTGGATGGCAATATAAGTCCTACCTCTGTTCTTGCTGAGCTTTTTATTGTTAAAACACAGTGATGAGCAAGGCTCATTCCAGGGAATAATGCTGTGTCAGAAACAGGTTTTCCAAAAAGGAGGCTTTTTTTTTTTTCTTTCTTTTTTTTTCATTTGAGCCCCCCAAAAGTGTTAGGATTTCTGACTCAACTATGCCTGATGTTGTTGGGTCATCTGTGGGGTGCACGTGTCCGTCCCGGCTGTCGTCACGGCCGAGTGGTGTGTGTCCGGCTCGCACTGGGGTCTGGTGGGGGGGAAGTGTGTGTGGCGTCCTCCGCTGTTGCTCGTGGTGGATTTGGAATGCCCCCCCCCCCCCCGCCGCCCCCCCGGGCAGAAGGACCCACCGGGCACTGCCGAGTCTCCTCTGCTGTTGTGAAGAGTCCTGAAAGTACCTGGTGGCGGCAGTTGTCCTGAGGTACAGATCGTCCCGCCAGAAGCCCCGGCACTCAAGGTCATTTGGTCACATCTACTCGGTTTGGGGGAGGAAAAGGAAAGTCGAGCAGTGAGAAATGACCAGTTCCTCCCTGAGAGCAACCGAGCGGAAGCTTCTCTGAAGGAGATGCAGCTGTCGGAAAGCGTCACAGGTGTTTACAGTTGCCCATTTCTGTGCGGGGAGGGCGGCCGCCTGGCTCCCTCTGGCTGTTCCCAGTGGCACAGGTGGGGGGCCCAGGGGGGCCCGCGGACCCAGCCTGGGCTCTGTGAGTAGCCCCGTGGGAGTCAGGCAGGCTCGGTGCGCCACGCTGCCGGGGGCTCTGCGCTCCAGCGGAGGGTCATCTGGTGTCGGTCAGCAAGGCGAGATGTTAAAACATTTTGAGAAGGGAGAAGGGGCTTGATTAGAAAGGTTTATTCAGGGGTCAGCAAACTGTGGTATGTGGTCTCGTGAGCTAAGAATGGTTTTTACACTTTTTCAGGGGTTATAAGAAAAATAAACTAATAGGCAGCAAAGACCACAGAGCCTGCCAAGCCTAAGATGTTCATTATCAGGCCCCGTGTAGAAAAAGTCCGCTGACCCCCGGTCTTGTTCGACAGCGCAGGGCTGCCCAGGGCTCTCTAGGAAGAACCTGGGCAAATGTGAAGGCCTCCCTGCCTCCAGCCACCTCAGGCCAAATCCACCTCCGGACCCCGACCTCGCCTGCCTACCCCCAGCTGTCCCCTGCAGGGTGGCCGGCTCTGTGGCTGTGTCCCCGGGGAAGCGCTCCTGGCTGAAGCTGACCCGCAGGGGCAGCTCGCCCTCGGCTGGGTCAGCCACATTAAGTCAGCGGAAGTACACAGCCTTCAGGGACCAGCCAGGTTCTCAGAGTGGGTGCGAGGGCTGCCGTCTCACGTTAGTCCGAAAGGACCCCCAATGGCCACCTCTGAGGACAGGCCCGGGCAGGGGCTTCGGGAACATGTGTCACCTAGTGTGAGAGTTTCGGGGGGGAAAACCTCTTTCCAGGAACTTTCTCTCCCGGACCTTATCCTTTTCATTGTAGACGTATATGTTATTTTACTGTGTAGGAATTTGTTTTCTTACCACTGTTCATTGAAATCACCTTAAAAGGTGATTGCTCACTTTTCTTAAAAACACTGCTAGGTTTTTCTCCCTCTCTCTCAGCCAACGAAAGCATATTCCCAAAAAAAAAAATCAAGTTCAATACATTTTGCCAAATTAAATTTCATGTGGCGGATCAATTTTTGTGTCAAAATAATCCTTTAGATTTGGTGGTGACAGGTTATGTTTCTGCTTTTTTTTTTTTTTTAAACCATGCCTGTGCGTGAGAGTGATATATTTTTGAAAACTTTAATTTTGAAAGCCATAATTTTTCTTACCCAGTTAAAGGGCAGGAGGAGGAGGAGGATGACAAATCGGAGTAGCTTTTTGGCTTTTGTCAAAATGATCTATGCATTTTCAGAAGCACAGTCGGTGTATTAACATCGAAACAGACCAGGGCCCAGGGCCCCAGCATCAGAGCAAAATGAAGCCTTCTTGACCTGGTGGATAGACCGAGAAAAAGAAGAAGCCTTTTCTCCCAGCCCCAGACCGGTCAGGTGTCAGCATGCGGCAGAGTCCTCACTGAAACGCACTGACAAGAGCAGCCCGCTGGGTCGCCGCGGCAGCGAGGCCGGGTCGCTGCTCTCTGCAGGAAGGGTTTGCCCCGGAGGATGCGCCACGCCCTGACTGACCTTCTGTTTGTGATCTCAGCGGATGGGGAAGATTCCCAAGATGAGCAGCGCAAGCGAGAGGCAGGGGCGCGTGGCCCGAAAAGTCACTGATGTGGGTGCCCGCCGTGCTCACGGGGTGCCTTTGTCAAATTAGGAGAGAACAAAAATGTCCTGAATCAGCTTGACACCGTGCACTCGGCTGCATCTCCCCTTCCACCTCACCTGCCCACCTCACCTGCCCCGCACTGTTGCTCCTGTGGCGTGCCAAAAGTGGGGCTGAACCAGACCTTCGTGTGGCACTGACACAGAGGGGTCACCTGGTCAAGTTCTGTCACGTGTCAGTGGGAAGCCGGTCCAGGGGCGAGGGGAAACCATGCCGCCCTCTGAGCATGCCCTGACAGAGCCGGTGTCCTCGCACCGTCTTTGTCATGGAGCCATGTCTGTTGTTGCCTGAGCTACTCGTGGGTCAGTGTGGGGACGCGGGCCAACCTCTGGGCTGCTGACAGTTCTCTGCCAGTTCTCTGTTAGGTGGTGGCACCCCGTCCACCTGGCATGCAGATCACTCACCGGGTACCCCAACGGCTGCACTGCCCAGCCCTCTGCCCCACCCCGCTCTCTCCAGCTGAAAAGCATTGCAGCCCCTTCCAAAATTGTTTCCTTCCTGGGTCAGTAAGCCCAGAGGGCGCCACGGGACAGAGCCAGTTTTGCGATAGAATTAACACCTTCAGGGCGACCCTGTACTTCGGCCCTCCTGCCTCTCCACACAGGCCCTATCCTAGAAGGCGGATGAATCCCCGTGCTTCCTGGGGCCATCCCTCCCCATTGGGAACAAGGCCGCGTCATGTAGTCGAGATCATGTAAGTGACCTCCTTCAAGGTGTCCCAAGAGGGACGTGCTCACTGTGGCCGGAAATACTTGGTGCCAGAATCCATTTCCCCCAACGCTGTTCTGACTTGCCACCCAGCAGGGCTGCCCACATACAAACAGCGCAGTAAGGGTGGCCATTGCACTGCTGGCCAGAGAGCCAGGTGGGCTGGGAAAACCGTGACATCCAGACAGCACGGTGCAGGGTCGCCTGCTCTGGCCCCGCCCTGCAGGTTCTTGCCGACGCTGCATGCCAAAGGAAGGTAGGTAGTCAACTGACGCCCCCCCCCCCCCCCCAGCTCAGCTCCTGGGTCCTTTTGCTTTCTGCTCTGAAATCGAACACGTGTTTGAGTTCACTCTGCATATACATGTTTGAGTATGTATGTACTTGAGTCATACCATCATGGGCGTCACCTCTCGTTCACACACGCACTGTCACCGAGCTGTGAAGCGGGTCACCTGGGGCGATCCGGACCCGACTGCCTTGTTTTGGACTTGGAGGAGGGGCTGCAGCCCTGGCTTCCGTCAGCCCCTGAAACAGGAGACGTTACAACCCGACCACCAGTCCTCCGCAGGCCCCTCGTCAGCTGTGCTGCGCGAGAAGGTGGCCGCCGCCTCCCTCTTTTCCGACACTGTAATTGTTGTTTTACAATGGAGTGCCTTAATAATAGTTTACAAATACTGTGTATTTATGGGAAACTGTTAAGCTCTCACTTTCTGTGATTGGATACTTTGCCTTGTCCGTGGCGGTTGGGGCTGGGGCTCGCCCCGTCCCGTCCCCGTGCTCATCTGCTGTGCAGTCTTGCGCGTGCACCCACAGCTGTGCAAGGAGCTTTGCTAGAAACGGCTCTGGGGGGCTCTGCAGGCGAGGCAGGCACTGGCTCACGCTGCGCCGACCCGGAGTAGTGAGGAGAGACCAGAACTCGGTGTGCCAGCCAGCCGAGGGGAGGGGGGTGCAGCTCCAGCCCCGCCCTCCACCCCATCGCACAGTTGCGACTTTCTTCAGTAGAGAGATTCTTTTTCTTACCACCTGGGCCACCCTGTTTTCTTCTCTGCTGGTGTCCCGAGCTCTTTGCAACAAAGTGCAGGTACAGAACCCTCCCCCGCCCCTCCAAATCAGGAGCTCCACAAGATGGGTTGCCCTTCGGTTTTCAGAAGCTGCCAGTGGGTTCTGGTGTGTTGCGTAATGATATCAATTTTTTTTATTACATTGTTTTTCTTGTTTTTTTTTATAGTATATATTTAAAAGGCAGTATCTTTTGTACTGTGAATTTGCAGTAGAAGATGCATAATGCACTTTTTTTTTTTTACTTCTGTTGGTGTGTACTGTATATCTAGTCCGTGTGCTTCTTGTGATGAAAATAAACTTTTTCTTTACAAATGCCTGGTGACCTATGAACTTGTGCAAATGGGAACTGCCTCTTCCACCCCTGCCAAGGTGGTCGGATGTATCTTCATCCCCACGATGCCTGGTCTTGACTGAGCACCTCCTGTGTGCTGGGCCCCGTGTTGAAACCCTGGACGGTTTCATCCCCGAGGAGGAAATAGCTCCTCCAGGAATTGGCTTTCCCCCCTAGTTTTGCCAGTGAAGAAGAACAAGCTCCCCTGTGGGGGGTTATTTGTGTACCAAAAAAAAACTGTCCCCAGCAGAGTGGAACTTGGACTCTGGGTGATCTGTCTCCCTGCACGAACAGAAAAGATAAAGCTAGTGGCGTGCTGGAGAGAACCACCTAAGCGACAGACCCTGCACTTTCTGGGAGAGGGGAGTGTGGAGGTGATCACTGGTAAGGGCCAGGGCGGGACCCCTGGGGAGGCCCGGGCATCAAACAGGGCAAAGGCTTGGCTTCACGCTCAGGTCCCAGTCCACTGCTGGTCAGGACCTCTTGGTGCCTGTCCTCCCTTGGCGACTAGCAAAGCCGGGCTGCTTGCATTTAAAACCCTGCCTTCTTGGAGTTCTCTGCTTCTAGCTGCGCGGTCAGGGGAACAGCATGGGGACTCACATTCACGCTTAACTGCCTTTGGCTGCGCGAGACTTCAAGTCTACTCACGTCCCAGTGGGCGCGGCCTGGGATGCAGCCCCACCCCAGCTGCCGGGGGCTGAGTGCTGACTGTCCACCGCAAGTCCTGCGGATCCAGAGAATTCCTCACCGAGGCTTGTCTCTTCCCTGGACTCGGAGGGATAAACTGGAATGCAAGTTTATTGCTTTGCAACAAGAACGAAAGCTGTGGAGCAAGCCAGAGTACTCTCACTTGCCAGTTAGCACACTGAGTCCTGGGTAAACCTACATGGGAAGTCACGTTATGGTTAGGAGTTGCTTCCCGAGTACGAGACCAAAGCAGTCGGCCCGTGGGCTGATTCTGATGGGTAGTGCTGTCAGTCTGTAACCCAGCCTTCTCTGTAAGATGTTTCCTAAACAACCTCTGAGGGTCATGGTTCAGGACCCTGTTCCTTGGCAAGGCTGGACACACACAGTAAATTCTCTCCGGGCTCCAAGGGCGAGTCAGAGCGCCGGCTGTTTCCGATGGGTTCCCTGGGAATTCTGATGGCCCAGTTTAGAAGCCATTGATTGAGATGGGAATGTGATGCAATCCAGCAGGCTTCCAGTTCACTAGCTGCAGTCACATTCCACACATGCCTTCTGGAGACAACACCCACATCACCCTAACAGAACACGGGTGTTCCCAGAACGCGCCAGATACTCATTTACCCAGGGCTCTGGGAGAAGGTCCTAGAATGGGCTGTGTTTGCCCCGGTTTCCTTCTCCGAGGAGCAATCCCGGGTCGTGAGGGGTCCCAGGTCACACCATGACCTGGGGGTGGTTTTGCGGGGGTTGCACCCTTGTTCAGGTTGATGCCTGGGGAAGCCCCTCTTGGCAAGAGGCTCCAGCGGGCCGAGCTTGGAGGGTGACTGCACTTCAGGTAGATCGACTTCGTGGCGGGAAAAAGCCCTTTCCGAAGAAGATGTGTGCCCACAGTGCCCAGGTGAGGCCTGCCCAGAAAACATGTCGCCCACTGGTCACACACCCGAGCCCCAGGGAGCAGGAGATGCCTCTGCCCCTTCTGTGTGCCCAGTGCTTTACATAAGAACTTGCTCTACATTGAGTCCTCTGAGTGGCCCTATTAACATCATCCTCAGTTTACAGGTGAAGAAACGGGCCTGCAGCATGTCAGTCACCTGCCCAAGGTTACTACTTCCCAGAAGAGGTGGAGCTGCACAGGTACTGCTCCATCCCCACCTGAAACCTCCCCCCAGCTGTCCCCCACCGCAGAAGGAGAAAGAAGCAAGTTGAAACTGCATCTTGATCTCACCTGCGTCTGAAATGAAGCCTCTGGCCCCTGGGGAATCTGACCCACGTGCCTGCTCCCAGGGCTACCTGGGCGACGCGAGGTGTGTTTCCCTCCCCCAATTCGTATTCACCGTGCTGTGCCTCTCAAAGGGAAACTGCTCACGGCTCCTCAAGTACACTGCGAAGGATCCTGTTTCAGCCTGAAATTCCTTTTTTTCCGTACTGTTTCGGCAAACAAAATGTTGGCGTTTCCACGAGCAGCCTCCCAGTGCGTCGAAGGGGACGTGTCGGGGTGGGGAGGGATCTGACATTAAGAGACAAATTCTCCCGCAAGTGGTTGGTTGGAAGTGCGGAGCCCCCTCTGGGTTTTAAATTGCATATCGAGTGGGTTGGCGATGGTGCTGCCTGGCTCGTGGGGCCAATAGTTTGAGAATTAGCCGATAATGTATGCAAACTGCCTTCTGCCTGGCACACCAGTACATGCTATTGTTGGTACTGGCAGGAGCGATGGAGGGGAGGCAGACGGAGAGGAAATAGAGCATCGTTCACACCTATTGCTGAGTGGATCCTCACAGCGAGATATGACCTTGTTTTACAAAAAGGTGGAAGCTCCCCGAGAGGTTAGGTAGCATGGGACAGGGCCACACAGCCAGGAAGGGTCAGAGACCCAGGGTACCTGACCCCAAATTCACCCACTTTGTACCTCATCGTCTTTTCCCCAAAGAAAATAGTCCTAATGTACTCAGGGCACTCATTAGCAGGTAGTAGGTACTTAGTAAATATTTGATGAGAGCGAGTGAGCGGCGTGTGCTGTGAAAATTCAGCACACTCCCAGTTTTACTCACCGAGGCTCAGGAAGTCGGGGAAGAGCCGTGGCAGCCCAAACTAAGCTGGTCCGGGGCAGAGGCTGTGTCGCAGTCACCTCCAGGACCCCAGCAAGGGCTCTTGGCATGTGGGACTGAACCCCCCACCCCACACCCAGGTCAAGGCCAGCAATTTGCTGTGACTCTAAGAATCCTGAATTTCTCAAGAGTCCAGAAGAATCTGAAAGGTCATCCAAGACAGGTCTGTTTATAATATCCATCCATTCCAGGATTTTCCCGCCTATTCATGATGCCCCTGCCATGTGCTAGGCTCTGGGGACAAAGTGGGGACTGCTGTCCCATCCCTGGGGTCCTATTGGAATGCCCCCCTGTAAAAGGCAGGAAGAAAATGCATACCACCTGTCAGCACAATGAGGTCAGGCAGGTAGGAATCAAGGTTTATGTTATTTCCCTCCTTTTATCTGTTCCAAAAATATCTGCAACAGAATGATGTTGCCTTTATAATAAACAATGAAAATTTAAAGGCTTAATAAAAGGAGGTTTTTGGCCCTGGCCAGGTGGATATGTTGGTTGGAACCTTGTCCCATATGCCAAAAACGCAGGTTCAATCCCCGGTCAGGGCACATACATAGGTTACTGGTTTGATTTCCAGTCTGGGCATGTAGTGGAAGCAACCAATTGATGTTTCTCTCTCTCCCCTCCTTACTCTCTCTCCAAAATCTATAAACATATCCCCAGGTGAGGATTAAAAAATAAGTTAAGAGGAGGCTTTTGTATTAAGCTGAAATTTGCACTCTAAGCTCCCAGGCTTGTGGTTCAAGGACACTCAGCATTGTGGGGGAGGGGCTTTTCTCCCCCGTGTTGGGCAGCACGGGTTCCCTGCAACAGAGAGATTGCTCTCGGGTCTCTGTGGCTCCGCGGTGCCAGGCAGGCTCACCACTGTGGGCTGTCAGCTTCTCGTGCCCTCTCTCTGAGCACGTGGGGGACTGGCAGCAGAACCGCACGGTCCGATGGTGCAGTATAGCACCCAGGGCTGCCCTCATAGGCCACTGCACTGGACTCCACACTTACAAGACCCTGCAATTGGTCTAACGCTCTGTGGTCCCTATCTTAAGATTTCTATTCTTTCACAAGGGCCAGACCTTTTCATCTTGCCCTGGGCCCTGCAAATTATGTAGCGGGTCCTGGCACTGTCTCCACACTGGTCAAGGGCTTTGGAGCAAGACAACCCTGGGTCTTGCTGCTTAACTCACCCACTCTGTGACCTGGAGCAAGTGTCTTAACCTCTCTGTGCCTCAGTTACCTCATTCGAAAAACAAGAATAACCTCAGACTGTTGTAAAGGTTAGCACTGTGTAATTAGCACAAAGTAAATACCCCTGAAATGATATATTATTTGCCTTATAAAATACTTAGTGCAGGTCCTAGCCCAGAGCAATCCCTCGGTGAGTAGTTGCTATTATATGGGGAAGACAGAGGTCACGCCCACAGACCAACCCCACAGCCTGAAAGCCGCTCTTCTTCCTACCTGCTCCCTTAGAATCGCCGCTCTGCGGGACAGAGCACATGCAAGCTCCCCAGACTGGGAAGAACTCAGCCGGGGTGCGCCTGTGCATCCTCCCCCTCCCCTGCCACCGCCCCCAAGGAGGATGCTGGCTCTGCCTCTCTCCCATAGAAACACCATTTGTCCCCGACATGGACCCCAGTAGTTCTACCCAAGAAGCTTTTGGGCAGGGGAATGCGAGGGCAGCCTGGGAGCATGGGTTTGTCCCTGCAGCAGTCCAGAGGTACATCCTGTTCTGGCGTTGCCATGGCACAGCCAAACATCTGCCACAACAGACGGCTGGGGCTGGCGGCTGGCAACAGGGCCCTGGATGGGTGAGGACCCGGATAGGCACGGAAGGAAGGGGTGGAGGGGGCACAAGACCCAACAAGATCTGAGTGTGGGAAGGAACCACCCCCCTGAACACACACGCACATGCACACATGTAAGGTGGCCTTCCAGGACAGACAGACAGACTTCCCATAGGGAAGAGTTCCCAGTTCTGGATTTTCTTCCTGGAGATCTGGGGGCAGATCCCAAACGTGAAGCGCTGGCAGGACTGGGCCCTCCTGAATTCTCCTCCTGGTCCTACTCACACAGCCCGGCTCCAGGAGCTTCCCAAGGCCCCCCAGCCTGCTCCCGAGATGGAATTTGCTTTCCTGGTTACTATTGTTTTTCCTTGTTAGAAAGTGAAACGCATTCATTGCAACAAAATCACATGGTCTAGAAGAGCCACAGGAGCTGCACTCAGTGGTGTTTGAGCGGCAGCTGCACCTCAGGCCTCTCATTCAAAACGTGGGCATCAGGTGCTTAGAAGGGCGCCCCCAGGCCCTTGCTCTTTCCACTAACGATGCTGCCTCCTCAGATCATCTGCTTGAAGCCACGAGGCCTGGATTCTCAGCCAATGGCCAGGGGTCCTTACACTTGTTGCTTAGTGGCCTTCCCTGAGCTCCCGCATTATCCTTGGAAATTCCTGGGGGACCTCCTTGGGGGTGAGGCAGTTGATGTAGTCATTGCATTGCTGGCCTCACACAGTGAGTGACCCAAAGCTCCTGAACAAAGTGGGGGTTCCCCTCATGGCAGTCTAACAGGGACCCTGATCTGGGGGTCAGAGTGAGGTGGATCAGATGCCTTCACCACTCTGAGCTTCAGTTCTTTCGACCTATAGACTGGGTCTCATCAACGTACCTTGCTGGGTTGTTGCGCAGATTCAACAGGGCAGTGTGTGCCTATGGATGCGCAGCTCACAGGAGACCCACAGTCGTTGGTAGCTACTTCTATGAGTAGGGAAGACGATCAGAAAAACAAATAATTGCAATACAGTGTGATACATTCTATAGCAAAGGTCTTGGTCTTCCATGAGTTTTGAGGCCTGGGTGTGGATTTCTGGGGAACCAGCCTGCAATCCGTTTGTGGACCTAGGACCCTAAAGAGCCATTCTTATTTGACTTTGGGACAGGAACTCTGGGAAACAGCCTTGGGAGTTCCAGGAGCGGTAGGGTTCTTACTAAGAATCTGGCAGACCAGGTCCAAATTTCAGCTCTGCCATCGACTAAGCCAAGTGAAACTAATCAATGCAGTCTCCTGTTTGAGCCTCCGTGTTCTCATCTGTGAGATGGTGTTCCTGATGACGGCTAGCATGCACCGAGTGCCAGCTGTGTGCCCGACCTTGCTTTAAGTACTTTACATTCATTAACTCACTCTTCATAAGTGTGCCATGAAGTAGGTGTTAGTATCATTTCCATTTTATAGCCCTGGGTGTGGCTCAATAGATTGAGCTCTGGCCTGTGAACCAAAGGGTCACTGGTTCAATTCCGAAGTCAGGCCACATGCCTGGGTTGCAGGCCAGGTCCCCAGTAGGGGGCGTATGAGAGGCAACCACACATTGATGTTTCTCTCCCTCTCTTCTTCCCTTCCCATCTCTCTAAAAATAAGTAAATAAAATCTTTCAAAAAAAAAAAAAGATCATAGAAATCATTCATTGATGCACAGTAGGGGCTCAAAACAGTAAATGAATAATCCTCTTTTTCTAGGTGAGAGAACTGTGGTTCAGAGAAGTTGATAACTTACCTAGAGTCACGCCGCTAATCAGTGAAACAGCTCAACTGTCTGACTCCAAAGCTCACGTTCACAGCTGCCCCTTCTGCTGCTTTCCCAGCTCACGTGATTCCGTTCAAGCATTCGCAGGGACCTGTACCTGGCTTATAAACTCGTCCCGCCGTGAGGGTCTGGCTCGTTTGAAAGAAGCCACTGACTCATGCTTGTCATCTGTAGCTCTGGATTGAGTACAGGGAAGCCTGGCACGAAGTGGAAACCGGAAACATTTGTTCAAATAAAAGATATTACCACTTATTCCCCAAGGAATTTATGTATGCCTGCAGACACGAGGGAGAGCAGCTTAGCTCCCGCGTTGCAAGGAATGCCTTCCTGCTACTAAAGATTTTGGGCAGGAGTGTCTGTGTTTCAGAGCGTATGTTCTCCCAGCTCAGCTTTCCTTTGGGAAGAGCCATTCTCTCCCCATCAGAAGAGGAGGTGACGCTTCCTTGGGGAGAAAACAGATGATCTTACACCTAACGCTTCTGCTGGGAAAGGCGACAGCGGGCGGGGGCTGTGATCAAAACCTGTGAAGGAAAAGGGAACAAATTCCAAGCCACGTTCCCCGGGCACCCAGGTCTGGTGTGATTTTCTTTCTTGGCACATTTAGGGGTTCTCAGTCCTGCAGGGAAGGCATGATGTCTACGAAGTCCCTGACACTGGAGAGTAAGACTGTGAGGGCTTGTTCAAGTGGTTTCTTTACTTTGGTTTATATCTGGAAGTTTCTGTAATTGCAAAAGAACGAACAGCAACAACTCAGTGATTTGGGCGTGGGGTCGGGAGGGGAGAGCGCAGGTTCTGCCGTCAAAACCCCCCTGCATTCCTGGTTCCACAGGACACAGATATGGAATCTCAAGCTCTTCCCCCTTCCAAAGCCTTGGTGTCCTTTTCTGTGAAGTGGGCATGATAGTAAGTCCTGTCTCCTAGGACTGCTGGGAAAATTCCATGGGATCTCTCCTGCAAAGACCCTAGCCCAGTAAGACCGAATAGGTGCCGCATGTCTGAGCCAGGGTTTCTCAGTCTTGACCTCCGGGGTCAGATACTTCTTTGTTGTGGGGTAGGATGGAGGCTGCCTTGCGTGGAGGATGTTGAGCAGCATCCCTGGCCTCTACCCACTAGATGCCAGTAGCATCCACATATCGCCAACTGTTACCTGGGTGGGCAGGTAGAGCAAGGGGCCCCCACACAGGAGCGTTGTCTGTCTGGAAATCCTTCCAGCTGGGGTTCTGCTCGCTCGTCAAAGAGCGACGTCAGGCTTGGGGTCTTGCTATAATACCTTGAGTTTACAGAATTCTTCCTACCTTTTCAAAAAAAACTTTTTAATCGACCTGCCTGGTTCTTCCAACAGCACATCGGGAACATCTTTACGTATCATTGGGCAACAAGTATTCTTCCACAAAATCGTTTTATTTTTCCTGCTGAAAAACCTTCCGTGGCTCCCGATGGCCTGGGAACAATCAGGCTTCCCAAGGGGAAAAGGCGAGGCAAGGGAAAAAGAGACAAATCCATCATTCTAATTCAAGATTTCAATACTGCTCTCTCAACTGAAGGAACGAGTCGGCAGAAAACCAGTGAGCATTGCCAACCAACAGGATCGGATTGGCATTTACGTGGGACTCTGTTGAACCACAGAACACGCACTATTTTCAAGTGCCCATAGAACATATACCAAGATAGACTATACCTTGGTCTACAAAACAAACTTCAACATATTTAAAAGAATTAAAATCATATATATGGTCTTTTTATATTAAAGTCTCTGACCACAATAGAGTCAAATTAGAAGCCAATAACAGAAAGATAGCAGGGTAATCTCCAAATACTTGGATAGTAAATAACACATAAATAATTTATGGGTCACCTTGATTGGTGTGGCTCAGTAGATTGAGTTTGAGTGTTGTCCTACAAATCAAAAGGTTGCCAGTTCGATTCCAGGTCACAGCACATGCCTGCAACCCAGGTCCCTGGTTGGGGGTGTGTGAGAGGCAACTGATCGATGTTTCTCTTGTGCATCAATGTTTCTGTCCCACTTTTTTTCCCTTCCTTCCCTTCTCTTGAAAAATAAATAAATGAAATCTTTAAAAGATAATTTATGGGTCAAAGAGGAAGTCTCAAAAGAAATTTAAAAATACAATAAATACTAACTGGCTTCAGAACTCGTCAAACCTGGTACTCGTTGCATTTTGATGAGGAAAACATGTTTCAGCACTCAGCGCTTGCTCGCCACCTGTTGGAATGAATTATCGGCGAGCACTGAGGTGACATGCTGTACATTAGACTGGGTGAAAGTGATTATGCCACATGTCAAAACTTGTGGCACACAGCTAAAGCCGTGCTGAGAGGAAAATTTATAGCACTAAATGCCTACATTAGAAAAGAAGAAAAGTCTCACATTAATAATCTAAGCTTGCTCTTTGAGAACCTGGAACAAGAAGAGTGCAATAAACCCAAAGCAAACAGAAGAAAGAAAATGAAGGTAAGAGTACAAATCAATGAAACAGAAAATAGGAAAACCGTGGAGAAAAATCAATGAAACAACGAGCAGTTCTTTGAAAAGATTTGTAAAATTGAGAACTCTCTAAGGCTGACCAGGAAAAAAGGAAGGAAAAAAGAAAACACAAATCACCAATATCAGAAATGCAACAGGAGCTATTCCTACAGACCCTGTGGATATCCAAAGATAATAAGAAATCTCTATGAACAACTCTACCCATGTAAATTTGACAAATGAAGCAAAATGGACTAATTCCTTTAAAAAATACAAAATATCGTAAGCCAGCCAATACTGAATAGGTAATTTGACTAGTGATATAACTATTAAGGAAATTGAATTAGCACCCAAAAAAGGAAGCTCTAGTTTCAAATGGTTTCGCTGGAAAAGTCTACCAAACATTTAAAGAATTAAATGTAATCCACACAATCGCTTCTAGAAAATAGGAGAGGAGGAAACACATCCCAACTATTTTATTAAGCCACGGTTACTTTAATATCAAAACCAGACGAAAAAAGGAAATTATAGACCAACATCCCTCATTAGCAAATAGAACTCAGAACTATATAAAAATAATTATACAGCATGACCAAGTAGGGATTTTTCCAATGATGAAAAGCTGGGTCAATATTTAAAAAATTGATCTGATGTAATCCACCATATTCACAGGCTACAGAAGAAAAAAACCACACGATCATATTATTCGATATAGAAAAAGTATTTGTCGATATTCAATACCAATTCATGACTTTAAAAAACCCTTAAAAAAAAAGGAATAAAGGAGAGTTTCCATGACTTTATAAAAAGCATCCACAAAAAAATCCATAGCTAACGTTACCATAGCGATGAAACACTGAATGTGTCCCCACTACGATCAGGAGGAAGACAGGGATGTTTGCGGTCACTGCTGATTCAACATGATGCTGGGGGTTCTAGCCAGTGCGCTAAGGCAAGGAAAGGGAATAGAAGGCATACTGATAGAAAAGGAAGGAATAGACCTGTTTATATTTATAGAGGACATGATTTTCTACATAGAAAACCCCGATGAATCTACAAAACACTTCACAGAACTAATAAATGAGTTCAGCAAGGTCACCCGATACAAGTTAAACACACAAAACAGCCAAGTATATTTCAACCTGTTGGCAAAGGACTCATGGACACCAAAATTTAAAAATTCAATGCTACTTACATTTGCTAAAAAAAATCAATTAGGTATACATCTCACAAAACACGTACAGAACTTAGAGTGAAATACTCAACGCAGTGAAAGAATGCAAAGAAGACGGAAACACATAGACCGATGATGTTTATGGACTGGAGGACAGCATAGGGATGCTGTCAGCTCTCCCCAAATTGATAATAGGTTTGAAAGAACTCCCACAAAGTCCCCAAAATATTTTTTTCAGATATAGACAAGATTATTCCAAAATGTATGTAGAAAGGCAAATAGCTAAACATTGTTTTTAAAAGAAGAATAAAGTGGGAGGAAACAGTCTACCCAATTTCAAGATTTGTTATGCAGCTGCAGTAATCCCAACTGCGTGGTCACGGCAGAAGGTGGACGCATGGGTTAATGCAATAGAATAGAGAACCCATAGATACTGCTTTCTGACAAAGGTGCAAAATTCTTTTGAGGGAGGCAAAGTAGCCTTTCCACAAATGATACTGGAGCAATGGGACATCTCCGAGAAAACCAAAACCAAAACCAAAAAAAAAGCCCCTCAACCTAAATCTCAAACTTTATACAAAAATTAATTCAACATGGATCACAGACCTAGATGTGAAACGTAAAAATATAAAACATAAGAGAAAGCCCTGGCTGGCATAGCTCAGTGGATTGAGCGTGGGCTGTGAACCAAAGTGTCGCAGGTTCAATTCCCAGTCAGGGTACATGCCTGGGTTGGGGAAAAAAAAAAAAAAACAACATAAAAGAGAATCTTTGGGATATTGGCAAAGCATTCTTAGATGTAATACCAAAAGCATGATCCATAAAAGAAAAGAAAAATTGAGAAGTTGGACATAATTAAAATTAAAAATATTTTCTCTGTGAAAGACTCTATTAAGAGGATGAAAAAACAAGCTAAAGACTGGGAGAAAATATTTGCGAACCACATATCCAGCCAAAGACTAGTACGAAGAATGTATAAAGAATTCTCAAAACTCAACAGTAACAAAGCAAACGAATAGTCCAATTCAAAATCGGCAAAAGACATAAAGACATACAAATATAAAGATGGCAGATAAGTACATGAAAAGATTTTCAACATTATTAGTCATCAGGGAAATGCAAATTAAAGCTACAATGAGGTATACCTATCAGAAGGGCTCACAAAATAGTAATAAACCCCAAATGCGGGCGAAGATGTAGAGAAACTGAATCACTCACAGCTTGCTCGTGGGTGGGGATGTAAAATGATATAGTTACTGTAGCAAGTAGTTTGGCAGTTCCTTAAAATACTAACCATACAACTGCCATATGACCTGGCAATTGTACCCCCGGGGCATTTTTTCACAGAGAAGTAAAAACTGATGCTACCACGAAAACCTGCACATGAATGTTTATAATGCTTATAGCAATTTTATTCATAATAAACTGCAGCAAACCAGAATCAGCCCAGGTTTCATCCAGTGGGCGAATGGTTCCCCAAACAGATACGTCCATACCTTGGGAATACTACTTGGCAATAATAAGGAACAAACTATTCATCAGTCAACGATCTGGACACATGTCTCGAGATCTATACTGAGTGAAAAAAAAGCCGATACCAAAAGGTTGCATACTGTATGAATTGTCATTTTTGAAGTAACAAGATTATGGAAATTGAGAGCAGAGGAGTGGATCGCTAGGGACTAAGGAAGGGGTAGGGGCAGAAGGGAAATGGGTGTGTCTCTAAAAGGGCGATGTGAGGAGGGAGTCCTTGTGGGATGGAAATGCTCTGTATCTCCACTGTATCAGTGCCGGTCCTGGGTTGTTATACTGCACTGTGGATTTGCCAGATGCCACCATAGGGGGAAACTGCGTAAAGGGTACACGCGATCTCCTTGTATTATTTCTTTTCTTTTTTTTAAGCTGTTATTTTCCTTGATAAGTATTTTTTAATATATTTTAAAAGATTTTATCTATTTTATTATTTTTTTAGAGAGGGGGAGGGAGGGAGAAAGAGAGAGAGAGAGAAACATCAATCGTCAATGTGTGGTTGCCTCTCACATGGCCTCCACTGGGGATGTGGCCCGCAGCCCAGGCATGCACCCTGACTGGGAATCGAACCTGCGATGCTTTGGTTCGCAGCCCACGCTCAATCCACTGAGCTACGCCAGCCAGGGCTTCCTTATATTATTTCTTACACCTGCATGTGAATCCACAGTCATCTCGAAATAAAAAATTTAATTAAATAATACAGCCTTCTGTAGCCAGCCTATCATTTTCCATTTTTATTTCACAGAAGGCAGCACTCAAAGCAGTGATGATCAAGATTTATCGATGCCGAGTGATAAATGTTCTAATGTTGTAATGTTCTCTGAGCTTTGTCCTCTTCTGTCACTCAGGCAGGGGTCTCGCCTACTGAGGTGGCTCCAGGAGCTTCCAGCCTCTCTCTTTTTAAAATATTATTATTATTTGTTCACGCTTCTGTAGGGCAATTCACTCAACTTCCAAGTTGCCCTGGCAATCTAAGAATAATGTCCCCTCTTGGCTACTGAGAAACTGGAAACATGATTTGCTCAGGAGCCTCTGAATGCAGGTCCCAGAATTCTTTCTTCTTCATATGTGGGTGATCTGGAATCACTCGTATTTTTCCTGATTATTAAATTCATCGTTGGCATCTTTCTTAGACCACTTCAGGAATCATCACCTTTTGGAAGCAGGAAAAAAACTCTCAAATCCAGCATCTTACCTGGACCTGAACGCCTCCATTCAGGGCCAGCTTGAACAGAGCCAAGATTTCCTCAGGGCCCACAAAGACGTTGCTATGGATTCAAGGACAGTGAGACGATGGGGGTTTTCTCCTAGCAAAGAAGGGGTTTTGCAGTTTTCCTCCTGCTTCTGGAAACAGCAGCTCCCTGTTGACCACATTTGGAGCAGGTGTGGGGTGGGATGATGAGGTGGCATTGCTTCTGGCTTTTGATGCTTCCTCTGTAAAAACTACCTCCCTCAAACCAGGGATAAAACCAGGAACTGAAACAGGCAGCTGGAAGGCAAAGGTCTTGGGATCTTTCTTTCACAGCATGTTCTGTGGCTGCCTTATGGTGGTGTCATGGGGAGGAGTTGGTGTCATGGAAAATTTTACTTCTACATTCATCATTTAAAGAACTAGGAGACGGGAATCAACATGCTTTAAACTTGAAATGCCTACTTTGTGCTGGACACTATGCTGGATGCTTTGCCATGCCTCAATCCATTGAATCTAAACTTTCTTTTTTTTTTTTAAAGATTTTATTTATTTATTTTTAGAGAGGGAAGGGGGAGAGAGAGGGAGAGAGAGAGAGAGAGAGAAACATCAATGTGCGGTTGCTGGGGGTTATGGCCTGCAACCCAGGCATGTACCGTGGCTGGGAATCGAACCTGGGACACTTTGGTTCCCAGCCCGAGCTCAATCCACTGAGCTACACCAGCCAGGGCTGACTCTAAACTTTCAAATCTTCAAAGCCGCTTGCATTTGGGTGAACAACACAACAAGGATGAGGGGAGTAGAGCTCAGAGAGCAGAAGTGACTTGCCCAAGGTCACACAGCTGATAAGTAGCAGAGCCTGAATTTAGAACCAAGTCTCTCAGAATCCAAGGGGTGTGTGTGTGTGTGTGTGTGTGTTTGTCATGCCACCATAGAGACGGTTTAACGTAACAACTAACTGGCTAAGGGTGCAGACTCTGTAATTAGGGGAATGTCAGTTCTATCATTAGCTCCCCCGGGTTCAGGCTTTGTGACCTTGGACAAGTAATTTAACTTCTCATTTTCTTCACCTTTACAGATGAGGGTTAAGAATTGTTTTGGCACCATAGTATTACTGAGGAAATTTCAGAAGATTTTGTGTTTAAATCACAAAGAGAGTGACTGGCATATATTAGTGATGGAAAATGTTAGCAATAATCTGTTACCAAAGAGGAAGCCAGTTTGGTTCCCAGTTCCATCTCAGAGCGCTTTATCAACCTTCATTTTCCCAGAACCACGCAGAACTCACCTGCTCTCAATGTCTTTGTTTCACTCGAGATAGGAACCATAATGATGGTCCATCGTTTTTGTGCATCACCAAATACCAGGCTCTGCCCTAGATGCTTAGCCACTTTTTAAAAAAGATTTTATTTATTTATTTTTAGAGACGGAAGAGAGGGAGAAAGAGAGAGAGAGAGAGACATCAATGTGCGGTTGCTGGGGGTCATGGCCTGCAACCCAGGCAGGTACCCTGACTGGGAATCAAACCTGCGACACTTTGGTTCACAGCCTGGGCTCAATCCACTGATCTATGCCAGCCAGGGCCTTAGCCACTTTCACCTCATTTAAATGAAGTGAGCAGCCAAGTCTGCTTACCAAAGGAGTGTTCAGTCCCTCCTGTAGTCAGTGGTTGTTTCAACGCAAAATGAAATGCATCCCTCTTTACTGAAGCCCAGCAGTAACAGCAACAGGTGCATTTGCTGAAGGCTTATTACAAGTCAGGCACCCTGGGGAGTGCATGTATTCTTAAATCTTCATCTGATGACATTTTTTTTTCATTGCTTTTAGAGGGAAAGGAAGGGAGAGAGAGAAACATCAATGCAGGGAGAAACAAGAGTTGCGTTCTACACTCGCCCATACCGGGAATCGCACACCCTGACCAGGGACGGAACCCGCAACATACATACATGCCCGACAGGGAACTGAACCCTCGTCCTTTCTGCTCCCGGCGACACTCCGACTGGGTCACACGGTGCGGGGCCTGCTGAGTGCATTCTTAACAATGGGCTCACGGAATCTTTCAGAGTGGGGCTGCTACTACGGTATCCCTATTTTACTGGTAAAGAAACTGAGGCTTAGAGAGGATAATTTGCTGTGATAGCTGTCTTGGTTCAGGTGGACACTGTTTTACATAACGCACATTTCTGAGGTGGATGCTTAAAATGAAAACATGTGAATTGCAAACATGACTTGCTTCGGTAATTAGCTCTGTCTCTCAGCTTTGTCCAGTTTCCCCAAACCTTGATACTTCAGGGTCTGGCATTTCAGAAGCGGACTCTGGCTATTATTAATAAGACAGTTTTACGCTAACGATCAGGAAATTAGGGCTTGTAGAGATGAAAGAAACTGCCCCAGGACACAGTCTGACAGCAGCCGAGCTGGCGCTCAATCCCGGTGCCACGACTTCCAGGCTGGGGCGGTCTAATTATTAAGCAAACGAGCGAGGGACTTTGACCTGGAAAAGGAAGGGAGGGACCGTGCATCCTTTATTTCCTCACCTGCGAAATGGGGTCAAGACGGGCCCTCCCTGTAGGGGCGGGGGATACCTGGGAGTGGCCCAGCTCAGGTTCAGCCACCCAGTACTAGGACTATGACAATTGAAAGTGGGGGTAGAGCCAGAGCAACCGGAATCCCCAGAGGCGGTGGTGGGAAGGGATACTGGGAGCAAAGGCGGAGCTTAGGTAGCCGGAGGCGGGGATTCGAGAACTTGGGGCGGAGCTTGGAGTTCTAAGCGTTTAGATAGGAAGTGGGCGGGGCTGACAGTGCTGCGAATAGGGTGTTTAGTCTATGGGCGGGTCTTCTAGAATTTGCTGCGGAGTTTTGTGGTGTCGATAGGTCGGCTTTGAAGCAATGGGCGGGGAGCTCGGCTCCAAGAGCCTGGAGGCTGGCTGAGGGGTTGGATGGGTAGTGGGCGGGGCTCAGTGGACCTGATGTTCCGGTTTTTAAGGGGCTCTGGAGGAATCTTTGAAGGGCCCGGCATGTGGCCCTGCAGAGCCAAGCAGGTCAGTGGGCGGGGCTCTCAGACCGCCGCTCCCGGTTAGGAGGGGCAGTGGGCGTGGCCCTCCGGTCTCTGAGATGACTAGCGGGAGGTACGTGCGCCTGGGCCCGGCCTCCCTCTGCGGCCCTCCTGCATCCTAGAGCGCGACCAGAGGGGGCGTTAAAGAGAGTGAGGCGTGGATCGCAGGGTGGGAACTGCACTTTCCTGCCGGAAGTGGGCGTGGAGCGCCGCAGCCCGACGGTTCTGGTTGGGCGCGGTGCGGCGCGGGGGTGGAGCCTGCGTGAGGCGGTGGGGGCGGGGGCGGCTGCCCACGCCCCTCCCCCGCGCCGCTCTCAGTGCCAGGCGGGAGGCGACAGCGGTTGGAGGCTTCGTCGGGATTTGCAGCGGGGACTTTGGCGGCGGCGCCTGAGGCACCTCGGCCCTGGTGAGCAGCGCGCGCCTGGCGGGGCCGCTTGGGAGCGAGCCGGGCGGGCGGACCTGTCCTCTCAGCATGTGCTGGCGCCGGCTGACAGGAACCGGCGGGGCTGCGGGCAGGGCCGGGTGTAGGGGAGTGGACTGGGGTGGCTGCACGGGGTGCGGGTCCTTGGACCCGGGGCTCACCCTGGCCGGTGTGCGGGGGTTTGGGGTCAGGGCTGTTGTGGGAGGCTTGGGGCCTGGGTGAGGAGGGAGTTGGGACTGAACCGCGTGGCCTGGGGATAGTGAACCCGGGTCCCTTTGGGGGGGGGGGGAGCTTGCCTAAGCGAGGCTTTGCGGGGTTCGGAAACCTCCTGGCCGGGTGAGGAGCTGCGGGCCGAGTGCGGTCTGTGCTGGGCGAGGAAGATTTTTAGGGGTCCGGGACCTGTCTGATTGGGTGGGGTTTGGGATGGGGAGGGGCTGCTTGAGACTAGGGTGCAGAGTCAGGGGGCGCCAGACCTGGGGACGGAGTTGGAGCGGCCCTTGGAGCGGCCCTTGGGGGTAGGCAGTGTTGGGGTTCACGTGTGGCGGGGGCGAGCTGGGCTCTGCGTGGGAGGGGCGAGGGTGACTCTGGCCCGGGGGTTGCCTAGCTTTGGGTGCGAGGCTAGCTCCGGGTCCTGAAGATCTGGATTAGGGGTCTGAAAAAGCGGCACAGGGCCAGAGATAGTGTAATGTGGGTGGGGGCGGTTTGGGAAGGGGATGAGCCCGGCGTTGGGAGCCGAGGGCTGGGACTGGCGGGGGTGGCGGTGGGGGAGGGCGGTGGGGAGAGGAAGAATGAAGCAGGAATGCTGCAGGGTCGGGGGCCTGGAGTGTCGGGGTGAACTGGGTGATTCAGAGATGTGCTCCCCTAATAGCGAAACAGCTGGCGAGGGACGCAGTAAAAAGGAGCAAGGTGCAGGTGGGGCTTCGCTGCGCTTAAATGACTGAGGATGAGGTCAGATGTTGAGGGTGGAAATGCAGGAACCGAGCTCTCCCGCCTGTCTACACAGGCGCACACACACCAGCTCTCCGTCTCTTAAACCATTTGAATGTGTTGGGGGAAGTGGCAGGCTGCGGGAGAGCCGAGAAGAAAGGGGCTTCCTCTTGGAGAGAGGCGCTGGCCCTGCCGTCCTTTTTTGGGAGTGTTCAAAGGGTTTTGATCGCTGGAAAAGGAAACGTAGGCTTTACTGCATGGTGGTTTAGAAACACATCCTATATTTGGCCTTAATGTAGGCTGCCCTTGTTTTGTGGTGTCTGAAGCCCTTGCTCTACATGTTGCAAACGTGGGATTTGGTGTAAGAGGCAAATTGCAAGTTGTTCATCTCAAGATAGCAATATACAAAGGCCTTTCTTACCTATAAGACATTTGAAAAGAATTTAATACAGTGTGCGTTTTTAAACTGGTACTGAGTGGCGAGTATATTTACTTTTGGAAATAGTTATCACGAAATATTAGGGCTCTCTTACCGGAGCCTTCTTGCCTGGGATTACCTTCTAAAACTCTACTTGTAGGGCTCTTAGTCACTCTATATAATAATGAATTTCATTGTCCTCCTCTGGCAAAACTCTCTCCTGACACCAGGGGCCTGCTCGAATAGTCAGAGACATGATTAAGTATAAGCAGTTGTTTTGTACCGTCTATTCAGCTGTGAAGGCAAAGAGATAGGTATATGTATTTTGGACTTGATTCTGTATATTTCAGAAAAATAATTTAAGGAAACTAATGTTTTTGGCTTGGAGATACATTTCAGAGTTGCAGTTTTTGGATGTGAAACCTAATAGTGACCTTTGGGTCTGAGAGGTTGTGTAAATAAATAGAGGTTAAAAAAAAGTCAAATAAAACTGGAAATTCTGTTGTATGTTGGTCTTGAGGACAATGTTTTGTGGTAGGTGATAGTAGTCAGGTGTACTGAGAAATGAACAAAGATTGGTATAAAGGTCAGATACACACCTTTGTGACAAATCTGGAATGAACCCTGTCTATATTTGTTTTTGATTATTTGCGGAAGGTAATTAAAGTCTGATGAATTTTAATAGACACATACCAATGAGATATCATTGCACACAGTATTGAATTTTTCTTTTTTAATTTTTATTTTTGAAAAGATTTTTATTATTTATTTATTTATTTATTTATTTATTTTTAGAGAGGGGATATGGAGGGAGAAAGAGAGAAAAACATTGTTCCGTGGCCTCCCACCCCTGCAGTGGGGGACCTGGCCCACAATCCAGGCATGTGCCCTGACTGGGAATTGAACCTGTGACCCTATGGTTTGCAGTACGATGCCCAACCCACTGAGCCACACCAGTCTGGGCGAATTTTCCTTTAAATTTTATTTTTTAATTTATTAATTTTAGAGAGAGAGAGGAAGGGGGCGCAGAGAGAGAGAGAGAGAGAGAGAGAGAGATTGGCTTTTATTCCACTTATTTATGCATTCATTGGTTGATTGTTGTATGTGCCCTGACATGGGATGGAACCTGCAACTTTGGTGTATTGGGATGATGCTCAAAACAACTGAGCTATGTGGCCAGGGGCAGTATTGAAATTTTTGTGATCATTTGCCTGCAGATTGTGCTAACCAGCATTTATGTCTATTACTTTATATATAGTTTAGGATTAGATTTAGGATTGAGATGTAGCACTTTTTAAATACTGTTGGATTTTTTTCTTAAGTTTTATACTTAATACATCTGTACCTTTGGAGATCCACTCCAATCAGAAGGAGGATCACTCTCTTGTCTATGAAATAGAATGTTCCAGGCGATAAACTATTAGTTCTTAGTTATATAGCAGAGAATGGAAGATTCAGTTCTTTATGTGATGGCAAGTTATTTCTTAATACTTTGATTTGCCGCAAACTGGTGCTCTGGAAATACCATTATTATTATTATTATTATTATTATTAACTGGATTGTTTTATCTTTGACTTTTTCAGAGGTGGAAAAGTAATAAATTGGATGTCAGTTTCATATTTAGGGTACAGATCTGTGTGTGTTTTCTGTTTGATGAGTTCCCTGTGTTATCTTGAATTATGAATTCTTTTCTGACACTCATGTGACTTTTTAAACTTAGGATGCCTTTTCTGTATTAAAACATTGGAAATCGTCATGAATATTTCAGTATGACCTAGTACCTAGAATGTTAAGTAACAGAATCTCTCTGGGTTTTATTGCCCTGGTTCAGATCCTTTAAAGTGAGTGAACAAGATTATATACTCCTTTTTGAGACCTTATTTTGTATTTTAATAGTGTATAATAGAGTCTTTTTTTTAAGATTTTGTTTATTTTTACAGAGTGGGTAAGGGAGGGAGAAAGAGAGGGCGAGAAACATCAATATGAGAGGGAAACATCAATTGGTTGTCTCTCATATGTGCCCTGACCAGGGACTGAACGTGCAACCTAGGCATGTGCCTGGACTGGGAATTGAACCCATGATCTTTCGCTTTGTAAGAGGACGCTCGACCAACTGAGCCACAACAGTCAGGGCTCTGTTTTGTTTTATAATCACTTTATTGAGATATAATTCACATGGCATACAGTTCACTCATTTAAAGTGTATAATTCATTGGTTTTTAGCATACTCACAGAGTTGTGCAGTCATCACTACAATTGTAGAGTATTTTCATCAGCCCCAAAAGAAACCCCATACCCATTAGGAATCCCTTCTGCCTCATTCTCTTCCCTCCCCTGCCCTAGGCAACCACTAATCTACTTTTTGTCTCTGGATTTGCTGATTTTGGACATCTCATGTAAATGGAATCATACAATAGGGGTCTTTTGTGTCTGTCTTTTACTAAGCATAATGTTTCCAAGCTTTATATGTGTTGTAGCATGTATCTGTACTTCATTCTTTTTTTTATGATTGAATAATATTATATTGTATGGATATACCATGTTTTGTTTATCAGCCAATCAACATTGGCTGTTTCCCCTTTTTGGCTATTATGAGTACTGTTGCTGTGAACACACATGTACAAGTTTCTGTATGGACATATATTTTCATTTCTCTTGGGAATTGCTGGGTGTTGTTGGTAAACTCTATGTATAGCTGTTAAAGGAACTGCCAGATTGTTATCCAAAGCAGCTACACCATTTTACCACCCCACCAGCAGTGTATAAAGGGTTCAGTTTTTCCACATCCTTGCAACACTTGTTATTCTCTGACTTTTTGATTTTGGCCATCTTTGTGGGTGTGAAGTGATATCTCATTGTAGTTTTGATTTGCATTTCACTGATGACTAATGATGTGTTTAGCATCTTATGTGATTAGTGGACAACTGTATATTTTCTTTGGAGATATGTCTGTTCAAATGCTTTGCCCATTTTAAAATTGGGTTATTTTTCTATTAATTTATGAGTATAGTCTAGAAACAAGTACCTTCTCAGATATATAATTTGCAAAAATTTTCTCCAAAAGAAAGTTGTCTTTTCACTTTCTTTTTTTTTTTTAATCCTCACTGGAAGACATGCTTATTGATTTTAGGGAGAATGGAAGGAAGGGAGAGATGGAGAAAAAGAGGGAGAGAAACATTGATGCTTGAGACAAATATTGATTGGTTGCCTCTCGTGTACGTCCCAACCAGGGACCAAACCTGCAACCTAGGCATGTGCTCTGACCAGGAATTGAATTTGCAACCCTTCAGTTTATGGGATGATGTTGCAACCTACTGAGCCACACCTGCCAGGGTTCTTTTCTTTCTCTCCTTTCCTTTCCTTTCCTTTCCTTTCCTTTCCTTTCCTTTCCTTTCCTTTCCTTTCCTTTCCTTTCCTTTCCTTTCCTCCCTTCCTTTAGATTTTATGTATTTACTTTTAGAGAGAGGAGAAGAGAGACACAGAGGGAGAGAAACATTGATGTGTGAGAGATATGTTGATTGGTTGCCTCTTACATGCCCTATCTGGGCACCTGGACTGCAACCCAGGCATGTGCCTTGACTGGGAATGGAACCAGTGACCTTTTGGTTCTCAGGCTGGTACTCAATCCACTGAGCCACACCAGCCAGAGCTCACTTTCTTGATGGTGTCATTAAAGCACAAAAGTTTTTAATTTTGGTGAAGTTCAATTTATGCATAATGGAGTCAAAATGGATGATAATGGAGTTAGAAATTATTTAGACCTTAAATCACATTCTTATCAATATTTTTATTACATAAATTAAAAGCCAAAGGTGAAGGGTTAGGAAAACATTTGAGTTAGTCCAACAGCAAAAAGGGTGCATCAGGGAACAATGTCATTTTGCTGTTTAAATCCTCTAGTTGTCTCCTACCGCTGTGTCTGTGGTTGAAGTTCAGGCTTCTTAATGTGGCGATGGGTCAAGGCATCTCTCATTTCAGCCTGCCTTATCTCTTACTATTCCCCTTATGTGTTATTCCCACAACATCCCAGCCTTCAGATCTTCTTGTGATGTGCTTACTGTTCTGCCCCCTTTTCCACTTGCCATATCCCATTTGCCCTTTGGGATCCTCCGTGAAACCTTACTCCTTCTCTTGGACCGGCATTGTTCCTGCTCTGATGCGTCATCCGTTCATTACTCCTGTCTGCTACAAGAACTGGACTCGAACTTGACCTTACAGCCTGAAAGATGCCTTCTCACCGAAGGTGGAATGCAAGAGAGAAATTGACATGGAAGGCAAACCAGATTCTCTTGGTCACAGCTTGGTCTCCAGTGCCTACTGGGTATTTGCTGAATGAATGATCACTGATGTTAACTGGAAAAATCCTGAGGTCGGTGGCTTTCTCTGATTCTTATTCACGGTTTTGTTGCCAGTGTTAGAATGACATGAAGGGCAGAGGTAGTTCCCCTCTGCCGTTAGGGCATCCAAGTCCAGCTCTTACCAAAATTTTGCTCAAATTTTAAAAGCCAGTCTTTGAGTCATTTTCCTGAGGGCAGAACATTATCGTCCAGGTTCTTCCCTCTAATGAACAGTAATGACGGGCCCGCAGTGTTAGTAGGGCAGGTGGCCAGGGAGCACTTTGAATTTGGTTCATTTAGCTCTGGCAAGTGCAGCAGGTCAGCCCTGGTGATAACAGGTCGCCAGTGCGGGAACCACCCCTGTGCAGGCCTCCTAAAGGGTGTAAACTGGGTTGTAAAGACTCATTCTTTCTTCCTTTCACTCTTCTGTGCGTGCTCTCTTGCATCTCTCAGAGCATCTGACTCAGGGGTGTCAAACTCATTATCACCGGGACCACCTCAGCCTGGTGGTTGCCTTCAAAGGGCCAAAATAATTTCAGGACTGTGTACATGTAGCTCCTTAACTGTTAAGGAGTTGAAATTATATTTGGCCCTTTGAAGGGCAACTGCCAGGCTGATGTGGCCCCTGGTGAAAACGAGGCTGGCACCCTGATCTAACTCAAGTAGTAGTCTAGTTATATTTTGTGTTGTGATGTTCACTGTTACTACTTTAATTAAAAACACTTAATTTCTTCCTGAGAATTAGAAGAAACTAGGCCATTTGGGGTACACTTTCTGCTTTGGGTTCATTGAAGTGGTTGGGTGGTGGCAAGGTATAAAGAGGAGGAGAAGAACACCTTGTATCGTTTCTTGCTGTAAGAGAGTCTTGTATTTAGAAAACCGGAGGCAATGAAGGGCGCGGGCCTTCAGGGCCAGGCTGAGCGGGATTTCATTCACCCTTGGCTCCATTTCTTAGTTAACTGTGACTTTACCAATACCTCACCTCCCCGAGCCTCAGTTTCCTGTTCTGTCAGACGGCCATGCTGATGACTTCCTTGCTGGGTTATTCCTTGCTGGGTTATTGTCAACGCTAATGAGAAAAAGCACGTAAAGTGCCCAGTAATGAGTAGCATGGGATACATTTGTGTTTCCTCACCCTTCACTCTTACATGTCTGCCAATGAATGGAACTGCGGAGGATCTAGTAGAGTAGGTTTTATTTCTGATGCTAAGCTATTCATGTATGTCTTCCCACTCCCACCTCAGCATTTAGGCTTTGAATCAAAGAATCACTGAAGAGGAAAAAAAAGTGTCTAATTTTAGGATAGGAAGGTGGTAAAACTGAAGTAGTTTTTTGCCATCTATCTGACTTGGAAATGTCTGTGCAGACAAGCTTTTCTTACTTAGTCCTTATTCTTGTGTTCAGTCTGTCTGTGTTTATCTATTTATCTGTTAAGGAAAAAGGGTTAGTTCCTGGCAAAGGATGCATGTGAGGGTTTGAGAGAAGGAATTGCAGAGTCTGAGATACTCATCTGGTTATAATATGAATGGCAGCATTGTGATAAAGTGTAACATTCTGTGTGGGAAAAGAGCCACAGCAGTTTCATGGGGTGTTACATTGGGCCTGTCATTTGAATCTTACATTAATAACAAAAGCGGGTCCTTCTGTTTGCCACAGTAAAGAGAAATCAAATCAGATTGATGCACAGGCCAGAGAAAGAGAAACTGGCCTATAAGTGGGAGTAGGAGGCTTGTGTTTTGTATGAAAAAGGGAATAACTTCACTGTATTGCATATTTATTTTTCCCCTTTGGTCATGCACTGACCTACATTTAAAAAAATATGAATAATGGATTAGATTTTAGTACCAGTGTCTCAAGCACCTTGTAAAAAATGATCATTTTAGGGGGATTTGGAAGATTTACTTCTCAGGTCCAGAGGTTCTCTCATTCTCGAAGGTCTGTGAGGATCAGCTATAGATAGACCTTTAGAAATACAGCTGCCTGGGCGCCAGCTCGCTCATGACCCTGAATCACAGCCAGGGTGGGAAGCGCCTCTCTGATTTTACAGATGAGGGAAGCGTGGTCACAGGAGCTTGAGAGACTTGGCTGAGATCAGGAACTCAACCATCCCTTCCCTCCTCCGCCAGCCTCCCTCCACCTGATTCCGTGAAAAGTATGACTTTGTTTTTATAGTTGGCAGGGCGGGTTTATAGTATAGTGTGGATTTGAAAAACCTTTTTTTATTTTTACAGTGTGAACCTGATATTTAGTCCTTGACCTAATGCAGCAGTTCCCTCTTAACCTTCCACCGAGGTCTTCTGCCAGACCTGCAGAGTGAGCCTGCTCCCAGTTGCTCTCTGCAGTTCCTTGTCACAAAGTTCTTGTTTTCCTCACCTTTTCACCTTTTTGCACATGTATGAAACCGCTAAGCTTGGTCCACATTTTCAGAAGGTTTTTTAGATGCATTTTTTGGGAACCTTAAGTATGTGGAATCTGTTGCATAAGCCTTTGGTAGACTTGATTTTCTAGTTTTAATATAAAGTTCTTTGACAGTGTCTTATTTATCCATTTTTATTTCTTCAATCTTATAACCTATTCATGGTTATAAGGACTTACCTCAAGTGTTTCAAAGACCAGTTAATATTGCAAAGAAGCCGCTGCATCGAGTCTTCCCTGAATAATTGGCACCATGAGGCCGTTTACATATGCAAACGCTAAGTCTGACAGGAACAACATGTCTGCCACTAAAGCACACAGATGGTAATAGGTGAAATGCAAACCCCTCAGGGTTAGCAGAAGCTGATCATTGCCCCACCATGTGGTCATCCTGTCCCTGTGGGACCACGACACACTGGGAATCCAGGCACTTTGGGGGAAGAGCCTGTTTGACCCACTGTGGAATCAGATGTGTGCCCACACGTTCTGACACCTGCTGAGGCCTTCATCCTGGATGAATAGAGCCATGCTGTTTCAGCTCTGTGAAAGGCCATGCCACGCTTGGGAAAGGGAGTGTTGGGAGGTGAAACCTTTGGGGGTGTATTTTCTGCTGGCATTGTAGGGGTTCTTCACAAGGTTCACAAGCACCCCCTCCTGAAGACAAATGTTTAATCACCGTTATTTGCTTACTTCACATGAAAGATACTTAAATTCCTTTTCATAATGGTCAAGCATTCTTTTCTAGTTAAAGCTTCTAATTCCTTTCATTCTTAGGAACTTGAGAATTGAGGCTGATTTATTAATACAGAAACTCACATGCGGTCTGAGTGGTGACGGGGAGACACGTATACGCTGGAGCCGTCATCTCCATTAAGCAGAAGGATTTATTAGGAGACTAGTCACTTTACAAGCTAGATGGTAAATTAATTTTGTGGTTAGTAGTGTCTTCAGTTTAACATTGTCATCCTAGTTTTTCTTGGCAAGCAAGCGAGTGGCTTGAGCCAGCGCGTGCTGGCCACAGCTCTTTAGGGGTGATATTTAATAAGATGCGTGTTGTCTGTTTTAGAAATAGAGTAATTTTCCTTAGGCTCTGTCTCTCATGCGGGCTACTGTTGCTTCACAGTGCTACTATAGAAGATACGTTGGAAGTTTTGTGGGGGTTTTTTTTTTAACCCTATCACTTCCAGTTTGATCTTATGCAAGGTAGAGATATCTTGGATGCACTGGGCTGAGTCACGTTGTCAGGTGGAACAAATGATGTATCTTACCGATGAATGATAGTTGTGGACCATGTGGTTTTCTGAAAGTGAATGGTTGGAGAGCCCAGATGTAGTTTCTGTTTTAAAGGCAGTGTGTGTGTTCAGTCCCCAGCCCACAACTGGGTTATGTTCCAAAGAGTAGCTCAGTAATTTGGAATTCAGATAGCATTTTTGGGTGTAGATTCAGTATTACAAGTGGTGGGTGAGTTCTCAGCCTAGACCGAAGAATGAGGAAACCTGTTTAATTCACAGCACAGCTTTTGAGACTGTTAATGGTGATAATGGGATTCTGGAGCTGGGAGTCTGTGAAACGGAGGTAAGGATCCACATCCTAGCTGCCTGTTCCAGGCTGCGTGACGTCCAGCAGCCTCACGCCCCAGCAGCCCTCCAGGTTCTTCATCCTCTCTTCTAACTTGAAGCTTCCACTCCACTCCCCTGGTTAGTCTGATCTCCTTTAAATAGTAGTAGCAAAGCAAATGGCTCAATTTATTTCCAGAATGTGTTCCTGGATGGCCATAGTTATTAGTAAACCATCACTGTTACTCAGTGTAGGATAACTACAGGCCTTACTTAGGTTTCTCACTCACATTCCTTAACCCTTATAGAGGTGCAATATTAATATTTTTAAAAAGGAGGCTCCTTATTGATGCACAGATCGTCTTAATGAAATTTTGGCGTTCAGTCAGTGTGATCCAGTTTCAAGGGGAGAGCTGAGCAGAGGCATGTGGGACCAGGCAGAGCCCGTGTGAAGAGGCTCGCCCTGACGCCTGAAATTAGGAAGAAGCCCTGCCTGTTTTGAAAGGTTCTCCCTGTTACCCCTAAAACAGTGACTCTGCTACATTTGCCCCCCAGATACTCATAATCCTTTTTTTCCCCTCTTGCCATTTAGAAATCAAAGCTGGAAAGGGTCTTAGGTTTTAGCAAAGTGACTTGGTTTCTGTGATCCTTGAGAAGTGGATCAGGGCAGGCTGAAGGTTGTAATTTGAGGTAGCTGGTACCGACTGGCCAGAGCTAGGTGCTGATCTCCACCTGTATTCCTATTTCTTTATAAACGCCTATCAAAAAGCCCCTTCTTGTGCAAGCAGTGGGAAATAATCGACATCTTCTTTTGGTTATTGCCTTTTTGAAGGGTTTGGACTGCCTGGTTTCCAAGAACTCTGCTCATTGAAACATTTTATGATGCTGAGTGGAATAAGGATTAGGGACCTGCTTTTTCTGGTGCAATTAAGAAAAAGGTCTTCACAAAGTGTTAATGACAAGCTTAATGTTTTGATTTACTTTAAAAATGTGCAAGAGTTAAAAAAATAGATTACACACTTCTGCTAACCCTCAAATATATAATTCTTGGTGCTGAATTCTGTTTGGGGATTGAGCTCTGGGAGGTAAGAGGGGACAGGGTGTTGGAGGGTCAGTATTTATGGGAAATTAACAGTGAGGCCCTGCCTGTGGGTGAGCGAAATAGCAACAGGCCCACTCGAAACAGGTGTAATTGGGGGAGAGTAGTATCAGATAGGTGGGAGGGCACAGATTGTGGAAAGTCATTATAATGGAATATACACATTCATATGATATATTCAAGTCAAATGTAAATATAGTGTAGACATGGACTTTGCAAATGTAATTTGTAGGTATCACTACTGTTAATGATTTCTATGCTAATATTAATTACATTTCGGGTTCTATGAGCAGAAATTAAAAAGTAAATATATATATATGGAATTATTATTTTTCCAGTTTGTGAAAGTGAACACTGTGTTCCCTGGAAGGAGGAGAATACTTTACATTTTCCGTGTCTCTGTTTCCCAGCACACTGCCTGGCACACAGTCGGTGCTCAGTGAATGTTAGGTGAATAATTGAATTTCAGTTTTACATGATACACTTGTGATAGAGATTGTCAGTCTTCCCACTTTCCTAGAGGATGGAAGGAATAAAGATGAAGTTTTCTATGGTATAGGACTGCTAATGGTAAGCATTTGCTTTGTTAAATTATCTTACGATAAGCTAACCTCATAATTTTCATTATAAATAAATGCTAGCAAGGTGTGCATATATGCATTTCTTTATTGAAACATTTTATTTGCAAAGCAGCTCTTGGCGTTTTGTCTATTTAAAACATGAATTCTGATGAAATGTAGAGTGACATTACATTTTGGTGCTTTATTGCAAATTTACTTAACTGACATATTAAATAGATTGAAAATATTGGTAGCGTGGGGTTCTTAGGGCTTTGTTTTGTAGTCCAGTTAGCTACTTTGCCTTCAGAAAGAGTCAGTGAAGCCACATCCTTGTGGAAGCATGCTTTCATCTTAAGAGTTTTTATCAAAACAGATATGGGAAGAACCGTAATTTGTATCAGGATGAGGATTTAAAGTTAAGGTAGCCATGGAACGGCTGAGTTTCCCCTTACTGTCTTAATCTGATTTCTCATCTTCTAATGCCTTGACTGGTGAGTGTCCTTGTCCTTCTGGGTGGTTTGTCCTGATGGGGTCTCTAGGGCCAGCTCCAAGAGGAATCAAAGGGTAGGTCTCAGGGCACTTGAGTGGCTCCTGGAGCTCCAAGGATTCACTGTGGTTTGACTTTGATTTGAGAAATCGACAGGGACTGAGTAAGTTAAAATACCGCAAATTGTGCACCATTTCAATTGCTGAATGGTCTCATCATTTAAGAGTTCATTTGTGTGATATATTAAACTTTCAAAAATGACAGGCTTTGGTTTAAATTTAGTGATTGATGTTGTGATAAATGATCACACACAAAAAATTGTTTTTGTAATTGTGTGTGTGTTATTTCTGGCAGTTTTTAGAGATTACAGAAAGTATTTATTTGGTTGTAACTGCATTTTCCCCAGTGAGCTACACTGTTACAGTTTCTTGTACTCTGTTGTGGATACTGATATTCTGTGTTTATTTCTTTTCCTCCTTTAGAAGACAAATGTACTGATAAGGAAATAGTTTGTAATTTTACTAAGAAGGATCAGACAGACAAAATGATCTGTCGTAAGTTGCAGTAAGATTTTAAGAGGTTCGCTTTCCTGTTTCTGTAGGATGTCTGAAAATTCTGGAAACATAGGGAGATTTTTATTTGGAATAGTGTTAGTTTCGTTTTCAGATATTATGCTCAAATGTATTTACTTTCAGGCTTCAGGCATCTTGCTTGGCAAACTTTCTTTATTTTAAAGCTGCAGATCCAGTTGTTAATCTGAAAAGGTACAATATGTATTTAAGTATTTTCTCCTCTGTTTTTGCCCCTTTCAGACATCCTACTTGTAAAGAGAAGGCTCTTGGGTGCTAATACAAAGTGGTGGTTCTCTGCCCTGGTTATCGGTACGTTCCTCACATGCTTCACCATCCCAGTGTCTGAGCCAGCCACATGTTAATGTTTGGGTTGGTATTTGGTTATGGTGTGTCTCCTCCAGTAGACTGTAAGTTCTATGAGAGTAAGGGCCAGGTTTGCTTGCTCACCATTGTGTCTTCAGTGTGTAGCATCATGCCAGGTCCATGGACAAAGCTCAATAAATAATTGAATGTTGAATAAATGAATGAGAACTGATTGAGATTAAAGACCTATTGAACATTCACAGATGAGTGTGCATGTTATATGTATAACCCTGTAGGTGCTAGTATCTAATTCAGAATTCAGTTCTCAGCGAATTGTGTGTTTTACTGGGGGATGCGGACTGGAGCCCAGTGAAAGAACCATTTCCTATAGATTTGTAGGCTTTAGAATAGATTTGTAGGATTTATATTTTAGTTCTCCCATTTTACAGAAGAAACCCAGAACCGTGGAACCATGATGATTCAGTGGGTAAATGACTGTGTGCGAGGATAAACTTGTGTGTCTGACATCCAGTCCAGAGTTTTCCCTGCTGTACCTTACCATTCAGTTGAAACATTGTTGAGAGAGATAGTGTGTGTGTGTGTGTGTGTAGTCATTGTTTGCCCACAGTATAGGGTATTAAAAAGGGAATAGTGAAATTTAAAAAAAAATTATTTATTATTTATTTTTAGAGAGTGGGGAAGGGAGGGAGAAGAAAGGGAGAGAAACAGCGATGTGGGAGAGAAACGCCAATTGGTTGCAACTGTACCCGCCCCAGCTGGGCACTGAACCCATAGCCTGGGCACGTGCCCTGACCTCTGGGAATCAGCCTGGCAACCTATTGCTTGGGGGGGGTGATGCCCAACCAACTGAGCCACACCGGTCAGGACAAGACTGAAATTCTTCAGTTGAAGGTGGTTACTTTGTATTTTGACTTTGTTAATTTTGCCTGTGGCCAGCCTTATGAGCATCTTCATAAAAATGCCTTAAGACAGCAACAGCAAAAAGATCTTGGAGTCACAGGCAATTTCGTATCAGACTATTGCCAAAGAATTACTAAAATTTTATTCCAAGAGAAACTCCCCTCTGACCAAGTAGTGCACACAGACTTAGCAAGCTTGGTCATACACAGTGTGCCTTTTAGCAGTTGTTGATAAGAAAAGTGGATCATCAATATAGGGAGTATTTTGAAACACGATCATCATTAATGTTTAAGTGAGATTGCAGTGTCAGCCATGTCTCTGAAAGTTCTGCATTTGCTATGAGAACTCTTGGGATTAATTTGGCTCTTTGAAGAGAGACGCAGAGAGCTCAGCTTCTGAGCCTGGTCTCCTGTGGGGCACTTAGGGAGATGACGGCGGCCTCAGACGCATTTCTGCAGTTCCACCGGGTTCTCTGCGCAGGGAGTGCCCGCCTCCGTCTCTGTGCCGGAGATTTCTTCAGCCCTCCTCAAAGCTCCAGGGGTGGGGGGATGTCTTCGTGTTTACAAAGATGCCGGTGACAAGCAGAAAATCGGGAGAGATGGGGGGATAGTAAACACATCAACCTTGTACAATATCTTGGGGGAAATGTGTTCTTATTTTGATAATGAGATAAAAACATGCATTTCTGTCATTGAAGACCAAGAGGTGACCCCTAAAACCTTATAATCTCATGTTTTAGTAACTGCGAAATTTCTGTAGTGTCATTCTTACTTAAGTGTGTTACAGTCCCCGTTAGGGCATGTTTTAGAGATAAAGGGCCTCTCTGTCATACAAATGTGAGAGTTAATTTGAAGATTTCTATTTTTGTATTTAGGATGTTTATGTTGCTATTTTGCTGATCATATGCTCATTTCATTTTGTAAAAATGTCAGCTTTATTGAGATGCACTTGACATAAAATGTAAGATATTTAAAGTGTTTATTGGGGTGATTGGATTTATGTATATATCTCATTTCATTTCCTGTCAGACTTCACTTTTAGCTGTCATTTTCATAGTTTCATATTCTACTCTAAGTCATCTAGTCAGTGTTTATGTTGACGTTAGGTGGTCTGCAACTTTTCTTTGTAACAAATTCGTAAAATGAGTACAAAATTGTAAAAAGTTGGAGTTCTCTTCTTAGAAAGCTTTATAAACCTCTTCATTATATCTTGCCTTTTAGAAACCATCATTGTTACATATATATGTAATTTCTAGAATTTTCTGCATGTCCTTTTGTGCTGTTCTTTTGGACAGTTGTGCACATAGGCCTCTGGCTGCAGCCTAAAGGTTCTCAGTTAGAAGTGAAGACTTGGCATCCCCACTGCTCTCTGTTGTTTGTCTCCGCGTATTTGAGTGCGTACAGCCAGCTTCTGTATTTTGTTTTTTCCATGTTGAGTCATGTTTACAAAGTGAGCAAAATGCAATTTCATATTTAAAAGTTGCACAAGCAGGCCAAGTGTGGAGCTGAGTTGAGGCAGCACGCCCATGAACAAGCTCTGAATGCCACTCCGGGCTGATGTGGGAAAGCCAAACAGTATGTATGACTGGGAGTTTGTCACGACACGCTATGAAAGTTCAGGGGGCGGAGAGTTGAACTGCCCTCTACTTTGTGGTTCGAGGTCATTGTGTCTCTCTCAGATGTCCTTTATCTTTGGGCAAGTCACGTAATGTCTGTGGGCTGAAAATGAAGGGCCTGAAATGGATGAGTTTGAGAACCCTTTTACTCATCCGGGAGGCATCCGGGAGGACTGAGCCTGGATGCTTTTTGGTAGGTCTTGCATTTTCTTGTCGTTTTGTTCCTAGAAACATTTAAAACATAATATTTGGTTATTAAGTTGAAACAGAGTGCATTTATGATTGGTATGCCTCATTATTGGCATCTTACCTATTACTTGGATGAATAATGGGGTGTTACTATTGGAAGGCTATGATTTTTTTCCCCTTTATTCTTTTTTTTAAACTTGTCTCCTCCCCATTCCAGCCCTTATTCTTACCATTCTTGGTGTCATGATAAACTGAACCAACATCAAGGCTATTCAATACTTTCAGTCAGTTGTCTTCAGTGGTCAGCGGTTTTTCTAGAAAAAAATCATTTTCCTCCTAACGCCTCAATATCATCAGTGTGGAGTACAGATCCTTTTCAGCCACAGCTGCTGTGAATGAGGTCTGTTGTATGTCTGACTTTGCTGCTGTTTTTTAAAAATATATATTTTATTCATTTATTTTTAGAGAAAGGAGAGGGAGAAAGAGGAAGGGAAACATCGATATGTGAGAGAAACATTGATTAGTTGCCTCTTGCATGCACCCCAGCCAGGACCAGGTCGCAACCCAGGCCTGTGCCCTGACGGGGAATCTAACTGGCAGCATTTTGTTTTGTGGGATAAGGCTCCACCAACCGAGCCGTGCTGGTCAGGGCTCTGCTGTGTTTTATACCAAATACTGCACTGTAGTCTTTTTTCTTCCTTTTATTAAAAAAGGATTTTTATTTATTCATTGGAGAGAGAATCAATTTGTTGTTCCACTTATTTATGCATTCATTGGTTGCTGCTTGTATGTGCCCTGACCAGGGATCGAACACGCAACCTTGGAGTATCAGGATGACACTCTACCCAACTGAGCTACCCGGCCAGGGCTCTTTTTCTTTTTAAAATAACTTCTATTAAAGTAAGTAAATTAGGGAATTTTTTTCTTGGAATGTCTCACATGAATCTGTTAATTAAGGAAATAGATACAGTGAAAAATGATTTGCTAAGGTGAACTCTTCAAGTCACCGGTACATTTTGTTTAGGAAAATTCAGAAAAAGTTCAGCCAACTCATATCCAGAAATGACGAATGTTAAATTTTTGTATTTAATCATAGTACCTCCTATATTTGCTTTGGGTGTCTGCTCTTTTGTGAAGGTATGTTGTATGCAGGCTTACATATTACATTTCCAACTTGCTAAAGGAATTTTTCACTTGAGGGATTGCCATTTAAATGTCCTAGCTGAGTTTAGGACATTTGTTGCCTCGTTTGTTATTTTACTTGCCATTTTCTATTAAAGGACTCATCCAAATCTCTTGCACATTAAAAGTGCCTACCATCAGAGCAGCAACTTAGAGGGAACATGTTCTTTCCCCACTGGGGATATCCTGGAGTCTTCCTGTGGTCCTGGCCAGGGAACACTCACAGCCTAGTGAGCACTGGAGTAATTGATGCTCTGGAATGGTCTCAGCAACTGTGCTGAGCAGGATTTTGCTACAAGTAGGGGTTTTCCTGTGCGTTCTTCTAGCAGGATGTGTTGCCTTTCATATGAACCATAGAAGTACATCTGCTGGGATCTTTAAACAGATAACTTCTCAATAAGCAAGGAAATGTCAAAATTGTGGTCATTTTTTATGAGATTGATGGAAGTAGACAGAATAGAGAAAATGTAGTAACATTTACTCAGGTGTTGTGAGTGTATTTTATTTGGTGCCATTACAGTATAAACACCCTGTCTTGTATACATCCCCCCCCCCCCCCCCCGCCTAATACCCAACACATTTCTTATGTGTGGACTGTGAAATAAGTTTTCTGTGTATAACTTGACTTGGCAGTACAATAAGAAACATGCCTTTACAGTCTTCTAACAGTTGAGGATTATCAGCTGAATGTACATATTTTATTCTGAGAATGATTTCTAGCAAACTTTCCTGGGACACTTGCAAGTAAGTCCTTAAACCATAGAGGTAGACCTTATTTTTACAGTTTGTTCTTGGTTAAGATGTTCATCCAACATGTAAAGAAAATTTTAATTTTTTTTGTTTCTATAGGTGAGCTATTAAGTGTCACGAATATGGGTAATCAGCTTTATATTTTCTTTATTTGAAGCCCAAAACAGAAGTATATAATCTACTGATTAGAAATTTATGCAGGAATGTAATTTGATATAGTTAATATGGAAAAATAGTACGAAAGTTTCTCAAAAAATTTAAAAATATAACTACCATATGATCCAGCAATTCTACTTCCGGGTATTTATCCAGAGGAAATGAAATCACTGTCTTGAAAAGTTATCTGCACCTGCATGTTCATTGCAGCGTTATTTACCATATAGCTAAGATATGGAAACAACGTAGGTGTCCATTGACAAATGAATGGATAAAGAAAATATGGGAGATATATAAAATAATATGGTGGAATATTATGTACCCATAAAAAGATGGAAATCCTACCATTTGTGGCCACATGGATGGATCTTGGGGGCATTATGCTGAGTGAAATGTGTCAAAGACAAGTATTGTATATATCACTTATACATTGACTCTAAAAATTAAAAAAAACCTGGAATTCACAGAAACGGAACAGATCGGTGGTTGCCAGAGTCAGGTGAGTGGGGGTGGGTGAAATGGGTGTTGGTGGTCAAAATTACAGGTTTAGCATTACCAGATTAGTAAGTCCTAAGGTACAGCATGGTGACTATGGAAAAGATAAAAGAAAAGAAAAAGAAATTTATTATGATAGTTGCTCAACAATCAAGACCTAACTCTTAATCCCCTTTGTTTGTCCTTCACTATCACCTGGAAAATTGGGCCGGGGAGACAACTGTCCCTGTTTCTAAAATACAGGTTTCAGCCAAATTCCAGAGAGCGCATTTCATAGTTGAGCCTGTACTCCCAACCTGTCCTCTCACTGCCTTTCAGAGGCATACCTGTTTTTATCACAATGAAACCCATTCTAGAATGGTCCCAGTCTGACTGAAAATATGGGCAGGATGATAAATTGCATGTTATAAGGCCTAAGGTAAGGTTTGTAAGTCCCACGTTTTGTGGGACCTTGTTGCATTTTCTCCTATCTGAAGTCAATTTGTTTTGACATTTGTAAACATTTCTTTGATTCGCTTCATGAGTGACTTATGGCTACATCATCTCCTTCTTTAGTACTGTTGTGATTCTCCAAATGCGAGGAAAAGGTGATGTGCAGTGTTAGGAATCTGTACTTGAAAGGCATCATGAGTAGGCAAGTTCTCCAAGGTTGAACTCTGTCTGATAAGACATTTAAAATTGTACCTAGTATTTCCTTAGGGTTTTTTTTTCATTTATTCTCTTTAATATAATTGAGAAATCTATAAAATGCTTTCATTTGGGGGGATACTTTAGTTGTGTAATTTAGAACAAGATATGTAATAAAAGAACTAAGTTTGATGGTATGACATTGCAATTTAACAATTTATAGCTAAACATTTAGAAAATTGGTGAAACACGAATATCATTTTGGCCGCTGTTTTAAGAAGAGGGGAGTTTTTCTATTTGAGATAGTTCCCATTTTTTTCCTTTGTTAGAGGAGAAATTTAAGTATAATGAATACCATGCTGACGTGAGAGAACAAAAAATTTTGCAAAGGGTCCTTGAAAATTGATGCTGGTTCTCCTATGTGAAAATTACACTCTTCGCCCATAACCAGTAGAGAATTTATTTGTTTTTCCCCCTTAGGTAGAGAAACCTTTTAGTGGGCTCTTAAATAATTGCTGACATTTACCAGAGTCTATGCTGAGCACTTTGCAGATGAAAAAAGAACCATCTTTATTGAGATATAATTCACATACCATACAATTTACCCATTTAAAGTATACAGTTCAGTGTCTTTTTAGTATGTTTGCAAATATGTGCAACTACCATTACAGTCAATTTTAGAACATTTTTATCACTTCAAAAAGAAACCCTGTACACTGCAGCCATAACTTTCTATCCCCCTGTACCAGCCCCCTCCCTGAGCAATCGCTAATTTACGAGTACTTTCTTTGTAGATTTGCCTGTTCTGGACTTGCATATAAATGTAATCTTAATATGTAGGTTTTTGTGACTGGCTTCTTTCCCTCTGAGTAATATTTTCAAGGTTTATCCAAGTTGTAGCATGTATTAGTAATATTAATACTTCATTCCTTTTTATTGCCAAATAATATTCCATTATATCTATGTATGACATTTTATTTTTCTACTCATCTGATGGATATCTAACATGAGTTGTTTCCTTTGGCTCTTAAGAGTGTGCTGGTGTGAACATTGATGTACAGATATTTGTCTGAATACCTGTTTTCAGTTCTTAGGGGTATGTTCCTGGGGGTACAATATCTGGGTCACATGGTAATTCTTTGTTTAACCATTTCAGGAACTTCCAGGCTGCTTTCCAAAGCAGGTGCACCATTTTACATTCCCACCAGCAGTGTGTGAGGGTTCTGATTTCTCTGTATCCTCATTAACACTGATGGTACAACTTTTCAATTCTAGCCATTTTAGTGGGTGTGAAGTGGTATTGTATCGTGGTTTTGCTTTACATTCCCCAGTGACTAATGATGTCCAGTATCTTTTCATGTGCTTATTGGACACTTGTGTGTCTTCCCCGGGAAAAATTCATTTTTTCCCATTTGGCCCATTTTTTAATTGGATTATTTGTCTTTCATTATTGAGTTTTAGGAATTCTTTATATATTGTAGATACAAGTGCCTTATCAAATACATGATTTGCAAATTTTTTTCCCCATTCTGTGTCTTTGGCTGGTGTCCTTTAAAGCACAAAAGTTTTAAATTTCGATGAAGTCCAGTTTATTTACTGTTTATTTTGTTGCTTGTGTTTTTGGTGTCTAATCTAAGAATCCTTTGCCAGATCCAAGGTCATGAAGATTTACTCCTATGTCCTCTTCTAAGTGTTTTTTATGGTTTTTACAGCTCTTAGTAGCTATGTCTGTGGTGCATTTTGAGCTAATTATTTTCTATGGTGTGAGGTCAGGATCCAGCCTCTTCTGCATGTGGCTATCCAGTGCTCCCAGTACTATTTGTTGGAAAGATGATTCTTTCCCCATTGAATGGTTTTGGTACCTTGTTGAAAATCACTTAAGACTAAAGACGTGTGAATTTATTTCTGAACTTTCAATTCTCTTCCATTGATGTATGTGTCAGTTCTTGTTCTAATACCTCACTGCCTTGATTTGCATTGCTTTGTAGTAAGTTTATAATCAGGAAGTTTGAATCTTCCTAATTGCCAAATAATATTCCAATCCTAATTTGTTCTTCTCTTTCAAGGTTGTTTTGGCTACTTTTGGGTCCCTAGCAATTCATATGAATTTTATTGGGTTGGCCAAAGAGTTCATTTAGTTTTTTCCATATGATGGCTCTAGTAGTATTTAGTTGTCTTTAACTTCATTCAAAACAATTTTGTTAGATTGTATTGTGACAGCTGTCATCAGCGTGCATTTAAAACACTTATCAAAATTGGTGAACTTTTGTACAGCCATTTTAATATTGAAGATGAAAATATATAACATTTTCAGCATATTATGCTTTATTTTTTCAGGAAAGGTGAAAATGCAATTGAAATGCAAAAAAGATTTGTGCAGTGTATGCAGAAGGTGCTGTGACTGATCGAACATGTCAAAAATGGTTTGCGAAGTTTTTTGGTACTGTTGACATTTTGGCCAAGTAATTCTTTGCTGTGGGGCTGTCTTATGCATTGGAAGATGGTTAGCAGCACCCCTGGCCTCTACCCACTAGAAGCCAATAGCAGGAGATAGCCAATATACTCAAAATATCCAAATCAATAAAGTTGTTGCTGAAAGTGAAAAATGTGTCTTTTATGGAAAAAAACTAAATGGACTCTTGGCCAACCCAGTAGAATCAATTTGTCAGTTTTCACAAAGTCAGCTGGGATTCTGATAGGGATTGAATTGCATGTGTAGCTCAATTTGAATATTGCCATTTTAATGGTAAGTCTTCTGATCCATGAACACAAGATATCTTTACATTTAATTGTGTCTTCTGTAATTTCTTTCAGCAATGTTTTGTAGTTTTTTAGTACCGGCATACCTCAGAGATATTGTGGGTTCAGTTCTAGACCACTACAACAAAGCAAGTATTGCAATAAAGCGAGTTGTAACCTTTTGCTAGTGGAGGGTCTTCCCTTTAATTTTTGAAGAACGCAACATCTTTGTAGTGTTGTAAAACTAAGCGTAATAAAATGAGTATACCTGTATACAAGTCTTTCACCTTCTTGGGTAGGTTTATTCCTGAGTATCTTATTCTTTTTGATAATATTCTGAATGGAATTGTTTTCTTAATTTCATTTTTTTGATTATTTGTTATGAATGTACAGAAATACAATTGGCTTTTAAAAAATATTTCATTTATTTATTATTAGACAGAGGGGAAGGGAGAGAGGGGGAAACGTCAGTGTGTGGTTGCCTCTCTTGCCTTTCGAGTGCCACCTACTGGAGACCTGACCCACAACCCAGACATGTGCCCTGACTGGGAATCCAACCAGCAACCCTTTGGTTCACAGGCTGGCACTTAATCCACTGAGCCACACTAGTTAGGGCCAATTGATGTTTGTAAAAAAAATCAGCTTGAGGAAGTTTCCTTGTAGCTTGTTGAGTGATTTTATCATGCAAGAATATTAGATTTTGTCCAGCGTTTTTCTGTGTGAGGTGTTCATGTGAGCTGTGTTTTTGAATTCTATTGATACATGTTACATTGATTCTCAGATATTGAACCAACCTTGCATTCTTGGGTTAGGTCCCACTTGGTCATGTTGTATAATAATGCATTTTACACATTGCTAGATTTGGTCTGCCAGTATTTTGTTGAGGATTTCTGTGTCTATATTCATGAGAGATATTTGTCCAGTCTTTTTTTTTTGGTCATGTCTTTATCTGATTTTGGTATCATATTAATACTGGTCTCATAAAATCAATTTTGAAGTGTTCCTTTCTCTTCTCTTCTTTGGAAGAATTTGTGAAGAATTGGCATTCTTTAAATGTTTGATAGACTTCAGTGGTGAAGCCACCTGGACCTGGGTTTTGTTAGCTGTTTCTAGTTCTTATTATAGGTATCATTCCCTTCATTTTATTGATCAGGAAACTGAGGCTCAGGGGGTTAAGTAATTTATTAATAAATGACAGGGCTAGGATTTGAATCTGGATTACCTTCTGGCTGACATTTATTGTATAATTAGATACGTATCTCTAACCATACGAGGTGCTTCAACATTTGAATCTCCTGCTACACTCCTATCACCACATGCTCATTCAATGACTCCTTCATACGCACTATACCCGTTTTCAGATAGAGAATCTGACACTTAAGGAGATTCATTGACTTGCCCTACTGAGCCATGGCCAGGAAGTAAATTGTACAGCTGTGCTTCTCACTCATAGGGCTGTCAGACTTTGGAGCCTGCCCTCTTGATTGCTTTTCTCTATTGCTCGCAGCAAAAGCAGCTGTGCCATGTGGATATCTACCCCAGATCAGGTTCAACCTTGGATGTGAATGGGCTTCACTTGGACATGCCTGGCTCAGTAGCACAGCACTCGGGAAGCACTGCTTTTTCTCACTATCTCTGCTCTGTAGCTGACACTCTAATCCATGGCTCTAGCGAAAGAACCTGTATATCATTCTGACTCCCTGTAGGTAGAATGAAAGTAACTTGTCAGTATGTGTAATATAGAAATGGCTTTTAAAAGTATTTTAGGATGTAAGTCAGCCAGCAGATTTGTGTAATATCTTTTGACGAACACATTCGAAGCACTTCACATATTTATATTTATTAATGTTTATGTCGCTGGTGAGATTAGATGGTACCTAGCTTATCTAATGGTGGACCTCACAGTGAGAGGTGAGTTCTGATCTACCAGGTAGGGCAGTTGGTGTCTAGGCCTGGCAGCTAGGGTTCTGGAAGCCCCAGGAACAAGGGCCAGGAAGCTCCAGTGTACAGAACCACAGTATTATGTGACACCTGTTCATACCTGTGCCCACCTGTGCCATGTGCCGTCCTGCCCAGGGCATGCAGTCTGGCTCCTGCTGGAGCAGGTGTAGTAGTAGAGGAGGTGATCGGGGTGTTCAGCTGCTTCTGACTTAGGCTTCAGCCAGTTTTCTCTGCAGCCCCTCTCCCCCGTCCCTGTCTGTAGAGACACACAGTTCCCCTGAGTGCTCTGGGGTTTCCAGTGGGCCTTGGCATCCTTTTATGAGCCTCTCCTCCTGAGGCACTCAGCTGAGTGGAGAACATTCACACTCAAGTCAGTTACACAGACTTGATAGCTTTCCATCTTCCCAGATTGTGTTGTTGCATTAGGCCCCTTTCCAGTGTCCTTTCCCTCGTCCTTCTGTGTTTACACCTGCTTTTATTCCTTGACTGTCATTTGGTTAGGTTCTCAGGAAGGAGTAGAGATAAATGCCATTTGTATTTCTTTTGTAAATTACCTCTTCTTGTTCTTTGTATGACTTTCTATTGGGATTTTCATGTTTTGAATTTGTGAAAAATTTATATCTGAAGGATATTAACTCTGACATATGGTGTAATTCTTCATTCTATGTTAACTTCCTTTTGAAACACTTGCTGGAAGGTGCCGGTGGGGATCTGAGCCTCCGCTAACCAGTACAGATGGTTGTGTCGGGAAATGGATCCTGAAACCGGCTGGCTGTACGTTGGCTTTTGTATGGATGTGCTTTTCTTGTGGTTTCACCACCTCATGGAAGCTCTTCATGCTTGAGAATTATTTGCACTATTTCACAGATGAAGGACCCTGGCCAAGTGGAAGCAAATTATTTGCCATCTCCTCTACCCAGTAGTTTAAATGTATGGTTCTGGTAGTCAGCTGGAAAGGTCAGGCAACAGCCGGGCTGAGGAACATGGGTGCCCAACTGCCTGCCCAGGGTCCACTGCCTAGCCCAGTGACATGCCCCGGGCTTGCAGAGAGGCGACTTTTGCACATTCCTTGGAAGGGTAGAAAGAGGCTCTGGCAAAAGTAAACCCACTTCCTCTGCATTTAGCAGTGGTCGCAGAGCCATGAGAAAGGGAACTGGAGGGAAGGGGTCAGCAGCATCCTGCCCGGTGCCCCATTTGGCATGAGTGGACAGGTGCCAGCCCTCCTCTGTGCATGGGGGTCAGGGCGACTGGTTTTCAGCGGAGTTGTCAAGGTTCGAACGTGGTCCGTTTCCACTTAAGTTTTTTCCTGGCCCCTTCTATCCTGGCCAGTATGAACAGAATGTCCCACATTAGCAGGTAGGAAAATGACGTTGGATGCAGGCTAGGAGACCTCACCAGCCGAGGCCTGTTGATCCTAAAGCATGAGCTTTCAGTGCACACGTCTGTCCCGCACCCTAGAGGAATTTGGAGTCTGAAAGGGCCAGTGAGGAAAACCAGGAATACCACCCCACCCCCAGGCGAATGAATGATCAGCTCCAACGGGAAAACCCATCCTGGTGTCATTTCCCCTCCCTGAGGGGCATCCTCTGCCAACTGCTACTGCCACAGTCATTCCAGGCCTCTCGAGGCCAGGTTTATTGTCACAGCGCTTACTTGGCCCTGCACCTTGCTTTCAGCTTCCTCTTGTCTAATATGTCTAGTGTGCCACTGTTTGACCTCTTGTCGTCCTACACGTCGTGTTTATCACCTTACTCTCCACTTAAACCCTTGCTACTTTTTCCCGACAAGACCTGCCTTTTGACCAATCAGCTGCCTTAGTCAGACAACTGGTCGCATTCAGCACCAGGAGTTTGGTTCTGAGTTCCTCTGATTGTTAAGCCTGTGTTGGAAGCTCTGGAAGACAAGGGTGGTTGCCTAGTGTTTCTTGAATTCTCCACTACACGTAGTTGGTCTTGCGGAAACACTTGTGAGTGGGCGCAGTTCTCAGACGGCAGAGTGCTGATGTCTGGGGAAAATGCTGAGAGCTGAAAAGTTACACCAGGAAACCTCAGTCCCTGGAATCCAGCACGGACTGGCCGAGTGACCTTGGGCAGGTTCCTTTTCTTCTGCTAACCTCGGTCTAGCATCTGCCGTATGCCAGGGGTGCCGAATTGATCCTCTTCCAATAAAGCCAGCTTCTCAGTGGCCTACCAAAAAAACAAAACAAACAAAAACAACCCTGAAAAATTACCTTGGCAGAGGGGGGGAAAAGTCACAATATTATAACATTTTTGAGGGGGTTTCTTGAGCTTCGTATCTACCATATAACTTAACTTTGGAGTTTTCTTATTTATAAAAGGGGAGGGCTGGAGTTAATTATCTTTTAGTTCCCACCCAGTCGTGAAAGGCTAATTTTCCTTCATTCTTTGCCTTGATCTTTTTCCTGAAATTAAAACTGGTGAGCAGTTTCTGGACCTGGAATTAGGAAATTTTCATTTCTTTGTAATTCTTTCCTTGACGTATTTTTCAGTTTTCTCCGGGCATGTGCTGCTAAAGGAATTTTGGATTTGCCATTTGGCTACTTTTTAGGAGAGCAGACAAAAATGCCATACCATTCTGGTTTTTTCTACTTGAGCTTTTCATTTATAAAAGTAAAACTTTCAGTTAGGTGCATGATTTTAACATAATTTTGTTCTTCTACAGACACAATGAGGCGAGTGGTACGACAGAGCAAGTTTCGGCATGTATTTGGACAAGCGGTGAAAAATGACCAGTGTTACGATGACATCCGGGTTTCTCGAGTGACCTGGGATAGTTCCTTTTGCGCTGTCAATCCCAGATTTGTTGCCATAATCATAGAAGCGAGTGGGGGAGGCGCGTTCCTTGTGCTCCCTTTGCACAAGGTAAGTAACCCGACTTTCCATTCTGTTAAACACCGGAAGAGATTGCCAGTTCCCAAGAATCATGCGATTGCCCAGACCATTAGACTCTGATGTAACTGAGATTTCATTCCAGACGGTTTACAGCCACATCAGTTTTTCTCTAATGGAGAATCATTAAACAGAATGGTGAACTATGTTCTGGGCGTGCCCTCTGTGGATGAAAAAGAGTATTATAATGATGCCGTGAGCAGGAGCAGGCAAGGAATTTTATGATTTGGTTTGCAGGCATCCACTTCTCACAAACACGTTTTTCCAAAAAGTGCAGTTTAAAAACACTTGCTTTTACATGTGCAGAAATTTTTAAAGTCATCTTTTTCTGTGTGAAGTCATGAGGACTAGGACTTTTTGGGGTTTTGAATGGTAAGTGGATGAGAGCACAAGGAAATGTCCTCAGTAATGCCGATTTCAAGTCTGGAAAACAGTAAGTTTCAGCGTGGGACCTAAACAGTGTTAATAAATGGTAGAAATAAATGATCATCACTGAAAGTGTTTCATGAGACCTACTTCAATGGGCTTCCCAATCCTCCCTTTGCCATCCAGAGAGCTGTCACTAATAGGATAGGAGAGGGAGAAGATAGGAGATACGTGACTTTCTGACTGTACTTTGAATATTGTAGATAAAAATCTGTACTTGTTTTAGCAGGAAATCCCAAAGTCACAAATAACTGGGGGGCGGGGTGGGGGAATGGGGATTCCTATGATGAGAAAGAACCTGGAAAGAGTAATTTTCTCGTTAGCTTTTGGGAGGAAAGAGTTTGGTGAGTCCTGAGCCCTATGATAAGGGCCAGTGCTGGTGAGGATGCAGGTGCTGGGTCACATTCCAGCTGTTTCCACTCGGCTGGAGCGGTGGGTCTTCCTGAGGCGGAACCATGCGCATTAGGTTAGGGATGCTTCTCGTCATCACGGACCATGTGATCCTGAGAGCAGTTACAATAAAGCAGTTTTCTGTCGAAGTATTGTTTCCCATTTTGTTGTTTTTTCCTTAGGAAAAACTCTCACTGGGAAAAGTTCCAATTTTCTTGTACTTTTCTTTCTCTCAGATGCTCATGACTAACTTGTTTTAACATCTGATTTTTACTTTAGTGACTGGATTGATGTGATATTTCACAGTAGGGCCGTTTCACTACAGAAAGAGGGGATGGCTGACGTTGGGGAACACATTTGATATGTGTTTTCAAATGTATCTCCTATGGCAGAGTCATTGATGATATTTTAAAGGATAATGTTTGCATTCAATTGAAACTTAATTTTCTACCTGGATACATTGATTTCTGTGGAGTACATGGTTGTTTAGTGGCAAATAATACAATAAGTGACATTATTATAAGTGGACTTAAACCTGATCTTGAGTGGGAGTTTGAATTTAATGCCAGTTACATTTGGTCTTCACAGCTTTTCAGTTTGTTTGTTCACGAAGAGCGAGGAGCATTTGGAAACCCGACTTTTTAGTGGAGGGTTTGGTGGCCAGCTGAGCAGGCATTTCAGCCTTGTTGGCCAAGATAAGGCCCTGGAGTGCCACAATCTGTTTTGCAGTTAAGAGGTATTTTTTTCTTGTCTTTTTTGTTTTTTTTTTTAAATCCTCACCTGAGGATATGTTTATTGATTTTAAGAGACTGGGAGAGAGAGAGAAAGAGACAGAGAGAAAAACATCGATATGAGGCAGAAACATTGATTGGTTGCCTCCCATACATTCCTCAACCAGGGATTGAAGCACAGCCTAAGTACGCACCCTGACCAGGGATTGAACCTACAACCTTTTGGTGTACAGGATGATGCTCGAATCAGCTGAGCCACCTGGCCAGGGAGGAGTTAAGAGTTTTTATTTCATCTTTTATAGACTGAGAGATAGGTTTAAGATTGGGGTGAGGGGGGCGCTTCAAAGAAATTAGGCCATTAAGAAGCCCAAGATAAACTTCTTTTAAAAAAGATAGAGAGGGGAAAGGAGGGAGAAAGAGAGGGAGAGAAACATCCAAATGTGGCTGCTTTTCACATGCCCCCTGCTGGGGGCCTGGCCTGCAACCCAGGCATGTGCCCTGACTGGGAATTGAACTGGTGATCCTCTGATTCACAGGCCAGCACTCGATCCATTGAGCCACACCAGCCAGGGCCCAAAATAAACTTTTAAATCTTCCTCTGAGTTTAGATAGTTTTCTTTCAAGCTCTACATCCCTAAAAGGCTCCATGAGTCCACCTTGGCTTTTACAAACCATGGGAAACTGTTTTCCATTTATGCCATTTAAGAGAGGTCTGTATGTAGTTCCTAAGCTAACTGGGTCTTAAGTTTGGTTTTCACTTACATTAAGTGGACTACACTTAATAAATAGAATTTATTATTTTGTTCTTTAACCAGCTGTATAGGGGTTAGGGTAGGATAAGTTGTTTTAAAAATAGTTATGTTTGGACGAAGTGTTGATTTTTGGAGGAGCCTCAAAGGTCTTTCTTTTCCAGGCTGTAATGCTGTCTGTGTGGCTTTGCTCCTTAAATGTTAGTTTATTTTGAAGGAGGTAACATTGGTATAAACTAAGCCCGGTGACAGCCGTTGGAAATAAGGTCAGTACTTGGGATTATTGACTTTTACAGTCAATGGATTTACATGTACTGTGTGGGGTTTTTGTGAATTAGTGTCTTTAGCCCTTAGGGTCAGTGTGGTACAGAGGAAAGATCAAAGGTCTAGGAGTTGGGGAGCCCGGGGTTCAGTCCTGGCTCAGTCACTGACTTACAGTGGGACCTGGATATGTCAGTCTGTCCTCCTGTTTTTCCATTTTTCTGTCTGTGGCATGAGGGGTTGTATGTAAAAGCGATTTTCTTTCTGCCTTGGAAATTCTAGATAATCTCAGCAGTGACTCTCCTGTGGTTCTCAGTTATAAATTGATTTCTAATACAGCTGTGTTGGTACCCAAAATTAACAAAGGCCACACTGTCGTTTGATTTCTTCCCCCTCCTTAGTGCCAACACATAACTTTGGAATGTAGATACCTTTTTATTTGTGGCTGCTTTTCCACCAAAGCCAGTGCTGAGCCCGACAAAGAAGAGTGGTCTCGTGGCCCTGTGGACAGCTCTGTGCCCAGTGCTCTTGGAAGGATCTGCTGCGATGGCAGGGCCCGGCCCAGCAGCCCGAGGTGTCGGTGATGCTCCCCTTCCTTTCCTTCCCGAGAACCGTCTCTGGACTAGTTATTATCCGAATTGGGCATCAGCTGCTGCTAGACAGTAGAACTATGTCCCACACTGTCAGGAAACCTACTGCATTTCTGTCTGCAGACGGCCGTCTTGATACCTATCTACCTTTGAATGAGTGCCATAAGGTTTCCATTTTTACAGATGCTCGTACAATACAGAGTCTTTCATTGTCTTTGACTGTTCACATGTGTCAGTCGGTTGGATCATCTATAAACTGAGCGTGTCCCGGTTGCCAGCATCTCTGCCTTCCAGGAGTGCTCGCATCTGGTTTCTCCGTGGTCAGAAGAGTGTCAATACTGAGGCGTTTGTCTTTTCTTAGCAGCCTTGAAGGGCGACTCTGGTGGGGACCCCAAGAACATGGGGGACCCATTAGTCCTAATGTAGGGCTCAGCCCTGGAAAAGAGATCCTAAAACTTCAGTATTTTAGCAACTTTGAAATAGTTTTATAATGGCTGCTTTTGTTTAATAAAAGTGAAGAAAAACCAAATTCCCACATATAATATGAAGTGACGCTTGAAATCAGACCAGAAGAAATGGTGCCCTAGGGTGGGCATTGGGCTCCAGTATCTGTTGGTAGCATCTGGGGTTACTCGAAACATGAACTTTTGGAAATGGTTATTTTTTTAATTTTATTTTTCAATTAGGGGTATGGTTTTTAATAACTATCTCAGGGACTTCTGGTAAGTTTCCCCATACTTTTTTTTTTTTATAGACAGGCGGGTTGGGCTTGCTGATGCTGTGGCTCTCTGCACATATTAATATTGAATACACATTATTGATCTGAAGATGTGACATTTTCAGAAAGGCTCCCACTTAAAACCATGGTCTTCCATGAATTTCTCTTCAAAGCTAGTCAGTGTTAGCAGTCAGTAGGGTTCATCCTCACAACCTCGTGAGGGTTGTGGTGAGATTCTGGGAGAATCATGGTCCAGGTCTCTCAGGACTTAAACAATGGAGAGAGAGGTAGGGACACATACATTCAAACACGTTCATAGTAAGAGGTAAGCTTAGGAATGAACGTATGCTTATTTTAACCGTATGGTTTATGAGGTTTTTGTTAGGGAGGTTCTGTTAGAGAGAACGGGGTTTAGGGGAAGCACTGAGCCCGGAGGTGGGGCGGTTTAGGCTGGCACACGTGACTCGGGATCTCTTTTGTAATGCTCCCTTCAAGCTATGGCATGCCACTCTGTCCTGACTTTTCAAGGTGTGGCTTAGTACATTTTCCTATTCTTTGTTCTTTCAGAGGCTGAATAATGGCAGTCTTGCTGAACAGAAGTTGGCTTGTGGTTTTGGCTCTAGGGATTTTTTCCCTACAACTGCATAAACTGCCTTGTCCCAGCCCCCTGTGCACCCGACCACGTGGGCATGAACAAACCTCTCCTGTGTTGAGTAGCCACACTTGTGATGTGGGACTGAGGCATTCCCATCCCTGTTGTGAATGAATCATGTGGGACATTCAGACACACCAGTGTTTGTGGTTAGGCACACGTGCACACAGGCGCCAAAACTTCAGATCACAGTGAAGCTGCACATCCTAAACTTCAGCAAACGAGGGTGAGAGGAGCTGGTTAGAATTATGTGCCTTTGATCTCTTAACAGTCACTGGGATGGAGAATGCAAATTGGAGGGCTCCTACCTCCCCTAATTTCTTTCTCCCTTCCTCCCTTGACTGTTCTTACCTGGGAGTTACTGGAGTGATGGCTAATTTCATCCTCCCTTTAACTGCCTTGGAAAGCAGCTCTGCTCTGGGCCCTAATGGGATGGGTGTGGCCAGGGCTCTGTTGACCTTTTGGGTCACTATCTCTTTCTCCTTCTAGCTCCTCAGGTGTAGCTGTGTAAGTATTACACCTTATATACAGTTATGATTCTGCCATTTATTTTAGGAACCCTGTGTGGGAATATTGAGATCTTGCTGTATTTATGTCTGTGAACCATCTTTTTTAGTTCATTTTGCAGTTTTAACTAGGGTTTTGTGAAAAATTTTAGCCCTAAGGAAATCACTTCAGTGAATATTTTCTTAGTTCTCTCAAGGTTAGGATATAGCTGTGCCTTCTAGATGCATAGGAAAGAAATTAATTAATTACTTATAGCACCTCCCTTAGGGCATTAGGACTTAATTCTCTCACAAAGCTTGGGTTGGCGGGGCTGCTTTAGAGCACTTTGCTGCCATAATTATTGAGGAAGAAATACTGATTCATTGCAGTCAGTATTCTGAGTGTCTCCTCTAACTGTTCTGTGTCTAACTCACGTGTTACCTCTAATTCGCTGAGGCAGTGGAAACCATTCTTGGGGTTCTCTTAGCTGCCTGTCCATGCTACCAGTACCACAGGCTGCATTATGATAATGTACTGTCATTATTTTCCTCGTTACTTAACAGATAAGGGGAAGGCAGTTAGAATGACATGCTCTTGATCTCCTGACATTCACTTGCGTGGAGGATACAAACCGGATGACTGTTTGATTGGTAGCTCTTGATATACCAAGTTCTCCAAAATCTGGCCTTACTCTACTCTGTTGTGGTAGCAGCCTCCAAGGTAGCCCCCAGTGATTCTTACCTCCCTGTATTCATGCCCACATTGTGCGGCCCCTCCCGCACTAAATAGGGCTGACTGCATAACTGTTAGGATGTGCTGCAGTTGGTGGAGTTTGACTCTGAAGCGAGGTCATAAAAGCATATTGTCTTCCACTTGGTCTCTTTTGGAGCCTCCATGTTCCAGGCAGCTCTGTGGAGAGGTCCATGGGACTGATCATCAGGTGCCAACACCAATTTTGCAAACTCGAGGGAGCCATCTTGCAAGTGGGTCCTGCAGCACTGGCCGACACCTTGGCTCAGGAGGGCCCAGGGCCAGAACCCCCCAGCTAACTGCTGCTTTTATACTCCTGGGCCTCAGAAACCGTGTGGGATAGTAAGTGTTTGTTGTTTCAGGTAGGTAAGTTTTAGAGTTAAACAGCAGTTGATAACTTATACTTGTAATCTCAGAATATGGTGCTTGCTTTGCAATGTTAGGTCACATAATGGATAAATAAATGACTACTTCACAATGACCAAAAAGGCCATCTGTAGGTTTAAGCACTCTTTCCACTTCTTAAAAAAAAATTATGTAAATATATCAATACATATAGATACACAACATTCTTAAAACATCTTAAATGACTAATTGGTGGATTCTATACAGTAGCAAGAAAAATTTGCTATATGGTAATATCCTTATGTTCCATGATACTGTCATGTAACCTGAAAAATGTGTTACAAGGTCGTGGTCACTATTTCATATATAACTTCAAATTATGTTATTGGTTTTGGGAGAAAGTTTGGAATATTAAGATTGGTGGTGGGTCTAAAGGGGATTTCTGTTTTCTTCTTTATAATACCTGTACTTTTTTCAAAATGCTTTACAGTGAACTTACTACATTATTTTAATATAAAGATTATTTTAAAAAGTATTGTCAGTAATGTCACCAGAGCATGTGTAAAGAGCTAATTGTTGTTTAAGCTTCAGTGAAATCTGAAACAGTACTTTAAAAAATCACCTTCATTCATTCAGTCACGTACTCGTTCCTTAGACATTTGAGCATCTGCTCTGTGCCATGCCCTGTGCAGGGTTCTTGTTCTTAACAAGCTTTGAGAACAGTTGACCTTGATCTCTCCAGTGGGGAGCTTTGTGTGTGCAGAAAGCGTCTGACAGTGATGAGAGGTGAGTTCCACCTGAGGCTCGGACGTCAAGGAAGACATCGCAGAGAGATTCTGTTGGAACTCAGGGTTTTCCTGTGTGTGGGAGCAGGAGATGAGACAGGAGAGGACCCCGGCCAACCCTCTGCACCGAGGAGTTAAAAGAGGCTCTGTTCTGGGAGAGCAAAGAAGGAGGTGGGAGCCACCTTCCGCCTTCGCATGCCTGGGTCTCTGGGTGTTTAAGTGGACTTTTCCAGTATTGGAAAAATGGGATGTCTGATTGGAGGGTGATTAAGAGGAGCCTGAAGGGGAGCTTTTTGATAGAAAATCATATTTCTTGGCTCTTTTACCCCCTTGTCTTCCATTGTAAATAGTGCAAAATTAGTGTTCTCCGTGATCGTTTTATGGAGGAGAACCAGAATAAGCACTGTTCTTCATTTCTTGGATTATTGTTATAACTGGAACAACATTGCACGTTTCCTCTGTACGAGCTTCAGGAAAAGAGGGTGACTTCATGTCAGTCTAAAGAGTGAGACCCCAAATGGCATCAGAATGTGCTTGGAGGGCCCTCCCCAGACAGTGTCGGTTTCGCCTGTGGTAGGACTGCTCTGCTGCCTCCCTTCTGCAGCTGCAGAAATTGAAACGCAGATGGAGTGATGGCCCAGGGCTGTGGGTCTTTCAGGGACTAGAATTTAGGTCTTCGAGTCTTTGTTTGACTTGTACATGTATATTTTTCATTAACATTTTTTCCCACTGAGTGTGAAAGATTTTTTTTTTGTATAGAAACTGCGGTATAATTGACACTTAATCCTTTGCATCTTTCTCTGGGATTAGAAGACTTAGTAACAAAAACACTAGCTAGTCAGGGCTTTGATTCTGTCAGCTCAGAAAATTGTCTTAAGGTTTGGAAAGCACTTTGTCTATACTGTGCCTTGTGCGGAAATGGCAACAACGATGATGAATCGCAGTGGTTTACGTTCTTGAGGGCTTCTTTAAGTGCCAGGCGCCGTGGTGATAGTGGCCTTCTTTCGTGGACTAGTTCAAAAGGAGTGGCGGCCTCCCAATGGTGCCTTTAACCAGCACCTGCTGGATTTGCACTGGCCGCACCCCTTTACTGTACACTGCTAACAGGCCATTTCCATTCCCACAAGTAGTGGTGCTCCACTGGGGCAAGGGTAGCAATGCCAGGAGCCCTTTGTGCTATAGATGTGGGCTTTGGGCCCCTGGTGGCTTTGGTGTTACGGGCAGGGGATTTTATTCTTGTCGGTGTCCTGATGTGTACGGAGTGCCCGTTCACTGCCTCCTGAAATAGAAGCTGTCTGATGCCCCTAACACCTTAAACTGCCAATAGTATGGGCTGTGAAAGGCTGGGAGGCAGAGGGTGTGTGTTGGGGTGGGGGGTGGCGGATGCAGGGGGAGGGCACCAGGTGCAGAACAATGACTTCCAAATAATGTCACGAGCTGCCAGCCACACGAGTGAGCCCTGCATGGCCTCATTACCACATGAAGTGCCACAGAAGGGCCTTTTCATTTTCTCCCAGTGACTCTGTTTTCCAGTCTTGCTGTGGAGGGGGGGAGGGGGGAACTCTACTCAACCTCAGTTAACAATGGAGCACAAAGTCCTGGCAGAAGGAACCACACAATGTACCCTGGGGCTATTTTTGATTACAGTGAGTGACAGTGACTCAGAGTGTGCCCTGGCAGATGACAGCTTCCACCCTCCCTCCCCATCCCTCCTCCCCTGGAGATGAGCAGGCAGCCTGTCCTTTGTGCGTTTCCTTGGCCTGCTCCTCACGCTGCTGCAGTTCACTGATATGTCCACAGCAGCGGCCCGCAGGCTTGACAGGGCTCTGACAGTGGTTTTTACCATATATGGCCATAGAGCTCTGGGGCTGTCAGCTGGCCAGGATAATTTCCTTCCTTTGCTTTGATTGGCTGCACAGCGGCTCAGAGAATGGTGGGATCTGGGAGTGTGTGGTGAAGGGAAGCCACCGAGTCAAGTGCAAAGACCATTTAACTCTTTCCTGGTTTTTCTGGAGTCCTAGTCCGTACACACAGGCGAGCGCTGCTGGCAGGAGCCCTCAGCGTGTAAATATGAGCCCCGATTCTGGGAAAGCAGCGGAGAAAAGGTTCCTGTGTGCAGATTACTCTGAAATAGTCTCGAGGTTTAATGAACAAATTTCTGCAGTCCCGATTTGTCCAGAAGCCACCTTGTAACCACAGGGAGCAAGTTTTCTGTTCCTAACGAGCTGAGTACCGAGCTGAGAGCTGAGTACCGGTGTTAGTCAGGGGCGGGACCTGAGTTGAGCGCAGGGAAGGCTGAGCTAGGAGCACGTGTTGGCGCTCGCAGAGGGGCTGGGACTTGGGTTTCTTTCTGGCTGAGCTTTAAGTCGACAGTAAACGATACTGGCTACTGAATTGGGTCTCTACTCCCGGCCTCCTGCTTGTTTACAACTGCTGCCTTGTGTTACAACCGCTGCTGCGCAATGTGAACTGCCTCAGCCACGGGGCCCAAGGCATTTACCTAAGATAACTGTAATTTTTTCTGTGTTTCATTCCCCACTTCAAGAAGGAGGGTTTTTATTCTGAGGCTGTGGGCACAGCAGTGCGGAGCTGGGATTGGAGGGGGGGGCCCTGGAGCCCTTGGTCCTTCTCAGAGTGTCCCGGGAGAGAGGATCTCCAGTGTCGTTTGCTTGGCGCAAGGGGCTGGGCAACGGTCACTCTCCTTTCTAATGTGATGCCGAACGCTTTGTTTTAATTTCCTGTGTTTGTACTCAGATTGACAGTTCTTTCATTTTTCAGCTTTTGCTTTGAAGCTGAATTTTATTTTGACTTGGTTCTACCTCATCTTGGGTTCCTAGTTTTTTGTTCTCAGACTGGAAGTCTCATATGAAATTACTTGTCTGCAATGATGAAGTTTTTTTCTTCATAAATTTTTTGTTAAGTCAGGAAGTTAGGAAACACAGCTTCTCTGGTCGCTATTGCAAATTTAGGCGTGGCTAAGGAGGAGTTAACTCTTCTACTCTTGGGCTTTCTGATAATAAAATATCCATCATTTTAGAGTAACTTCCCTCAGGTTCTTGAAAATGGTCTATTCGATACTGAAGCCAGTTGTAAAGAGAACCTGTGATGGCAAAATGATTTGCTTGGCATTTTCACTGTGCCTGTAAGACTCCTAGTTTTACTCCCAGGCAGGTGAGGTCTCTGCAGAACCACACTGCCCCTCCCTGGCAGCTTTTGTGCTTAGTTTATCTTACAGGACTGGGTAACCCAATCTATGTTTTAATTGGGAGCACCTTCTGTAGGGTGGTGTTTCTGGTTCATTTAAAGTAAAACCTGCTCAGAATGTTTTATTCCTGGGCCATGAGCCGTCACTTTCAGTGACCAGCTTGTCAAAAGTCATGTATCGCTTGCATCAGTCCTTATGGTCTGCTGCATAAGTTCCTGTCTCCTTGTCTGGGACCCTTGTCCCCTGTGGCTGGACCACACTCACTAGAGCTCCTCCCTGTGGGGCAACAGGGCCTTAAGAGATTTCAACAGAACATGCATCCACATAAATAGTACTGTTACAAGAAAAAGGAAGTTGGGTAAAAAGGAAAACCTACTTCAATAGACATCCTTTTCTGACTCCTTTGAACTCTGCACAGTGTGAATGGAGCCCTTAGGCCTGGGCTGAGAACTTTTCCTTTGCTTCCGAGCACATGTTTGTTTGACTTCAGCCATTATCCTTGCTGCGAGCTCAGAAATCCTCATTGTGTGCCCCCAAGGCCAATGAGGAGTTATTCCATTGCCTTTGAAAAGATCTCCTAATTTAGGAACAGGATGATAGAGTTTTTGAAATGTGGGCACATAAAGTGATTTTTGATTAGCATTTTTTTCCTAAAATGAAAACTTCGATGAAATTAAGGTGGGGAGGGACAGTTGGGAAAGTCTTTATACCTTGTTCCTTGAGTGAGGGTGGGGGAGGGCTGTTCAGGCCCTTACAGCCGAGGGTGGTGTAATTAGCCTAGATAGTGAACACTGTATAATAACGGACTATAAAGCGGCTAGATAACAGGATGCCTGTAGATTAGAAGTTGGAGAAGGACTGGCAGGCTGCCTGTGCCGGGCCAGATGAGGGAGACCGTACAGAAAGCGGTCAGAGCCCAGCACCCTAGAAGGTCTCCGGCTTCCGAGCCTGAACTCCAGCATGTCAGCTAGAGAGACCCAGTACGTGGGGTCCCTCGAGCGTCTGATAGGGTCATGTTTGATCTGACCGATAACATTAGTGTGCGCCTAGCACCCTGGGAGCTTACTAGCTGTGTGAAAACATGCTAGTTACAAGGACGAGTGAGGCTGCTGGGTAGCGGGTAGCGTTGTGTGGCTTTAACAATGTGTGACATTCGGAAGGAACTGGTGATTGTGAGATTGATCTGAGCACCAGTTTAGTGATGTCTTCAGCCTAAACAAACCAAAGTGTGGATTGAAAACAATTATCACATGAGGGGCCCCTCTTATATTAAGAAATAATCATTCTGAATGATCTTTAATGTAATATAATGCGTAGGTCATTTTGGAAGCATCCCAATGTTGAATTTTGAGAGTCTGGATACGTTACCATGTCTGTGGGTACATCTGTAATACACCACTAGTTCCTTTCAAACCGCATCCCAGAGTGGAACTCCTCTATAGAAGCATATCTGTGAGAGGATTTCCGTACGTGTTTGTTAGTATGTATTTAGAATGTGTTGATTGCATGTACTGGCCTAGGCATGTAGCGTGAGTGCATTTCTTAAGTGTGGATTCTTTTTTGAAATGAGGTATGACAAGTAAGACACAGTTACATGAAATGGAAACCATGGTGCTTTCCCATTGAAATTGGTGGCAAATATCCTTACAACTGGAAATATTTTGTGAGAGTTACACTGAGTTTTGTATGCCTAAGGAGGAATGTTTTTGTAAAGTTATTGAAAATTATGAACATTCTTTCTTAGAGCAGTTAGATGAAGTTATGTATGGACCAATGCTTAAATTCTTATTTCATGCACCCCTCCCCCCATTTAAAAAAATGTCCATTGGGGGAAAGTGTCGCCTAACCCCCGTGGGTTTAGCTGAAGCATCAGTCTCCAGGAGCTCTGCCAAGGTTTATTTTATTTATTTATTTTTTTCCTGCTTTGAAATGTTTGAGGACATTCCCCAAACCTAAAGCAAATGATAGTGCTGGTGTCTAGGAGGCTTTCTGCCACTGTGAGGGTTGCTGGAACACGTCAAAGCCGCCAGTCTCCGCTCGGGCCCGCCACATGGAAATTGTGCCCTCACACCTCTCTCTTGTGCCAGCTGTACGCACACTTTGGAGGCGGAATTTTCCCTGGGGCTCATGTTGCTTGGCCCCTGGCGGGCCATTGGATCTTTTAGATAATGTCTGTAAGCTGGTGCCCTGACCTATTTCACTGATGTCCCACAAGTTTTGAATTGGACTCTGGGCCAGAGCATTTGGGGACCTCGATGTTGGTCATTGTTACCACTTGAGTTGGCTTGCTGGTAATGCCCACCATTTGGAGTTGTAGCTAAAGTGGTACAATAAAAGGTCTCCTATGACATGTGATTGGGACTAGCAAGTAATCAGTAAATAAAAAACTTTGTTAAAGGGGGGAGTCTAAACGGCTATTTATTCTCTGCTAAATGTTCATTTCCATGCTAGAAAAGTAAGTACTGTCCTAGATGATGCAACTGAGGTGACACATCCCTAATGAAACAGTGGACTGGTTTGTTAGTAAGTGAGATTATGCTCTATATAAGTCTTGGAAAATTGATGGATAGTTCTTAAAATATCACCAGTTAGTCAAAAACGATTAAAAGAAGGCATTAAATTCTTGTAAACCTTCCTTCCAGCCTCAGCGTTCATTTAAATTTGCTGCTGGGAGGTACCGGTAAGCTGTGTTGTCTGCGACTTCAGCGGATGACTTTCTGGACAGTCCTTCACAGTCCAGCGAATTCGACATGGATTCCTTGGTTTATTAACTGGATGACAGATGAGGCTGTGTCATGGGTCTGGATGAAAAATGCATTCTCATTTAGATCCTAGTGCAAAATGTCTCTCCGAAACGATGTGTCCTCCTCTTCACCATATAAGGCCACATTGTATGGTTGCCTTCAGCTTCCGTGGGCCTGAGCTCTCAGCAGCTTCCAGCTGCCCAGCTCCGCCCTTTTAATGATATATACTCATTGGGTGAACTGTGTTGTGCTTTTTTAAAAATTTGATTTTGTTATTGGCAGGAAAAGATGGAGAGATACTGGCCCTTGAAAGCAAGATAGCGGATACTTGACTGTGTTGTGAACATCCTGTGTGTAGAGCTATCAGTGTGTTGGACATTAAAAATGCCAGTTTTCTCGCACTTTTGTCTCCTTTTTGTTCCTTTATCACTGTGAGCCATTTAGTCAATCCCCTTTCTGTTGTGCTGCAGTATGATTCTACTTTCCCCATTTTATGTGTCGTAAGGCTTTATGATGATGTCACAACCAGAGGAAGCAGCTGTTTGCAGGATTTACTTTTTTTTATTAACTCCTTGTTTCTGATGACCAGCTGCCAATAATTTCAGCATTGCTTTTGTGCCCTTTTCACATCCCCATGGCTTAGTGGAAATTTCTTTCTCTATAGAAATCTAATGATGTTTTGGAGCTCTGCTTCTTGACTTTCTCTGGACTTCAGTTTCCTTATTTAGGAAATGGGGATAATGAAGTCCCCGTATCATGAAGGTACTTGTGAGAATGAAGATGGAAGGGCTTTCAAAGAACTTCTAACATGTAATGTAAGCACTCTAAAAGTGTTCGTTGTTATTATTATTTGTTTTTGATAGAAAGGAAGGAAATACATGGCAGTTACCCTTTAAATGACACTCAAATTCCTGTGAAAATATTGGACTCGTGTTTTTATGCTAGAGACTTGTCAGGGTTGAGTTAAGAAAGACAGAAGTTCTTAAATATCTTACTTGACTGACAAATTCTGGTTAACAGCTATTAACTTTTAGCCAGGGTTGCTTAATTTTAACCTGAAAAAGTCATTTAGTAAGCTTCTCAGTTTGTAATTAAGAACAACCAGTATTAGCACTTCCAGATTTTCCCCCCAAAATTGTTTTACGTCTGAGTAAAAGCTCTTAGCCTGGATTGAAAAAAAATTATTTGGTGTCCTTGGAAATTCGGAATTCAGAACTTTGCCATCAAGATACCAGGTGTGGGTTGCTGGGGAGAGCCTAAGAATGTAAGGTTCCTGGGATAAAATAAAACAGTTCAGTTAGAAAAACTTTTTTCCTTGAGAGTAAAGATTATTTAAATATGTAAAGTTAGTAACAAGACATTGGTGTTTCTCAAGTTTATTATTTTATTAATTTGTTTTAAAAACTAGGAACAGCCCTGGCTGGTATGGGTCAGTGGGTTAAGCACCAGACTGCAGATCAGAAGGTCACTGGTTCGATTCCTGTTCCTGACACATGCCTGGGTTGTGTTGCCAGGTCCCCAGCTGGAGTATGTGGGGGGCAATCGATCGATGTTTCTCTCTCTTTTTCCCTCCCTTCCCACCTCTCTAAAAATAAATAAATAAAATCTTTTAAAAAAGGAAACAAATCAAACAGACAAAAAATAATGTAGTCACCCACGAAATTAAACAGATGTTAATATTTTGCCATGTTTGTTTCATATCTCTTTTGAAAAACAATAAAGTATAACAGATGTAGCTAAAATACCATTCCCCCGTACTCCTTTTTCCTTCCCCAGAGGTACTTGTTTCCTCAAAGTTGGTACGTATTATATTTTTATACTTCTGTTACATGTGTATGTATCTAAACAGACTCTTATTTTGTGTGTGTTGAACTTTTATATGATATTTATTCCCAAACCAAAGGACAGTTAAATTGCTTCTGGTTGTTTTGTTTTGCCTTTTGCACTATTCTCAACAGTTCTGCAATTAAAATCTTTGTGCGGAACATGAGGCTTTTCTCTCGCAGACCACCTAGAGGTGGGACTTTTGAGGGGTGGTGATCTTCACGTCCACCTCTGTCCAGATTGCCCTCAAAGCGGGGTGGTAGGGTAGTCTCTGCTGTGATCAGTTCCGAGTTCCTCTCTCACAGCATACTTGTCGGCACTGGTGTTTAGACTTCTAAATTGTCACCAGTTTCAGTAGGTATAAAATGTTACCTCATTGTTTTACTTTGCAGTTCCTGATTCCAGTGAGATTATCTTTTCGTATATCTGTTGGCTTTTCAGGTTTCCTGCCCTGGGATGTCTCTGCCCATATCACTTGTCCTTCAATCTGTGAGGTTGCTGTTGACTTTGTCAGGTCTATATATTGCACATACATCTTCTCCCAGTCTGCAACTTGTCTTTTCACTTAACGTTTTTTGAGACCAACCTACAAGGCTGAATTTGGTTAATTTTTTTTTAAGGGGCATTTGCATAGACTTCAGTTTCTCCTCTTTATATTGTCTTTTGGTGTGAAGGTGTACATTCCTGATGTGATGAGTTCAGTGGTGCTCCTCTCCGTTCTCTTTTCTGGAAACATTTGTTTGAATGTTTGGTCAAGTTCACCTGTAAAACCATCTGGTCCTAGTGATTTTTGGTTTTTAGTGACTGCTTGATTTATGGGAGTGTGTGCAATGTGCTTCACTGGTTCTTTTGGTTATAGTTCTATTCAGGTTTTCTTTTTATTGAGCAAGTTTTGATAAGTTAGATTTTTATCCAGGAAATTGCCTATTTCATCTGAAGTTTTCAAATTTATTATCAAATATTATTCCTAGTATATTTATTCATATCATGTACATTTCTACCATATTTGTATTATATCCCTTTTTTTATTCCTGGTGTTTGTGCCTTCTTTCTTCCATATCTAATTATATTGATTTGGTTTATTGCTTTTGTTCTTGTTTCTTCTCATAATTTTATGTTCTTTGAGTTTACTCCGTTTATTTTCTAACTTCTTGGGTTAGATGCTTAACTCATTAATTTTCAGTTTTCTCTCATATATGCATTTAAGGCTATAAAATTTCCCCAAAAGACCTGTTGTAGCTATATCCTACGAGTTTTGATAGGTCACTGAAAAGGATTCTCAGATCCGATTTCTGTGCGTGTGTGTGGGCTTCTCCACACCGGCAGGATGTTTCAGAATTCAGCTCGGTTCTGATACGATCTTCCCAGAGATAGCATCACATTCCACAGGTTAAAGGTTCAGTCTTACGAGACTGCCCTCCTCCCCCAACACATACTCCGGGTGCTAGTCACCAGCCTAGGTTGTTACCTGGGCTTCTGACTCACAGGTTAGATTCTCCAGAGACCCCCTCCTTGGGTTTGGTTAGTTTACTAGAATGGTTCACAGAACTCAGGAAAACTCCTTTACTTACTAGATTACACATTTGTTAAAAAGGACAATAAAAGATATGCATTAATAGCCAGATACATTGGGCGAGGTCCCCAACAAAGGAGTGTTTATCCTTTGGAGCTTGGGGCCTGGCGTGATGGCATTGGTTCCTCAAGAGACCAGCCTGCTGTCTTCCTGGGTTTCATGGAGGCTCCATTACATAGTCGTGATGGACTGAGTCATTGGCCATTAGCAGCTGAACTCCATGCACACTCTCTCCCCTTCCCAGAGGTCAGGGGGTGGGACTGAATGGTCCAGACCTTTAATCACCTGGTTGGTTTTCCTGAGGACTAGTCCCAATCTTTGCTTGGGATCCCAAAGTCACCTCATTGGCATAACAAAAGACATCTTTATCACTCTCAACACTTAGGAAATTTTAAGGGTTTTGGGAGCTGTAAACCAGAAACTGTGGATGGAGACCAAATAAACCACAATATCTCAGTCTTATATTTATTATCAGTTTCAGTGTCTGTTGGCCTTTATAATTTTCTGTGTGAATTATTTAGTATATTTAAAACAGCTTAGATGCATCAGAGATTTTTGGTTTCTATTTTTCAGTTTTTAATTGTATCGCATTAGACTCAGAACATGCTCAATAGGGTATTGATTCCTTAGTATTTTTTGAGATTTGTTTTGTGGTGTCCTAATCATTAAAAAAATGTTTAATGTTTGCTTGAAACAAATGTGTATTTTAAATGTTGACTACAAGGTTGTGCATATTCATTAGATCAAGTGACTTTTGTTTGTCTTCTATATTTACATTAATTTTGTCTGCTTGATCTCTTGCATATCTATTAAAATATCTTAAGTTCTTTAAATTCTCCTTATAGCTCTTGTGGAGAAAAAAGGGGCTAATAAATCTAATCAAAGGTAATCTCACAGGGCGATCTGATCATAATTGCTAACTGAACATCATGACGGGTAGTCCTTCCTCAGGTCCGTAACTTCCCTAGGAAAAAGGTATCTTTTCCTTATGTGAGTTTTTCCTTATGTGAGTTTTTTCCTTATGTGGTTCCCTGTCCATTGTCTCTGTGCATCTGTGTTAACACATTTCAAATGCCTCTTTTTCAGACCCTTCAGCAGCATAAAGCATATGATTAACATGACCTTGTTAACTACCCTGTAACCCAGTCATAGAGGTTTCCCTGCCTGGCTTTCTCCCACATTCAAGTCATGTTCCTTGTGCTCCCTCCTTAACTCCCAGTGTATAAACACTGCAAAACCGGTGTTCTCTGGGGCACTTGTGCTCTTGCTTCCGGGCATGTCATCAATTTGACTAAAATAAACTCATAAAAATTCTCTATGGGTTTGGACATTTCTTAGTCCACATTTTGTCTGTTTTTGCTTTAATAACTTTGAAGCTATGTAGTCAGATGAGTTTAAAGTTCAGAGTAACTATAGCTTCCTCATAAATTGTTTCTTTGGATGTTAAAATGTAACAGTCTTTAATATTGCGTTTTATTTTAAAGTCTGTTTGTTCTAGTATAACTACCCGGTGTATATTTTTATGTCCCCTCCGGGTCTTTGTTTCTGTAATTGCTTTTGAGAAATCTGCCCACAGATAGTCACATTACTTTCCCTGTAGGTAATCTGTCTTTCCTCGGTGGCTACTCTTGAGACTTGATCTCTGTTTTCAGTGTTCTAAATTGCATTAGGATGCCAATAAATGTGGATTTATTTTTACTTGCTCTGCCTGGGACTTGTGCCTCTTGAATCTGAAGACTTATGCCTTTAATCGAACCTGGAAAATTCCCAGCCGTTATCTCTTCAGTTTCCATTCTCCGTGTTGTCTCTCTCCGGAATGCCCATTTCAGTGTGCGTCAGAGCTCATCCTGGCCTTCCTGTCTCAGAATGTTGAAAATTATGAAATGCCACACATTCAAGAGAGTAATTATCTATGGTTTAAATAGCAATAATAATATTATACAGAGATATGTTAATAATGTCATTATAAACGACGCCTGTGAGTCTACCACCACCAGCAGCTTGAGCAGCAGAACAAGTGCTTGGGGCCGTAGCTCTAGGGGTGAAGCACTCATGCGGTGTTTGTGAGGATGTTACAAGGGGACTAGGTAAAGCCACCTGGCTGAGGTGCTTAGTAGCCGTTTCTTTGTTAAAGAGACCATCAGGGTTGTGGTAGGGTAGGTTCTGGCAGTTGTTAAATTTGGGGTAACATTTAATGAGCACTTCAAGTACTGGGACAGTACCAAATAAATACTTGACCTTGATTGTCTCACTTAATCCTCACATCTGCTCTTAAAGAATGAACTGTGTTCTCATTTTGTAAGTGAGGAACCGAGGTTGAGAGATGAAATAATTTGGCCAGGACCTTGGAGCTGAGCTAAAAAATGCCAGGGCCGCAGCTCCAGCCCAGACAGTCTGGTTCCCCACCATTGGTGCTCTGCTGTATACAAGCCGTGTGGCTTCTCTTGTAACTAACAGCCAGCCTCCATGTAATATTGTGCTTGTTCATTGACATTTTCTTTTCTGAGTTCCTTCTGGGGGGATGAAATTCAGGAGATTCAAAGTGGATTTAATTAGTTTTGCAAGAGTGGGGGGGGAGCATGTGAAAAAACTCAGGCCATAGGTCTGAGGACAGGTCCATCCATCTTCACGCCTAAACTGAAAACTAACCTTTCTCTGTAGGAATCCGCCCCAAAGACTGTGACCCCCTGGTTGAATGCCCTTCTGTGTGTGTTCCTGCCACCTGGTGCCTGTCCCGGTGGAGCGCGTCTCAGGCTGCACTGTAATCAGTGCTTTAAATGCCCTCTTGCCTCTTCCCTGGACTCCATGCTCAGCCAGGATGGGGCTGTCCTGCTCACTTCTGTATCCCCAACACTCAGCACCCTGGCTGGTCCCTGGAAGCACACAAATAACACGTTTATTCTTCCTAAGGATGGAGTAAATCCATATACTCTGTTCAAAGAACTAATAATAAGTAGTTTTTTATTGAGTATTTACTATATTTTAGGTACTAGAATTAGATTTTTCATATCCTGTGTACAGGTAATTATAATACTCAGTTAAGATTTACCTTAAAACATTGTCTCATTTAATCCTCACAGTAATCCACAGTAACAACCATACAATAAGTATTACTTATTGTATGATTGTTACTCATTTTACAAATGATGATCTGAAGCTTAGAGAGATTATCTGACTTGCCCAGGGTCACTCACAGTTTAATTAGGAGAGCCTGCCTTAGGACCGTATCTGTCTGAGTCTGGAGCCGATGATGGCCTTTGCACTTTAGCGTACTGGTTCTCGGAGATTTCCTCAGCCAGGTTAAAGTGGCAGAATCATAAATTCACTGATCTTGAAATGCTGCCAAGGGCCTGCCCCGGTGCTGTGCTGTCTTGCCGTCACAAGAGAGCAACAGCAACACCGAATGGCTTCGGGTCTGTGTTGCAGGAGTTCCTTTTTGTTCCCCTGCTGGTAGAGCATGTGGAACCTCAGCGCGGGCTGACGTCAGCCCGTTTGGAAAAGGGGGTAGCTTTTGTACACCTGTTGTTACAACAGCATTTGCCCCGGTTAACACAAAATTGGTCTGAGCCAGATCAGCTTGTCTGATTCAAATGTGTATTATGAGCAAATTGTAATAGACAGACAAACAAATCTAAAATGTTTTTTTAAAAATGAGCAAATTGTGATGGCAACTTATGACTAACATTAACAGTTGTATTCATAGTGAGATGTGGAACTGTGTAATGGACGAAGTCTAGGTTGATGTTAATTTAATTACACTGTCCAGCTGGCATTTCTGTTGATTGAAGAGGGAGAGATTGAGACATTAAAATGTAGTATGTCCTTTATCCCTTAAGCAATAACTAAATATTTTTAATTTTTTAAATTGATTTTAGGGAGAGAGGAAAGGGGGAGGGAGGGAGACAGGGAGATGGAAACATCAAATTGTTGTTTCACTTATTCATACATTTATTGGTTGATTTTCATGTGTGCTCTGACCAGGGATCGAACCTACAACCTTGTCGTATCAGGACAACACTCTAACCAACTGAGCTACCCAGCCAGGACTAAAGCATTTCTTCTTATTACCTTATCTTTGCTTGCTCACAGTGCTGTTCATTTTCAGAACTGTTAATTTGTATATTCAGGAATGTTAGCCTATTATATTAAAAGTTATATTTTGCATTTTGAATAATACTAAGTTTTTTTACAGTAGGAACACATACAATTTATAATTTGGTTATCATAGAAAAATATTTTGGTAAAAGACTTTTGTATTTTCTTGCTATGTCTGTTGGTGGAGTTGATTAAATAAACTGTGATACTAGAATTTTGGATTCTTAATTTGGTGGAGTGTCCTCAGTAGTAGCTATTTTTAGAAATGAAAGTTAGCAGTCCTTACTAGTTGACATTAACTGATAGGAAGGTCATCATATGTATACCATCAAGACTTTGGGATAGAGGTAATAAAGGAGAAATGGATCTGAGAAAACACAAACTCTGTGGCATTGATGTTACATAGTAAATTTGTTCCTCTCTATTTTCAGACGGGTCGAATCGACAAATCCTACCCTACAGTGTGTGGCCACACAGGACCAGTGCTTGACATAGATTGGTGCCCACACAATGACCAGGTCATTGCCAGTGGTTCCGAGGACTGCACGGTTATGGTAAGCTCCCAGGGTGTGGCATGCACACAGGCCAGTAAGCCTCACCTACTGTCTTCAGAGTGGGGGGTGAGGGGGGGGGGAGAGAGAGAGAGAGAGGGAGAGAAGAGGCTTGACAAGCACAAAGTCATAGTGGTTTTGTCCATTGCATTATACAAGTTTTAGCAACAGTAAAGTTTAACAGCAGATAAGCCTTTTATAAGCCCTTATATCAAGAGGTTGTCTTTTTTTCTTCTATTGTTATAACTGCATGTTTGTGCATGCTTATTGACGGTTCTGTGGGAAGATTTTAGAGAAACTGAAATGACTTTCCAGTAATTCAGTGAATGCCCACCCCTGCCCCCCAAAAAGGAGAGAAAAAACTGCTACCGGGAATTGTACATCACAGTGAAATAAAGATCCCAGAGGTATATGAAGGATTAAAAGTGGTATGTAACAGGTACTGAGAGATGGTGAAGAGTTGTTGCAAGTGCTGTCCAAGCTAATGCCAGGCAATATGTTCTGTCTTATGGACCTTGGTCAAGACATTCCTTTTTATATCTGGCTGGCATAGCTCAGTGGATTGAGCGTGGGCTACGAACCAAAAGTGTCGCAGGTTCAATTCCCAGTCAGGGCACATGCCTGGGTTGCAGGCCACAGCAACCACACATTGATGTCTCTCTCTCTCTCTCTCTCTCTCTCTCTCTCTCTCTCTCTCTCTCTCTCCCTCCCTCCCTCTCTCTCTTTCTCCCTCCCTTCCCTCTCTAAAAATAAATAAATAAAATCTTTAAAAAAAGAGAGAGAAATTCCTATTTATGCAGCTATCCAAACATTTTGAAAGATTTTTAGAGTCAGTTCTTCATATCCCCTCATTTGGATTCCAAAAGTAGGTTACACATGAAACCAGGCTCTGGGATGCTTTTTAAAGTACAGCTTCTGGTTCTGCATTATGTTCTTCTTAGTCTTAAAATGTAATTATTGATTTGGTCAGTTTTTAATCCTAGCTCAAAATATGTTGAAAAGGTTAGGCTTGGCATGGATGGGGAGTACTGAAACATGTACCGAAATAGGTGGAGGTGGTCCCTGTGTCAGGTTGCAGGCAGTCTCACGCACATCAGGTGCGGAGCTGGGAGGGCCCCTCTGCTTTTATTTCCCTCTTCACTTTCTGTGGACTGAACCAGACTAAGAAACGTTGTTTGGAAGCCTTTATTAATCAAAATTATTTTGCACAAATACAAGTTAATTCCTGAATTGTGTCATTTAAACATTTACTCATTCTTCCTCATGGACTTTTGGCTGAGGATAGCTCCTCCTGTGATCTCATAATTTTGGCAGCCAGAGCATATGAAAGAAATATGCTGCTGTTAAAAGGAATTGTTCTGTTTGATGCGCCTTGCTAAATTGACCATTTTAATGGTCACAGACACATTTTGCTAGGGGATAGGAACAGCATTTTGACCTAATGCCAAAATCTTAAACTGAGAGTCTTACCGTCTCTTGAAGAAGCAGGTTCTGTCCATCTCTGTCTCTAAGCATTACTGGCCATGTTGCCCCTTTAAAAAAAACAACCCAAAACTCGTATTATAAAAAACACTAAAGTTTAGTGAATTGAGGTAAGTGATTTATTATTACAAAGTGAACACTCTGGAACCACCATGCCAGTCAAGAAAAAAAACTTCAGCCTGGCTGGTATGGCTCAGTGGATTGAGTGCCAGACTGCGAACCAAAAGGTCACCGGTTTGATTCCCAGTCAGGGCACACGCCTGGGTTGCAGGCCGATCAGTGTATCTGTCACACATCAGTGTTTCTCTCCTTGTCTTTTTCCCTCCCTTACTCCATCTCTAGAAATAAATAAATAAAATCTTTTAAAAAATTAAAAAGGAAAAAAATCTTTCTTAGCCATGCATTCCATCCCAATCACAGCCCCCTCCCTCCGGAAAGGTAACTACTGTCCCAGCTTTTCTAATACTCCCTCCCTTGCCTTTCTTTTCTTTTTTCTTCTGCAGAAAAAAATAATGTTTTTTAACTTTTTATTTTGGAATTATTATAGATTCACATACAGTTGTAAGAAATAGCAGAAATCCAGTACCCTCTTCACTCACTTTCCTCCAGTGGTCACATCTTGCATGAGTACAGTGTAATATCAGAACCAGGAAATGGACATTGATGTGGCCCACTCGCCCTATTGAGATTTCACTCGCTTTTGTGTGCACTTGCACGCATGTGTATTTAGTTCTTGGCAATTTTATCATATGTGTAGATATCACATGTGACCAGTACCACAGCCAAGATACAGTTCCATCACAAGGGTGAGCCCTGATGCCATCCTTTTATAGTCGCCTCCTTTGCCTTTGCCTCTTACACCATGACAACCATTGGCCTGTTACTTATCTGTATAATGTTGTCATTTCAAGAATGTTAGGAGTAGAATTGTACAGAATGTGACATTTTGAAATTGACTTTTTCCACTTAGCATAGTTCCCTTGAGAGCCATCCAAGCTGTCTTGTGTTTCAATTCAGTGGTTCATTCCTTTTAATTGCAGAGAAGTATTCTGTGACATGGACGTGCCACAGTCTGTTTAACCATTCACCACTGAAGGACATTTGGGTTGTTTCCTGGTTCAGCTACTCTAAATAGTGCTTTATGCATATTTGTATATAGATACGAGTTTTCATTTCTCTGAGATAAATGCCCAGTGACATACAATTTGAGACTCAAAACTGCAGTAGCCATTTGGCTATGTTATCAAAGAGACTTCCTCTGACCACCCAGCATAAAAAGAAACCCCATTTACTTTCCATCCTCCATAGTCTAATTCATTTTTATTCACGGCATCTTTTATATTATGTATTTATTTCCTAGTTTGCTTATTGTGCATATTTCTCTCTAGAAAGCACCTCTATGAGCCAAGGAACTTTGCTTTGTTCTAGAGCCTAGAAGAGAGACTTAGGCCTCACTCATCTTGTTTTACTCAGTTTGGTGCCTTTCACTATACCATCTTAGTGCTGGCTGCCACCTTCAAGACTGCCTAATGGTCCAAGACAAGCTGCTTGGGATCCTGCCATCAGTGTGCACATTCCACACTCTGTTACCGGTACCTGAGGCTCATGTTTTTGCTTATTCTGCCTAAGTGTGGGTGGCCAGGCCTCCTCTTCTCTCCAGGAGGAAATAGTCCAGGACCCAAGTCCTTGACTTTCTTTATGGTTTTACTCAATTGTGCATCTAGTCTAGACACTCTAGCTTAGTCTTGCAAGTTCTAAAAACTTGGTATGTCTTTTAAGTCTTTCACAGTCCTCCTCCATCCTTATCTTATCCTTATCAGTGTATTGGTATCTGTTGAAGAAGCCTGAACTTTGACCTGTATCTTTCAACAGTGTAGATTTCACTGATTGTACCCTCATGGTGCAATTCAGCATACTCTCAGTCCTCTGAATTTTGTGCAAATTGGCTGCTGGATCCTGAAGTGTGGTCAGATTCAGGTTCGAACCCTTTGGCTGAGACTTGTTGAGATAGGCTTGGTTCACCCAGCTGTTTTAACTTCACAGCGCTCCGCCTTCTGTCATTTCCAGGTAGTGTTCTGCAACATGGTGGCTTGCTTTCCCGGATTTTTCTGGTCTGCCTTTATTTGGCCTTTCTCATCCTCTGTCCCTCTCATTTCTATCCTGCTCAGATTTCACTTCAGTTCCTCAAATGTCTCCTCAGTGTGGGGCCTGTCTTGGAAAGGAGGCCTGTCCTCTGTTTGGTTTCTTAGGCCGTTGGGGTCAAGACTGCTCCCGCCCCTTGCACCTTTTATTGCAGGCCCTTACCTTCACCTGTGGCGGGAGAGGGGCGACTGCTCCCAGTTCCCATTGCGGGTCTCACGCCGGCCTGCTGTTCTCAGGCCTGGGAGGCACCTCACTGGTGCCCTGTGATTTTTCCCCACAGGGCCGGATAACACGCAGGTCACCTTGCTGTGGGTGAGGTTTCTCCACTGACTTGCATTTGGAGATTATCACCTAGTTTTGTATAAATGCTGTTCCTCTGTGTTTGTTTGGTTTTGTTTTCTGCTCACTCTGTGTTTTTCTGGAGGGACTCGGGATGATCCCAAAACTATGCTGCCACCTTCCCAGAACCTTCTAACATTGTATCTGTATTGGTATCCCCAATGAGTATTTTGTAAATTAAATAATATGTAATGCTTGGGGATAAATCCTCCTCTTAGTTTCTGTTAAGCCCTTAAGTATGGCACAGATTTTAATCGCTTAATGTTCCCCAAATCACTTGTTACTGTTATTGGGGTAATCACAAGAAGTTTTTATAGCTTAGCAGGTGAAATGAAATTTGGACAAAATAGTTGATCATCTCCTACCCCACCTGCTTCTTAATACCTAATGTTCTACTTTGCTTTCCTGAAGGTAAAAGAATACCATACAGTAGACTGAATGGTTTCAAACAACATCCATTTAATAAAAAGAAAGAAAAGTTCTCTGTAGTTTCCAAGCCTGGGCTGTTGGTCTGACCTGTGAGCTGCAAACAGTGGCGAGTGTGTTGAGGCCTGGTTCTAGCAGAAGGAGGGCACTGAGAGAAGCCCCCGACTGGGCGTTCTGAGCACGTGCAGGCTGCACAGACGCTTCGGTCTCAGTTGCCTTACGTGTAAGCTTGTAATAGTAATGATATGGGGAACATGCCAATTGAAGAGATCAAGGAAGGTATCAATGTATAATTAGTTATTTTTGCAGTGACTTTTGATATGTACCTGTAAGTGAATTCACAGCATAAGAATATCTTTAGCAAATATTCAGTAGAAAAAATACAGTAGAACTGGTTTATGAAATGAACTGTAAAATGATTAAATTCATTTTAAAAAACCGCTTCTTATATTTATGGGATAATTCCATTAAGTCCTAAGCATTTAAGCATTGATTTGCTAATTTTGCGAGCATTGATTTTATGACAGCGATGTCACTTTGATTGAAGTCTCAGGAGAAGGAGCCGGCCTTACGGTGTGTTCCTCTGTCTTTCAGAGATGGCTTCTTCGAGCAGCCTAAGAGTGAATTATGTTGGCATAATTAAATGTACTTTAATGTGCATTTAAGGTACTATCAATACTTTTAATGTACTTCCTTTTGAAGTGATGTTTTATACCAGCAAATTCAGTTACATAAGCCTTCCTCCTAGAAACTATACTTCACTCCTAGGTTTTCCATATTTTTTGTACTGTTTTTTTTCTCCAACAGTGTCTTCTCACGGAGAGCTTTAGAGATTGTGGCTACTGGTATTGTACTTGGGAAAATGTTAGCTCCAAGGAAAGAATAGTGCTGTAAATAACACAGAGAGCAGCCAAATTAAGTTTTGTAGATGGCGTTGACTCAGCCTCGTCCTTTATCTGCAGGGCAGTAATCAGACACAAATGCGGAAACCGGCTGATTCAGCGGGGTTGCACAGCTGGTTCTCACGGAGTCTGGGAGAGCGAGAGGTCTTGGGGGCAGAGTCGGTGTCTTCTTGTTTGTCTCCAGCTGGATGTTCTGACCTGAACAGCCCCAAATGATGGTGTTGAAATGGACGCTTCCATTTTCCTCAGTCTCACACTTCTGTGGGAATCAGCAAAAACAGACTCCCTCTTTGACACATTTTCACTTCTGTTGTGACTTTTTCTAATACAGTTTTTGTTTTGAAATAAAAACGGCAGCGATGTCGTTGGTGACGAGAGCGAGGTCCTCAGGATTCCCGTCCCTCTCAGTGCTTCAGCGGGGCTTCCTGTCATTCCTGGCTTGTACGGGCTACACCTGGGCCATCAGCCAGTGGGTACGAGAGCCTCGGCAGGTCAGAACCCAGCAGACCCAAATCCGTCCTCGATCTTCTCCACAGTAATGCCGTTCCTAATGTCATGGCTCGTTTACGAATGCCGTGCCTCGGTGCGTGCTCCCCCTTGGGGCTGTGCTGCTCCGCAGCTGCCACAGAATCTGTGCGCCCCTTCCTGCCTCTCAAGATCATTGGTTTCCCTCATTTTCCCTTTGGAATTGGTTTCCTTCACGTTTAAAAAATACAGCTTTTCGGGGAATAGCTCTTCTCATGGCTGTAACTCTAGTGCCTAGCCCAGTAGCAAGTTCCGGATGGGTGTGTAAGATAGGGCAGCAGTGTCAGGAGTCACTTTGTGTGCTTTAACTTTGCACTCTGTGTTTTAGAAATAAAGCCATCTAACGAATTGCACGCACTTACTGCTTGAGAGAAGAGGCCTGAGTTTCTCAATTTTCCTTTTTTCTTGTTGGAAATGTTCTCTTGAGATGTCCTTTTTTCACAGTCAGAACTTCATTCGTGAAAAGGATGGTGGTGATAACAGTAGTTCCTGAACATGTGCTTGAAGTTGTTGTTTTTTTTTTCCCAGAACCGTGATGGGTTTTCACTGATTGATTCACTTTTTCATCTGGAAGCCCTTGGGACTGATTGTGTTTTTTCCTTTCTTTCAAAACAAAGCAAAACAAAACATTGCCATAGTAATGTGTTGTCCAATAGAAAATTTCAGGAACACACACTATTGTTTAAAAAACAAAAACAAAATTGACTGGAGAGGAGATGTAGCTTACAGTCCCCTGCTGAGCTGAGATGCCCCTCTTGGCGCAGTGGAGCATGTTTGATACCTGTTTTCCTCTCTACTTGCTGCGTATTTTTAAAAAAGCCGCCAGGCATTAGAGCACTAGCCTGTGGCTGCGGGACAGAGAAAAGCTCGTGGACCTGCCTAGAGACCAAAGCTGTCCTCGTCTGTGCTAATTGGCCTTAGGTGTGAACTGGAGCCTCCGTACATGTGATTTTTGGGATGTAAATTAGACTATTGGATACAGTGCTGAATTAACTTGAATATAAAACACATTCCAGGAAATTATGTTCACACTTAAAAATACATACAGGTCATAGCAGTCATGGTAACAGCAAGAAAAATAGTCATGAACATATAGTAGGGACTTTCTTTTGTCGAGTGCTGTTTTTAAGCCTGATTAATGTGCGTGATTATGCTGAGTTCATTATACCAGCAAAGTTAACTATCTCTCATATTACAACTTAGGAAACACAGGCCTAGGGAGTGACAGTTTTGTCAAAGGTCACCCTACTTGATTATTTCACGTTAAGGTAGTGCTTGCGTGTGCAAAATGTTTTAGCTCATTGGACCTTTCCAATAACCCCGTTGGAAGCTGAGCTGTTGCTGTCCCCAGTATCAAACAAGGAAATTGAGGCTCCAAGAGGTGAAGTTCCTTTTTTAAAAAAAGTATTTAATTATTTATTTTGTTGTTGCACTTATTTATGCATTCATTGGTTGATTTTTGTATGTGCCCTGACCAGGAATCGAACCTGGCAACCTCGGCACATCCAGAGGATGCTCTAACCAGCTGAGCTGCAGGGCCCGGGGCTGTGAAGTCCCTTTTTAATGCTAACATGGCCAGTTAGCTCAGTTAGTATCCCAGCTCTGATGGGAGCCCCGGAGCCCGAGTGACTTCTGACACCCAGGATGCCCTTTCTGCCACACCAGGATGCGTCCCAGGTCGCACACAAGAGCACTGAACAGGCACTGGGTGGCACCTCTGCTGTCCGCTGTGCTGGTGCTGCAGAAAGCAAGACCCCTTCAGTCCACCCTGGAAGGCCAGTGCCCGGAAGCAGCAGGCAGTCCTAAAAAGGGCAAAGAGCCACATAATGACAGGCCTGTGAGTAGGGCCAGCGGGCGCCAACCATGGGGTGTGCACGCTTCGTGTGGAAAGACTTACTGCTCTGCCGGCTCCTTTCCACAGTCCACAATGGAGAACAACACCACCTTTATTTACCAGCAGTGGCGAGAGTTCCAGCGTCTTTTCATTTAGTTTTCAGGCTTTTCCAGTCCCTTTCTCCTCCTCCTGTAAGTCCTCGTGCCTGTGCTATCTTTGTTACGCTGGCCTTTTCCTGTCAGCTGCTCAGCCAGCCTCCTTGGGGCATTCAGTTTTTAGAAAATTGCTATATGCATCTGTGTTTTGGATTTCCTTCCTCATCCCCTTCCTTCTTTCCTTCTTCCTCCTGTCACCAGATTCCTATTTGTCCTTAGAGGTCATCTCCCTAGAGAGCCTTCCTGGACATAGCAAACTTGAACAGCAAGAAGCTAACCTCTTGACACTTGTATTTTTGCTGAGCACTCGGCTTATACCAGCATCGCCTTATTTACACACGCTGCGTGGCTTCCTGGTAATACCAGTAGTTAGCACTTATCCAGAGCCTGCCTGATGCCAGGCGTTATTCTAAACGCCTTAGGTTCCATGAGGGCAGGTTTATCACTACTTCCATTTTATAGGTGAGGAAACTTAAGGCCCAGACAGGTTAGGTGAATGTCTCCAAGGTCATACAGATGATGTGTGGGCGAATCAGGAACTGAATGATCTGTTCAACTTTGGGAGCCCATATTCTTAACCCCTGCACTGTGCTGTCTCTACATTTGGGGGCACTGGTTGTGTATGCCAAGTATTGCTCTCCGGGCCTTATTAACTCCTTTAACCCCCACAGCAGCCCTAGGAAGTGTAGGTGCTGATGTTGCCTCTGTGCACAGTGCTGCTGAGTTGTCTGCCTGGGACCATCAGTCAGTGGCCCGGGCAGAATCTGAATAAGGATCCCTTGGCCCCAGAGCACATGCTCCAGCCCTGCATGTGGCAGCCTTTGTCCTTGCTATCTTTGGTTTCGGTCTCATGGACGTTTCTGCTTTCCTCACCCTTTCCCACCTTGCCTGATAAGGACCGCCTCGTAGTGGGTGCTCCAGAAATGTGTTGTGTGAGTGAGCAACCAAGGTAGTAAAAGGGGTTAGAGGCCTGTATTTAATGCGTAAACCTAGTTGAAGGAACCATTGAATCTTCCAGCAGTGACATGTAGAGGGAAAAGAACGTTTTTATTTTTAAAATTTGTGGAAGTATTTTTGCTTCAGCATTAAAATTTCCTTGCAGTTCACGGAAAAGAGGGCTGAAGAAGCTAGAGAAAGGGAAAAATGAAGTGCCACGGTGAGCTCTGCTTCCATCCTAACATTTAATCTGGAAATGCTGATTATAACCAGAGCATCCCATCACTCCATGCTTCATTAAGGACTTAGCACACTATTTATTTAATCGTGGTCAGTCAGGCACAGAGGTTTTGCAATCATTGCAAGAAGATCCAGCAGCCCGTGTTTCTGATGCCATCTGGAGGTAGTAGGTGGTATTACCATTCGTTCCCCTCTAAGCCTGGGTCAGAATTCATCTTGCAGGATGCATTTCCTGTTGAGTCACTAAAGTCTCATATCGAGATTGTTTCTCTGCCAACCTCATGCTTTGATCAGATTAGTGGTCATTTCCTGTTGGTTCTGTTCAAAATTTCAGCCTTCTTTTATATTAGATAGCCAAGTTCAATTTGGAGCAGTTTTACTAATCGTAAATTCTTGGATAAAAATAATGCTTATCAGGATGCAAGCATGTTTGGTGCTGGGCAGGTGGGGAGAGGGAGTGGAAGCCCACACTCCCCCAGGGGAGAGGCTGTGGTCTGGGTGACGGGCACAGAGAGGGCAAGGCAGGGTTTCTGTTCGCCTTCTGTGCTTGTTTGCATGTGTTTTGTTTAAATTTTGCTGAATGGTGAGGGTTCAGGGGAAATGAGTGACATCCTAAACATGGGCTTCAAAAGCCATATTTATTTTGCTGTGATTTGCATAAGGAGTTGTATTTAGCTGTAAAAATGAATGGCCACTTAACTGGAAGACTTTTCCCAGTCTTCAGAATGGAAAACTTTTTGTTCTAATGTTTTTACAGGACAACAGAATTGGGCTGAACCCTAAACACTCAGCTACTCCCTCCCTCCCTCTCTTCCACTAAGCAAACAGACAGTTGTTTGCATCTTAAAAATCCCCAAGAAAGGAAAATTCTGTTTCTCACTTGTTCCACTGTTGAGCATGATTTTTTACTGGCAAGTTCAAAATTTTTCATGAACTAGTTCCTTAAAATCTTTTTTTTTCTGGTAAATTACTTCTTTTAATCTTCATGTATAAGATGACTACTTTTCATTTGAGCCTTTTCACAAACTTAAGTATATCCTAATGTCTGGTTTTCTACAGGGTTCCTGGTGCTGTTGAGCTTAGCTGTGACTCGGCACCTTTCTTCTCAGAGGGTGGTTCTTAGGCCTGGGAAAACCCGGGTCTTCCATTGTTGAACACATTCTGATGCTTTTCTGTCCTCCTGTCCCCTTGCTGCCCAGGCATGTCCCCAGTAAGATACGGTGAATCCTCCGAGATATAAGTCACATATAGTTCACCTGTTTTAAAGTGTACAATTCAGTGGTTTTTAGTATACTTACAGATATGTACAACCATCACTATAGACAATTTTAGAATATTTTCACCACCTTCAAAAGAATCCCCATGTCTTGGAGCTATTACCATTCCCCAGTTCCCTTGCATGAAGCAACCACTAATCTACTTTCTGTCTCTGTATCTTTTCCTACCCTGGACCTTCCATGTCCACGGAGCCTACCACATGTGGTCTTTTGTGACTGGCTTCTTTTACTTAGCATAATGTTTTCAAGCACTGTCTGTGTTGTAGCACCATCAGTACTTTATTCCTTTGTAAGAGCTTTTTTTAAATCCTCACATACTTGCTGATTTTAGAGAGAGGGGAAGGGAGGGACAGATAGGGAGAAAAGCATCAGTTGGTTGCCTGTTGTACACCCTGACCGGGGACTGAACCTGCAACCCAGGCATGTGCCCTGACCAGGAATCAAAGCTGCCACCTTTCGGTTTACGAGGTGATGCTCTAACCAACTGAGCCACACCGGCCAGGACAGCATTTCATTCCTCTTAGGGCTAAATAGTACTCCGTTGTATAGACATACCGCATTTTGTGTATTAATTTTATCAGTTGCTGGACATTTGGGTTGTTTTTACCTTTTGGCTATTACAGATAATGCTGCTGTGAACATTCAGGTACACGTTTCATTTCTCTTGGGTAGAAGTGGTGTTACTTCTCTTACCTAGGAGTGGTCTGGCTGGGTCGTGTGACAACTGTGGAACTTCCAGAGCGTTTTACGTAGTGCCGCACCGTTCTACATTCCCTCCAGCAGTGCATGAGGACTCTGAGTTCTCCCCCTCCCCACCAGTACCTGTTATATGTCTTTTTTATTCCAGTCTCCTGGTGGGCGTGAAGTGATGTTTCATGGTGGTTTTTGATTTCCACTTCCCTAATGACTAAAACTGTTGAACTTCTTTTCTGAGTTGTAAAAGTTTTTTATATATTCTAGATAGAAGTTCCTTATCAGGTATATCACTTACAGTTTTTTCTCTTTCTGTGGGCTGTCTTTCACTTTCTCAATGGTATCCTTTGAAACCCAAAGTTTTTAATTTTGAGGAGGCCCACTGTATTTGTTTTAGCTTTTGTAAGAGAATTGATTTTCTCTGATACATATTGCAAAACTATTAGGTGTATTTTTATTTTCCAAATGTAAAATTATAGAAAATATGATGTCTTTTAAAACTGTACCATACCCACCCTGGCTGGTGTGGCTCAGCTGGCTGAAGTGTTGTCCCATACACCAAAAGGTTGGGGGTTCGATTCCTGGTCGGGCACATTCCTAGGTTGCGGAGTTGATCCCCGGTCAGGGCATGTATGGGAGGCAACCAGTCGATATTTCTTTCTCTCTTTCCCTCTTCCTTCCTCTCTCTGTCTAAAATCAATAAATACTTACATAAAAACAAAACCACACCACTCCCAAAGAGCCCTTGGTAGGTTCATTTTGCTCTTTTCTTCAGGAACCTTGGACTTAGAGGATCTCACCCTCTGCTGCTTTTCACGGGTGCTTCAATTCTTTTGTATTTTTCTTTTCTTTTCCTTTTTTTTTTTGCATGCTTCTGACTGGAGTTTAGAACTTAACAGGGAATTTAAAAATAAAATCTCAACGAATATTAAAGTGGAGAGATAACATTTTGTAGACCTTACACATATTCTAGCCTTTAATACCTTACTACATTTTTAAGAACAACTGTACACAGTCATTTCACATTATTCTGCATTTCGTTCAAAGACCATTATTGTATGTTCCGCTCATGCAGAACAAGTCTCCAAACTGATGTTCATCGTAAATGTGGTCATGAAAGATGGATCATCTTTGTCTCCCTTTTCCAACAGGTGTGGCAGATTCCGGAAAACGGGCTCACCCTTTCCCTGACCGAACCTGTGGTGATTTTAGAAGGCCACTCAAAGAGAGTGGGCATTGTGGCCTGGCACCCGACCGCCCGCAACGTGCTTCTTAGTGCAGGTAGGGGCCACACAGCCCTCTCTTTTCCCTTGTCGTTGCTTCTTGCACCCCTTTTCGTGGAGGGGAGCAGCAGATGCGTGTGGCTGAGTTCTGGGCAGTTCGGAGCAGGTCATCAGGAATCCGTGGTGAGGCGCTGAGACGCAGTGCTTCCCCCGACCGCCTGTGCACGTGTGCTCGGGCTACTCGGACAGTTGGTGGGAGGTAAACACTTCCTACATAAAAAAAAAAATGAACAGATACCTGCTTATCTATTTGCCTGTAATTTCAGCAGGTCCGTGGTTCCTGCTGGGGCCCCCACGGACCACAGCTTTAGTCATTCCTGATGTAGGAGATGGGACACAGGGGAACCAGGAGCTCTGGGTTCCGGCCTGGTGTTGCTGCCAACTTCCGGGCGACCCTGTTAGGCAAATATCCTTCTTCCTTTTAAGAAATACTTACATTTTTCTCCTTATACAAGTAGTATGTGTATAGTATAGAGAACACATATAAACAAAAGGAAGAAAAAAAATCACTTGTAACCCCACCACCCAGGGGGACCATCGTTATTACCATTTGGTGTTTCTTTCCAGAAGATATTTCTGCACGCACATAAGTGTTGTTGATCATGAAGATGGAGGAGAGACTTTGCGTGTGTGGTCTTTTTCCTGTGCCTGTAATGGTCTTCCCATGATATTTTTAATGACTCCCTGAAGAGTCCATTGTTGGGATACCTCAATTTTTTAAATCAGCCCCTTATTTCTGGACTTTGAGGTTGTTTCTGATTTTTTACTTTTAAAGCACTTTAGATTCTACTTTTAAAAAGAGAAGCGGTACAAAGGGCAAGAGGAAGCTCTGCGGGGTGATGGAAATACCCTGTATTTTGATTGCGATGGTGGCTACGTGAATACATGTTTGTCAGAACTTAATGAATGTATGCTTCTGACGGGTGCACTGTGTTGTGTGCAAATTACACCTTAATGCAACTGGCTTATAAAAAAGGACACTAACATTAGTGGTGGAATTTTGAAGCTTTTTCCCTCGACCAGAGAAGAGGAGGGGGGCAGTTCAGTTTTTAACTGGGAATAAAGGATGTTGATGATATAGTGAGTTAAATAAAAAATGTAATGCCAGGTACCTACTGAAACCAAGGACTACTTTTCAAAAAGACACTACGTAGGATTCTCTTCTTTTAAAATCACATTGACTGTGCCTGGGAACCCTTCCATTGTTCTACTCAGAACCTCAGTCTGATAAGGAGAGAAAACAGTTCCCAAGGTGGAATTCCATCATGGAAAATTTCCCGCTCCTCTTCTCATTGAGGTCAAACTTACGGTAGTATCAGCAGGCTGATCCCCATGCTCCCCTTTGCAAGCAAAGGAGAGGAATGGTTGGTTGCAGCGTTCTGCATATTTTAAGACTACGCGATCCATCCTTGGTGGCTGAAGTTACCTGTTCGCCTGTGAGGAAGAAGGCAGAGGAAGGGTCAGGCCCCGCCCTAGAGCTCCACTCCAGCTTCCTGTGGTGCTATGCAGTGTGTCCGCCCTTCCCTGCTGCTCCCTCTCGGGTGACTTAGGTGCTCTGGGTATTAGTGGCTCATTTTCCTGAAGTGCTCGCAAAATTGATTTATTGGCAAGAATTCACTTTCAGCATGTCCATTCCTTATTTTTTCTTCATCCTTGACATAATGTCCTGGAAGCAACAAATGATGCTGTTTTCAAAGGGGTCTCAGACTCAGGGCAGACCTTGAAGGAAGGGTGTGGGTGCGCCGAGGGGCTGTGGCTGAGTCAGCAGTGCGGCCTCCCAGGGGCCGGTTTCTGAATCTCCGTGCCTGTGTGATTAGTTGGGCTTCTCAGGTCAGGCCAGTCTCGGCCTGTGTTCTCTCCCCTGTACTTAAACTCGCTGCAATTTGCCTGTGCTTTTAATCCAAGACCATGTTATACAGCATCATTGATTTGAATAGCCTGCCCCCTACCACCTGTGTTGAGTGTCCTAAACAGTTATTTCAGCTCTTTATTTTTAGTTCCTCTGGAAAAGAAGTGAGCTGTATTCATTCTGACACTTGTTTTACTGGGAAAGGAAACCGACAATTACTTGGTGTCCACTCGCCCTTTGAACTCTTTAAAAAACGTAGGGTTCCATTTTCTTGCAGTTCTTTGTTTTGTTTGGTGGTTGGTTTTTTTGTTTCATACAAACCCAGACTTAGCAGGTTGTATTTTTCCTTTAACACTGATTTCCTTTACACAACTGTCATTTTTTTAGTCACTTCAGATTTTAACTCCTAGTCAGTAGGGCCTCTTGTAAAGCACCCTTCTCTCAGTGTGTGTCTTCGTAGTTTTCATGAGCGTGCTGCTGTACAGGTATTTCTAATATCTGGGCGCGTGCTTGTGCTTGCTCTCAGGCTGTGATAATGCCATCATCATCTGGAACGTGGGGACCGGGGAAGCCCTGATAAACCTGGACGACATGCATTCGGACATGATTTACAATGTGAGCTGGAACCGGAACGGCAGTCTGATCTGCACGGCTTCCAAAGACAAGAAAGTGAGGGTGATCGATCCTAGGAAACAGGAGATTGTTGCTGTAAGTACTCTGGGGACAAAAACTCCAGTATTTGTGGCACCTAAGTGAGTGTGAGCTGTCTGCTTTTCAAGGCAGGCCGCAGGGGCTGCTGGCCGGCAGACCCTTGCCATGTGCAGATGCCTGTGGATCAGAAAAGGCTTGTCCAGGCTCTGTCTCTCAGTCACTTCAGAGTCGTACATTTCCAGCTTCTACCCAAGTCTTACCTCTCATTTGGTGACCACTTTTCACAAAGAAATAAAGTTTTTGTTAGTTCATTAGAACTGTTAAGAGTCGACGAGTCTAGATCAGCTAACCCAAACAGTTAACTGCATTCCCGGCTTAATGCTGAATATCGATGAATTGATTCCCACCCCATTCCCAAAATGACTGTTAAAGTGTTTCACAAAGATGCAGCAAGTTCTCTCATCAGCTCAGTGTCTTAGCTTCTGCCACCTAAACCAGGCCTCCGCAATATCACCTCATGGCAAAAGGCAGACATTTGGGACTTAAATCAGGGTTGAGACTGAAAGCATTGAATCCAGGAATGTCTCACTTCTCATGGGAGGTCCTAAATTGCCTGTCTCGGAGACTCGGGGGTTCTGTGGCTGTCGTGCTTCTCTGGAGTGGGGCAGCGGTTGTAGCTGGTGCTCACGGAGCACTGGGACTCGCTGGCCCCCCCGCAGAATGCTTTCCCCAGTAGGACCTTCCAGGGGGTGGCACTAGCACACTCTCATCGAACAAACAAGGCTGGGGCAGGGGCTGACTAGACTGGACTCTCTGTCCTATGCGATTGGTTGACACTAGGCATGTCCAACCTGAAGCTTATTATCCTCTTGAGAAACAAACATTTGGCAGAGATCTGTCACGTTTTGTTTTTGCAGTGCACGGACTTGGGTGGGCAGCAGGGCGTGGTGGAAGGATGGAGGCTTGTGAGTCAAGCCCTAACCTAAGCTGAGGGGCCTTGACCAAGTCGTTCAGTGTCTCCTTCCTCATCTGGGGAGGAGAGAGGGTTATTAATGTGACACACACACACACACACACCAGCATGAATGGCGTGCGGGGTGTGGTGGGGTTCGGGGTATGGGCCCCCACCTTTCCACCCCACCTTCCTTCCCGCAGTTTGAATGTGTGTCATGTGCCTCTTGGCTCTCTGTCCCCCAGGAAAAGGAGAAAGCGCACGAGGGCGCGCGGCCCATGAGAGCCATCTTTCTGGCGGACGGCAACGTCTTCACCACCGGTTTCAGCCGCATGAGCGAGCGGCAGCTGGCTCTCTGGAATCCGGTATGCCCCGTCCCAGCCTCTCCGCCGGCTTACTCTGAGCCTTCTCTTTTCTCACTGGGTCTTTGGCTTTGTACGTAGATTGTGGGGTCCTCAAGGTAGTTTTCCGAACTCCCACTTGTCTTAAATTGGATGTGAGGTTCTCATCCTCACTACACTCTTTGCTAAATGTCTTTCAAAAATGCATTTGTAATACTCCCAAGGAGTCTATGTTGATTATGTTTTTTAAAAAGAATGCATGAGGAATCCACACTTGGGAAATGAGTTTTAAACTTGTTTATTAAAAGATATATGAAGCTCTGGCCAACGTGGCTCAGTTGGCTGGACGTCTTCCCGCAGAACAAAAGGTCGCTGGTTCGATTCCCAGATGGGGCATATGCCTGGGTTGTGGGTTTGGTCCCTGGTTGTGGCACTCACGAGAGACGACTAATCGATGTCTCTCTCTTATGTTGATGTTTTTCTTCCCCTTCTTCTCCCTCCCTACCCCTTTCTCTAAAAATAAATAAATAAAATCTTTTTAAAAAAATAAAATGGAAAAATACTAAACTGCGCACATGGTACGGTCCCTAGCTGTGTGTGTACCTGTGTTGGGAGGAAATAGACCAAAATGGTCATCGTTTCTGTGGGACGCTGGCATATGAGACGATTTTTATGTTTTTCCATGTAACTTTTTAAAGAACATATATTTATTTCATAATAAGAAAAGAGTACTTAAAAAAAGTCACAAAGGAGAAGGGAGTCCTTGTCACAGAACCACACTGCAGCGTGCCTCCATTGTGTTTTCCCGTCGGCGTAATTTTCAGCAGGTGGCATCCCATTTAGTGTCCTTGCGGGTAGTCACCTGTATGAATATCGTATGTGCATTGTTCACGCTTTCATTATTCTAGGGAAATAGCTTAGTTAGGGATAAAGAATGCATAGTAAGATTATAAAAATTGATACTTAAAAAAAGTGTGTGTGTTTGTTTTGTTTTGTTTTTTGTTTTCCAGAAAAACATGGAGGAACCGATTGCTCTTCATGAAATGGACACTAGCAACGGGGTATTGCTGCCTTTCTATGACCCCGACACCAGTATCATTTACCTGTGTGGAAAGGTACGCGGTAATTCTGACGTTTAATGTTAAAATTAATCCTGTGGGAGGAAAAGGTTACTCTCCAGAGATTTAGTGGATGGGCAGTGTATTGTCATTTTAATGAATTTGATGTGTGGGTGTCTGGAGGTAAAACAAAAATGGATGATTTTGTCGTGTTTTAGGTGAGACTGGACAGTTTGCAACCTGCCAGTTGTGTGGTGCTAACAGGCCACGCTCGTACCGCTGACTGAAGCGGGGCTCGGGCCTGGGCTCGGGTGCCGGGTGCAGCGCGCCGGCAGGGAGCACGCTGTCTAGGGAGACGGAGAGTGCGTGCTGGCGTTCTCTTTTGTTTGTTCCTTTGCACATTTTACGTTTTGTTTTTGTTGTGTTTTTGTTTGTATGTGTGTGTGTATGTATTTTTGTATGCTCGTGTCTTGTACTTGCCTGGTGGTGCTGTGTGGCTGGTGATTTTAGATTTCTCTTAATTGGTATCATGGATGAGGAACCAGTTCGCCACATGTAATGCCACAATCGGGATAGTTCCGGATTGGCGTTTAGTACCTACAACTGCGTGCCGTGCTGTTACAGAGAAGGGTGTCGGGGATGTGAGCTTTTGAGGCCTCACAGCCACCCCGTGTCAGGGCCCTGGGCTCGAAAACTTGCGGCCTGATTGAAGTTCCAGGAAGTGACAGTTGTTCCAGGAAGACCCCACACTGCAGCAGAAAGCTTTCCTCCTGCCTGCCGCTCTGCGCCTAACTAAACTGCGGGCGGCCTTATTATTATTATTATTATTATTATTATTATTATTAATTTTAGTAGGTGCTAACCTCATTATTACTTTGTAGATTTTTGGAATAAATGAACTAATAAAAATGGAGTGATGTAGGCCCTCGAACCTGTTAGCGTACCCCTTGCTGGGTGAAGCCCAGAATGCCTGCCTTCTTGTGGTTGGCTGAGCTGCTGCAGAGCTGCTTCACATTTTTATAGGTCAGTTACTTAGAAACGAGATCTTGTCTGTTTCCTTGAGAGTCGTTTTCCCTCAGATGTTAACGGCTACCATAGACTGCTACCATAGACTGCATCGAAACAAACAAAGGACCTGTTCCCCAGGGGTCATTAGCACTGGGCGGAAAATCATTTTTAGTTCGCACGGAACAAACAGTGTGCGTTCAGCTTTTTTTCCATTGCTTTAGACCTTTGTTTATTTGATTGAAACAAATGGAAATCATGAAGACAGACAGGATTGTTAGGGTGCGATACGGCCCAGCTGTGTGTGTGTGTGTGTGTGTGTGTGTCTCCATACATACATATTTACGTCTCCCCCAGGCAGAATTGCCCCCATTGTTCAGGTTGCTGTAACTGTGACAGTTCTTTGGACTTAGACTAGCATATGCTTCAGATCTCCAAAAAAGATCTGGCCATTCTAAGCAAGATCGTTGTAGAAATTTATACATTGCAGTGAGATAGCAAACCTTGTGAAGTTAAGTACAACTAACGTTTATTAACTAGGAAAACCTTAGTTTTTATTATTGTCTGACGGTCAGTCGTGCCCTCAGGTCCCTGAATGACACTGCCCTGTGCCCGTGAACTTATAACTTAGACCAGTAGTTGCCCTCTGGGCAGTCCTCCGGGTCCTTTGTTTGCGTTTTGAAGTCGAATTGCAGTGCAGTTGTTTGGCAGAGGCGGGGACATTCCTGCCCGGACTCTGTCTGACTTGGAGCCTAGACCCCCTGAAGTAACACTGAGCCTTCAGTAGGGGGCAGCGGAGACTGCTGAAAGGGCATGCTGGTGTTTGGGAAGCGAGGGCTTACCCTGCCAGGATGAGGAAGCACCGCGTGCTTTAGGCAGGCCTCCTGAGAGGAAGAAGAGTCAGCCGCTGTAGCAGAGTCCTAAGCAATACATGGCTTATCGGGGAGAGAGACACCCCTTAAATTAGCTGTGTCTGTCAGTAGTGAACACACTTGCGTCTGATTTCTTGTAGGGTGACAGCAGTATCCGCTACTTCGAGATCACGGATGAATCCCCCTATGTCCACTACCTCAACACATTCAGCAGCAAGGAGCCTCAGAGAGGGATGGGTTACATGCCCAAGAGGGGGCTTGATGTCAACAAATGTGAGATTGCCAGGTAAAGAATCGGCACGGTAGAGCCCTGAAACCGTCCGTGCGCTACAAGAGCAGCACAGCTGGCTCTGGAATCCTGCGATGCCCAGGCCCTTCTTCCCCCGGGTGCGGCATCAAGTTGGTGTCTCACTTCCTGCCCGTACTTGGAGCCACGGGGTTTTAGAGCAGGGGGAACCTTTCCAGATCATTTCATTTACTCTAACTGTGCCCCCTCCATTCTTCAGATTATATAACTAGGTGGGCAGCAGTTAAGTGGCTTAGCCTGCGTGTATCGGACACTTACTTGAATAGTGAAACTCATCTCCTGTCTTCAGGCTGAGGCTGTGGCCACTGTCCCCTGGGAGGCAAGCAAGGGAGAGGCTGCCCCTGGGGTGGAAATAAGGGATGGTCTTCCTGCCCTGTGAGGGGACCAGCCAGGTTCCAGCGTGACTGGTGGACCCCGTGGGCCCTGAACTACAGACGGCAAAGACCCGCAGCAGGGAGCTGGGTCGGGGTCCCTTGGTGTGGGGAGTGCCATAGAATCCCCGCCTCTCTGTGCTGCTCTGGATTTTAAAAGAATGTACCGTATTTTTCGGACTATAAGATGCACTCTTCTCCCCACCCCACGCCCAAATTTGGGAGGAATAATGGTGGATAATGCTGCTGTTGAGTTCTGTTTACATTTACATTGGTAAAATATTATGTTATTTATGTTATTAAATATGTTATCACATTTTTTGCTTCAAAAATTTTTTTCCTATTTCCCCCTAAAACCAACATGCGTCTTATGGTCTGAAAATGTGCTAATGTTCCATGATGCTAGCGGGCTTCCTAAGGTGCAGGCTCTTTTCTCATACCGGTGAACACAGGTCCTCGGGCTGTTTGAAACAGCAGAACAAGTAGCACCACGTTACCAGGCTTAGGCCCCAGTACCCATGAGGCAATGCTGCGTTTCTATGGAGGCCACGGAGTTTTTAAATAATTGACACATCTTTAAAACTAAGAATTTTAAGCCCTTTTTATATTAATCGGTGTGTTGGGTTTTTTTTTTAAATACATTCAACTCTCTTTAGCTGGAGTAATGAAGGAAAGGTCTCACACATAATTCAAAATTGTGGTTTAAACCATACTAATCAAATGTACTTCAAAATATATTGAATTTGAATTTAAGATTATATTCAGCATTTGGGAACACATTTATTTTCTTGTCACCTAAAAGTTTAAAAAGCCATAAAACCATCCAGGACCCCTCATTTATTGTGTCTTGAGCCTTCATCCAGTGTTGGGCACTGCATGGCGTGCTGCACGGGCCGCCCCTTTTACCTCGTACAGCAGCCTGTGCGGCAGGCAGGTGCGCGCTCACCTCCGTGGTGAGGGGGAGGGCCTTGAGGATGGGGAGGCGGTCACACGCCCAGGCACTGCGGTGGCTGAGCTGGGCATCAAACCCAGGCCATTGTTTTCCCCACTGCACTGACTGCAGAGGTTTCATGCTTTATGTTCCTACTCTTTCCACGTTTGAGACAATTTCAAATTTTTGAGTGTTAACTATGTTGTGGCTTGCTTGAATGACAAAACATTAATCCCTGTGATTATTTTCTTTTTTCTTTAAAAAAAAAATCAGTTTTGTGCTTAGTTTGACCACCTCGGGTTGGCGGAAGAGCTGGCATCCAAGTCGTAGATACTACCTGATTTGTAGGTGTTCGTTCTCTCCTGTCTGTGGCCTGGTGATTTTTCGTAGCTGAATCATCGTCGGTGGTGGTGTCGTTTCCACCCCAGCTGATCTGCCTCCAGATCGTGGGAATTCCACCGTCACGGTCAAACACAGGGCTCCTCCTGGTTCTGGTCCCCAGTGCACCACTTCCTAGCGTAGATACTCTCGGCTCCCGTTTTCTCATCTGTACTCTGGGAGTCCTAAGTTCCGCCTGCTCCACGGGGCGGGGCAGCCGAGGTGATGGGCAGAGCATCCCCTGTCCATGCAGCGTTGTAGGAAAGTGGCTGTCGTGGAGCCTGTTTGATACTTGGCCTCCTGTTTCACTTAATGCAACTTTTGCCTTTATTTCCCTTTTGAAGATTCTTCAAACTTCATGAGAGAAAGTGTGAGCCTATTATCATGACTGTTCCCAGGAAGGTGAGTGCCCAGTTTTCTAAGCAATCTTTGTTTTAAAGAGTTTTTCAAATCTCCCACCTTTCTTCTTCCTTACCTAAGGGTTTCCCCAAAACGTCTCTTACAGTCGGACCTTTTCCAAGACGACCTGTACCCGGACACAGCGGGGCCGGAAGCAGCGATGGAGGCAGAGGAGTGGTTCGAGGGGAAGAACGCAGATCCAATCCTTATCTCCTTGAAGCACGGATACATTCCAGGCAAAAACAGGGACCTCAAGGTGGTCAAGAAGAACATTCTAGATAGCAAGCCCACTGCAAACAAGAAGTGTGACCTGATCAATGTTTCCAAGAAAACCGCAGACACGAGCAGTGTGGTAAGGACCACAGGAAGTTGAGGGGGGGCGGTGTGCTTGCCTGGCTCAGGCCTGGTCCTCTAGAAAGCTCCTTCCAGTCCTGCGCACCAGCCAGTGCCGTCCCAGCTGTGGGCAGAAGGGGGTCTCCATGAAGGATAGTGTGTGCTTACTCACGCGAGTCTCCTCAGTCGTGACACTGGGATTGTGGCCACGTTTGGCCTCTTTAGTTCTTCATTATAACGCCTTGGTCCCCTGTGTCTTCAGGAGTAAACTGGAGCCCCTGGGTTCTTCTTAACCTTCTTTCCCCAAACTGTGTACACCTCACCCTTCTTCTATTTGGGTGAAGTGAAACACGAGGGCACGGGGTCGCAGATGCCAGGCAGAGGAAGGCGGGAAAGAGGGCGTGCCGGGTGGGTTCAGATGTTGCTGAGGGTCTGAGCAACAGAGGTACCTGGCAGTGAGTAGTATGTAGCCACAGAGATGATCTCAAGCATCCAGGCAAGAACCGTTTCAGTGCAGTGATGATGGAAACCGCCGCCTGACGTTGAAGACCCGCATGGTGCCGGCGCGCGCTGCTGCGGGGGGGGGGGGCGGGTTCCAGCCGGGGAGGGCGGGGAGTCGTCAGTGGGAAGGTCAGTGGGAAGGTGAGCGGAATGACGAGCAGGCGGAGTGCTGGCGTTTCGGTGTGACCGAGGAAGCACGTGAGTGCAGCCTGTGCACTGCGTTTATTTCAGGGTTTCTAAAGGAACCATCTCCACACGGGTGAAGCTCAGGCTCTTGAGAATAGTTAGCAGGCAGGGCAACGGATTTCGCTCCCAAGAATGTTCCCCCCGGGAAATGGTAGGAGCTCCATAGCCTCTGGAAGTTTGCCCCTCGCCCGCGTCGCATCCAGGTCACTTCTGGTGGAGCTGCAGGATTGGGAGTTAGGGCGGCCTCAGGGGAATTAGTCTTGTCCTGCAGTTTATCTGTGTCCTGAGAGTCGGCCCAGGTCGGTGCGCAGGCACAGAACAGGAAGCGGCACTGCGGCCCAGCGCCGCTGCTTGGCTGGGGCCGTCCGGTGGGCCGGCCGGCGGGAATGACTTGCTGGTGGGGCCCAGCCTGGCAGCGGTAGCTTGCCGCTTTCAAAGTGGAAAATCCCACCGAATGCCTTGTAGTTCTCAACTGCTTTGGACCTTGTGGGGTGCTTTTTAGTCACCTCTTCCCTTCCCTCCTCCTTTTGTTTTCTTAGCAAAATGAAGCCAAGTTGGACGAGATTTTAAAAGAGATCAAATCTATAAAAGACACAATCTGCAATCAAGATGAGCGTATTTCCAAGTTAGAAGAGCAGATGGCAAAGATAGCCGCCTGAAGGTCGACCCCCACCCCCCAGAATGGGAGCAAGAACTCGTGCTTGGTAGCTGGTCGTTGGTGTGGTCCCAGGGAGGGCGCGAGGGGGGCACTGCCGTTTGGAGACACTCATTTCCGGTTTGTCAGCCAGCGATAGGCCACATTCCAGTAAGAACTCAATTCGTCTCCCAAATTCGCAGAAACAAAATGTGATTTAAAAGCTGGGCTTTTTATCAGAAAGCTTTTTTGATGTTTTAAGTGTTTATGTGACTTGTTGAACTTTTAAAAGACAAAAGTGCTACTTTTAAAATCCAAGATACTCTGAATTTTAGAAACCCAACCAATTCTGATTCAGTGTCGTGCCCAAGTACCTTTTTTTAACAAATAGGGACCAATGCCACATTGCTTTTTATATTTCTTTTTTTTAATGTTGCCAAAACCAAAAGTAGCTTTTTTTTTTCCTTTGTATTTTGCTACTTTGCAGTATTTGTGTGTGGTTTTATTTTTTTTTCCGTAATCTGAAAGGGACAGCACTGTGTAAGTTTATAAACTAAATGAAGATAAGATATTATTTTGTATAAACATTCATCTGAAAACAATCAGAGCAGTAGCCACATCGTGCTGGCTCGTTCGCAGCACAAACCTGGTCATCTTAATGACTGTACCCGAGGAAGACTTGAAAAATCACGTGGATTCGTATTACCACCCCTCTCATTTCATTGAGTCTTCTGATCAGAAATGCTCATCGTGTCGTTTCCTTTCTCTCCTTTCTCTTTCCTAGAAATTGGGTGGTTGTACCAGAATGGAATTTCGCTTCTTGGTTACCCTGTGCTTCAGATGATTATAACCTAACCTAACCTAAACTAGCACGTGTTTCTGCAGTTTTGTTCCCTCCGTGGGCTCTGTCGCAGTCCTCACCCCAAACATCATGTTTCAGGTTTCGGCCAGTACTCGACAAGGGCGCCGGGACGAGAAGACGCATGTACTGTGGAGCGTTCCTTCTTGCCCATTGCAGCAGCTTGCCCAGCTCTCGAGTACATGGGGGCCCGCAGGCTAGGGAACTGGGAGGGGAGCGGTGGCCCTTTGTGATCCTCTGCTTTCCTGCATGTCCTGTGCTGTCCCCGTGCGGTGCTGGAGGAAGGAGTGGCTCTCGGCGCCACCAGAGCTCCTGCCCTGCCCTCTCCCTCATGGAGGCAGCCGCCTCTCTCAGGGCTCCCCCACCCCACCATTCCCCCTGCTTCCTGCCTTTCAGCCCGCCGCACTCTGCTGAGGTGAGGCCAGGGGGTGCTACCGAGTACTGAGGCTTAGGAGGACGGTCTAGAACGGAGCAGGACCAGGAACGCAGCTCTCTGCTGTAGCTTCAATGTGCACAGATGTGTCCCTCTGCACCCTCCACACAGGCTAACCCACTCTACCCCTCCTGCTTGCACCCAGGCTATGTCAAAGCACAGAGGCTCCCCCGACTCGGGGGGCCGGAGGCCGGGCTCCGATCACCTGTCCATCCCAGGGTTAGCGAGAACTTCTCTCCACTTCCACTTTTTCCTATTGCATGTTTGAGAAACAAGATTTAAGGAGCCTCTGTTTTGCAAGGAGTGAGTGTCTGTGATTGAACGAGAAACGTATAGTGCCATTGGGACCACGACGGGAACCCGTTTGCCTACGTTCCTGCTGGTGTGGGGACGGGACTGGCTGGATGCGTCTGAATGCAGGGAACCAGGGCGGGGTGTGGACGGGGGGCTGGCATGCACGGCCATGCTGGGGGTGACGTCTGTGTAGAAAAGGTACCGTGTTCTTAACTGACGTTGGGATCGCTGTCTCCACAATTTCAGGGCATCTGGATGTTCGGTGTGGTTTTGTGTGTGTGTGTGTAAGCGTATTTTAATATTGATGTGGGTGATGAGACGTAAAGAAAACAGTAATTACGGTGACTTGTACATGTTTCTTTACCAACGTAATCTGCTGAGGGCTTCGTTTTTAAGATTCAGAAATGTTTTCAGGTTCCCATGTCAAATGAATTAAGTAAACAAAATTGTTGCTGATGCTGGTGAGACACCACAGGAACTGTGGTCCAGAGAGAAGGGGGAGGGCAAGGAAAAGCTGTCCTGACCTTAGTGTGTAGCTTATGACTTATTTAATGAGCAATGCCCAGCCAGGCTCAGAGTCGGCGCCTGAAGCGTTGTGGTTTATTTTTCCTGTTGTGTCTTTTTTTTTTTAAAGCCGTGCTATCCCAGAGAAGAACCAGTGAATCACTCCTAGATCGGCTCTTATAGAGCGGCCATAGTATTCTGTCAAAACACTTGCTTCCATTTTCAAAGATAAAAAAAAAAAAATCATTGATTACAAAACTGTGTCCGTGTTTATTTCACACCTAGCCGTCCTTGAGGCAGCCCACACCCTCTGTCACAGCTGTCCGACTCAGCGGAACCCGCCAGGTGACTTTTTCCTCTCCAACGGTACGTGCGAGTAGGGGCGGAGTGTGGGTGGGCCGCTCAGCTCCAGCAAGAGGAGGGGACACACAGTGGGGCCGAGGAAAGTGCGTATGGGCCCGACTCCAGCAGGCCCGGGTGTTTGAGTGCTGCCCGTGGCCTTCCCCGGGGTGGGACCTGGGCCGGCTTCCTGGTCTCGGTGGCCCCTTTCTCTCATCCGCATGAGGGGCGAGAACTCCCTTCCATTGTAGATGAGACGAAGACCTCGGTCTGGCCTCTCGGGTGCCCTTCTGCGTGGCTGCCATTGTTACTGCTGGGAGCACTTTTCCGGTCCGGGCCTTTGAAACCGTTTCTTTTCTTCGGTAGAAGAAAAATTCTCTTGTTTTTGGCTGTGATTTTTATTCCTGCAGAAGGCTTTCAGGGTCATTTGAATGTCATGGTCCTCTTTCAAGGGCTTCCCTTTTTGCACTAAAACATCGTCTCATGGCACCTCAGTGATTGCGGCGAAGAACTTCCCATTGTTCTGTTTTTCTAAGTGGTATTCAAGTGTGTCGGCCACTTGGCACACAGCTGCCCTTCCTCAGACACCTTCCAAACGCGCTGTCGTGTTGGAGGGAGCGGCAGCCAGGCCCGTGGTCAGTGCGTGCTCGCAGGAAGTGGAAGTTGGGGGATGCCGTCTGCAGCCCCTCGGTGCCCGGCGTCGGGGGGAGACGCGTGGTGTGGGGTGTTTACGACTGGCTGCTTTGCCCACTCGGCGCCTCGCTTCTTCGCCAGGAGACCCAACAAACAGATCACCGTGTGGCCCCAGACAGGCCCCGTTGGGGGAGAACTTCCCTTTCTTTCAAGGTGACTTCCCTTGCTGCGCTGGGTGTTGTGTCTAGAGAAACTGCCGGCTCCTCGGAATCTGTTAACTCTGAGTGGCCCAGTCGGTCTGCTTCAGCTGGCACGCGGGAGTGCCCTGCAGCCGCCGGCGGGTCACTGCCTGAGGCGTCGTCATCGGGGACACACCTTCACCTACCCAGGTGGGCTGTGCGCGTCCAACCCGGACAGTGCCCTGTGTTCCTTTTTTTTTATTATTATTAAAAAAAGTCTTTACTGTTAGAGGAAGTTTATGGAAATTGGCACAACCTTTCTAGAGGGCAGCACGACGGGTGTGTCAGAAGTCTTCAGTGTTCTTTCTGCTGACCCAGGATTTTGTTCCAGGAAACTGGTGGGAGACATGTTCAGGAATTAGAAGAGTCAAAAGAAGTCCAGCGAGACCGGTTAGTTCACTTGTCACATTCATGAATTGCAGGACTGTGCAGCACAGGCTGCAAATGCCAGGCCCGCGGGCCGAATCCGGCCCGGCACCTTGTTTCTACCCGGCGGCAGCGCCGGGAGCTCCCTGCCCCTAGTGAGGAGAGGTTACATTCATACAGTCCTAAAGTTCCATCCGGCCCTTTGAGGGCAACCACGAGGCTGACGTGGACCCCAGTGAAAAGGAGTTTGTCACCCCTGCTGCGTAGTTATTGGAAGCCGTTGACTCTTATTTCAGGGTGTCGGGTGGCCACCACCAGGTATATTCCAAGTGCCCCACGGTGAACTGTATTACTGATGGCATCAGAAAAGTAAAATTTGTGTTTAAAAAGAATTGTCTCCCACTCTCCCTGCCTTGAAGTCACTTTGAGGTAAATGGCGTCAGTTGGCTTCTAGAAGTACTTTTTCAAAAGTAAGGTGGGGGAGGGACGGCAAGTCCGTTAGACCTGTTCATGCAAACATAAAAGAGCAGAATTTCTAGTCAGGAGGCTAGGCCGGGCCCCACGAATAAAGATAAAATAGAATAACCACACCAGAAGGGATCGTTTCTGGCAAACCCTTTTAAGGGTATAAGTATACGTGATGTATATTTAAATTTTTTTAATTTAGATTTTTATTTATTTTTACCGAGGGAGAGAAACATCGATGTGTGGTTGCCTGCCACACACCCCCTACTGGGGACCTGGCCTGCATCCCAGGCATGTGGCCTGACTGGGAATCGAACCGGCGACCCTTTGGTTCACAGGCCTGCACTCAAACCACAGAGCTACACCAGCCAGGACTACGTGATGTGTATTTATGTGTAGCATAAATGCCACAAATGTTGCTATGTGGATTTAGCAATTTTTAGTAATCTTATGTAATTGGATTTTTCTGAATTTCTAAATTTCCTATAAACGTCTTTACCCCCAGAAAGGAACGGTTAGAAGTAATGTATGCACGGTGCGTGAGTAACCCGTTGAAAGCGGCACCCGAGTCGGTGGTGGGAAGGAAACGCTGTGGCCGTGTGAAGTGGCGCTGGGCGCGGAGACTCCCTAGGGCCTCCCGCGGATGCAACGTACGTTCTTAATGGAGGCAGTAGTTACAGGAAACATTTTTGTTTTTCAAATCTGTAAGAAAAAAGCAAGTTCCTTCTTTTTTTTTTTTTTTTAGATCTTATTTATTTATTTTTAGGGAAGAGAGGGAGATAGAGAGAGAGAAACATCAATGTGTGGTTGCTGGGGGTCATGGCCTGCAACCCAGGCATGTACCCTGACTGGGAATCGAACCGGCGACACTTTGGTTCGCAGCCCGAGCTCAATCCACTGAGCTACGCCAGCCAGGGCTTAAGTTCCTTCTTAATCTGGACTTCAGACTGGGGAGAACATTTTAAATCCCAAAGCAATAGAATAAGTCACATAGGAAAAGATAGATTGGCTCCATAAAAGTCAAATTACACAAGACCTGAAGACGTCAAAAAATGAAGGCTGTACAAACTGGGAAATACACTTTGAACCCGTGTGATGGGGACAATACATTTGAATGCTTGATCTCGGTCCCAGCTGCCACCTCTGACTGAAGTGGGGATGGCATCACCCCCTTGGCAGAGTGTGTGCGATTTTAAGTCCCAGAGGCAGCATTCCTGGACCCCCACCCCACAAACGTAGCCCACCAGCAAACGGACTGGCACAGACTTGGAGGGGGAAGGCCTCTGCTAGGAGACACTAGTCACAGTGTGCTCTGTGACCTTCCTCCCCTGGCGAGCTTCTGCAGGAGGTGGAAGGGAGAAGTGGGGAGTGAGAAATTGCTCCAGCGTGAAAGCTCCTCGAAGATAAGATAGCGGCTAAGACTGTAGGAGTGGTTGGCATGCAGAGGAGGGTGGTTTTAGGCTCGTGGGATCTTTGAAATACAGCATGATTTTATTGCATGGAATTGAAACTGAGTAAGAAAACTGGTTTTAAGGGCCTGAGTAAATGGGGGGCTGGGCATGGAAGTTTGGGGTGAGGAACTCGGCTCACATGACAGACTGCATGGTAGGGGACCTTGGCAGGTGAAGCCTCTCCGTGACCTGGGATGCCTGGGGTCAGAAGACAAAGGAGGAACTCCACTTCAGTGCTCGGCTCAGAAGTCGGCGGTTGAAATGCAAGTGGTCGGACTGGTGGGCCTCTTCTGTGACCAAAAGAGACCCACGCGCTCTAGAGTTTGGGGACTGGCCACTAGGTGCTTAGGTTTTTCTCTTTTCATGGAGACTTATTCACATCTCAGAGACTAAGTGAATTTGGGGGAAAAGGATTTTGGGGTTTTGAAACAGCACTGTGGAGAGGTGACTCCGATGGGATCCCAGCAGGCAGTTCTGGGTGCAGGGAAAGCTTTGGGGTGGCAGAGACAAGCAGTGAGTGTTGCAAAGGGGAAGAGCAAGGGGCTTGCCCGGTACCGGGCGCTATGTGCATGTGCCGGGGCTTCAAGTACACGTGAGGCACCTCCCCACCTTCACGGCCAGCCTGCGATGCAAGTCGACTGCAGTGTGAAGGGCTCACACTCGAGGTGCCTGGGTGCCCTGAGGGGGTGCGGGTTGCCAGATTTGTTTGAACTTCACCTCCACCAGGTGCCCCTTAGGTCCCAGCAGCGGGGCTCGCCTTCATCATAGCCCTGTTTCGTTCCTAACCCTACCTAGTCCTGTCCACCTGCCGGACATGGTTCTGTTCATCCTGGCATTCACTGGGTAACTACTTGTTTATAGTGACAGTGTAAAGGTCTCGGAGAAAACTGGAGCGAATGGCCTAATGGTCCAGCAAGGAAAGGTGTTGGAGCTCCGTGCCCCGAGGGCTGAGAAGTCAACCATGGGGATTTCAGGATGAAATCCAAGTGCTGAGGCTACAGTGACGAGCCTGAGAACTGGGAAGCTGCCCGGTGAATAACAGGAAGTTGCTGCAGGTTCGTTTCCACGCCAAAGTGCTCGTTGGGTCGTAGGAGGCAGACTGCGCATCTCATGGTTACCAAACAAACGCCTTGGCTGTGTCCTGCCGCCCTCAACCACAGTTTCAAAATGACAAGTGAGTTATCACCCTGGCTAGTTTCTTCTAGAGGCAGCATATCCGAGTATCAGAAAAGATGGCGACCCTGGCTGGCGTAGCTCAGTGGATTGAGCGTGGGCTGTGAACCAAAGTGTCACAGGTTCGATTCCCAGTCAGGGTACATGCCTGGGTTGCAGGCCATGACCCCCAGCAACCGCACATTGATGTTTCTCTTTCTCTCTCTCTCTTTCTCCCTCCCTTCCCTCTCTAAAAATAAATAAATAAAATCTTAAAAAAAAAATAGATGGCAAAGTGAAGGTTTTTGTAATTCAGTTTATTGGGGTGACATTGGTGGGTGGAGATTCTCATCTGGGCCCCTGGCAAACACCTTTCCTTATAGAGACCAGGCCAGTTTTTGACCTGGTTCCTCTACCTCCACCCACTTGTTCCCTTTTTTTGCTTCCAGAGTGATGTTTTCTGGAACAGAATCTGTCAAGATTTCGCAGGGAGTCCCCGGTCCCCACTCTGCAGACTCTCCCATGAGGGCCCCTGAGCCCCAGCCTCCCACCCTACCTGGTTCCGATCTCACATCCCGCTTGCGGGCTGTTGGCTGTGCATATCGGCTCTGGCTTCAAACTACATCTATTCTAGCTACTTTTTTTTTTTATGATTTGATTTTTAGAGAGAAGGGAAGGGAGGGAGAGCAGCACTGATGTGAGAGAGAAACATCTTGGATCAGTTGCTTTTGCACGCCCCCCAACTGGGGACCTGGCCGGCACCCCAAGCATGTGCCCTGACCGGGAATCGAACTGGCGACCTTATGGTTTGCAGGAGGATGCCCACCCCACTGAGCCATACCAGTCAGGGCATATTCCAGCTACTTCTCACACCTCCATTCTTACCCTTCTCATCGCTGATGTGGACTGATCTCCTGTAGTAGGGTTCTCCAGATAGGATGGGTCCAAATACACTCATTTATAGAGAGTTTCATCATAAGGAACTGGGTCACACAGTTATGGAGGCCAAGTCCCGAGATCTCCAGTTGGCAAGCTGGAGACCCCGAAAAGCAGGCATCCCAGTGTGAGTGTAGAGGCAGCCGAAAAGCCACTGCTCACGCAGACCGTCAGCCAAGGAGGCCCATCCTGGCCTTCCACTGGTTGGGTGAGGCCCACCCATGGCACGGAAGCCGGTCTGCCCATCTCCACCCAGTCCCGTCCCTCCCTCCCAGCAGTGCCCTCGCAGTGCGACCAAACTTCTGAGCACACCAGGGCCCAGTCAGGTTGACACGTGATGTAACTGTCACAGCTTCCAACCAGCTTCCTGCCGTCCCCGGCTTTAGTCTTGACAGCCGGTGGAACTTCTTCAGACGCTGAGGTGGGGTGGGCAAACTAAGGTCCACGGGCCAGATGCAGCCCACAAACTGAGAACCGGTTTACATTTTTAAGTGGTTGGGGAAAAACAAAAGAACAGCGACAAGGAAGAATTACATAAATCTTACATGAATTACATGAATTCAAATCTTAGTGTCCATAAATAGAGTGCGAACATGGCCACACCCATCTGTGTGCGTATCACTCGTGGCCGCTCTTCCACATTTGTAGAGTTGAGTACTTGCAACAGAGACCCTGTGGCCGGAAGTCACGTATTTACTCGGGCCCCTTAAGAAAAAGCTTGCTGACCCCCTGTGCTTAGATTTAAAACCCTCCAAGACTTCTCATCCCACTCAGAATGTGAGCTAAAACCCTCACGCTCGGCCGAGGCAACCCTTCCCTGCAGACCCCCCAGCCCCCTCTCCGGAGGCCCCACTGTGTTCACGAGGCCTCCCGCCTGCCTCTGAGCCTTTGCACGTGCTGTTCTCTGGACCGCCCGTCCTCCCTGCCCCCAGCACCTGCGCAGCTCATTCCCTGCCGTCTTCCCCGTCACACGTATTACCCTCGGATCTGCCAGCTCGTTGAGTTTTTGATTGTCTTCCCCCAAGTTCAATGTAAACTCCACGTGGACAGGCACTTGTTTCATTCTCTGTGGTATCCCTAGGATCTGGCACGTTGTGTCAGTAAACGTTGAGTGAATGAGTTGAAAATACAGATATCTGGGTAGGGGGCACCTGTTGGATGATCCGTGTGGCAGAAATTTGCTTGCAGGACACAGCCCTCCCCCGACCACGGGTGACCCCAGGCTGGGCCAGGGAGCCCCTTGGAGTCCATAATACCTCCAGTGCGTCCTATCTGAGTTTCCGTTCGCAGGGGCCTGGGAGTTGGGGGCTCCAGGGAGCCAGCAGACAGAGCAGGCACACAGCAATGAAAGGAAGGACTTCTGGGTCCCTTTTGCTCCCTAAGTCCACACCTAACGTCCGGCTGCTTTTCTGACCTTAAATTCCATGAGATGCCCCTGGAATCCTACCGCCACCTAAGCCAGTTTGAATCGACCTCCTCCTCATGCCGGTCGGCTTCGGAGCCCCTTGAGGTCTGAGACCCTGGGCTGTTCGCCCTCGTGCTGCCAAAGCCTCGCGCTCAGGGTGGCTGTTGCAGGCATGGATTCCCGCAGCCGCTAAACCGTTCTTGTGAAACCACTGAGTCTGGAACATGGTTCTAGATGAGATTGCCCTTTGACCTTCTAGGGTTCGGTCCTCCCCTCGGTGCCCACGCCGACCCAGCGACCCCTGAGGAGCCCCGCTCTTCATTCACTCTGGAGGGCCGGCCTCACTCCGCAGGCTCGCGTCCCAGACGCCTGCCCCCACAGGGACAGCCAGAGCCGGGGCCAAACAGAAACTCCCTGCAGTCCTGTTCCCATTTCAGAAGAGGAATTGCACCCCAGCTGCCATGGCTTCAGAGTGGCCATTTCCCCTTTAAATGATTCCAATACACAAATCTCAGCCTGCCAGCCCTCCCTTCAATGGCAGAGGATGACGGGGCGGTGGGGGGGGGGGGGGGCGGCCCACTGGGTACCAGGCCTCCCTTCCCTCCCAGGGCTGGGCCTTTCATTAGAGTGGCTCTGTGCTCTATGAGACCTTTGCTTTCATTGGATCCAAGGTCCCGTGGCTGGCAGGTACATTCAGAAAGCGCTGCCCCAGAGAAAAGCTGCACAGCTGGGCTGCCCAGCCAGCTGGACTCTTGTTTGGGGGAAAGAGTGGGCTTGGCCGGCTGGATGACCTGGGCCCTTCCCTGGGCCTCAGCTTCCTCGTCACGCTGGGGAAGGCAGGGGTGGCCCTGTGAGAGACAGCCCCCTCGTGTTCCTGCAGTTTTCAGGGCTTTGAGCAGAGGGTCCGACAGGAAGTGGGCATCGTGGGGGAGGAGCCACGGAGAGGTCCCAGCGAATTACAAATAGGCGGTCGGATCTCAGCTTTACCTGGCCTGTCACAAACTGGCCCAGGCGCAAATTTGCAGGACCCCACAAGTGTGTAATTCCCCCACCCCCATTTTCCCTAGTAATGGAAGGCATACCTGGCCAGCTTGTGCCTGGTAAATGCCCGATGGAAGCTAATCTTGATTGGCTCTGGCCACCTCACACTTCCTCTCTTTGTCTCTATGGTACTACCGAGTTCTTCAGACTGTAAGATGCACGGGACCATAAGACACACCTAGGTTTTCGAGGAGGAAAATAGGAAAAAAATTGGAAGCAAAAAATGTGGTAAAATACTTAATAACATAGGCCACCGCCCCCCATGCCCCCCCACAGTGAGCACAGCAAGCTATATTAGGACTATAAGATGCACCCCCCCTTTCTTCCCAGATTTGGGGGTGCATCTTATTATCCAAAAAACATGGTATTTTCTGAGGACTGATCTCGCCACTGGTGTGAACAGCTCCCCAGTCCGCTGCCCGCCCAGGTGCAGCAGAGGAGCGGCATGCCACCGAACGGACCGCCGCACAAGCACCTTTGGGCAGGCCCTGGTGACGGCTGCCGTGGGGAGACCGTGTGGCACAGGGGTGACCCTTAGGCGTGTGCCCGTACAGGCAGACCTCGCACGTGCTGTGGGTGGGGTTCCAGACCACGGTAACACAGCAAGTCACACGAATTTGGGGGATTCCCTAGTGCATGTAAAAGTTATGTTCACACTCTACTGTAGTCTGTTTGATACAGGGTGCAGCCAAGAGGGGAGCCCCAAAAAGGGATTTGGGATGGGGTCCAGAACTCAAGGTGTCCAGGAAATGTTAGAAAGACATACTCAATGTCCTCCCCCCTTCCCCCTCAGGTGGGAGTCGGGGGAAGGGGCACATGGAGCAGGAACATGCAGGGCTGTTTTGTACAGCCACAGCTTTACAGCTAACCTCTGGCATGGCCATTTAACACATCTGTAACCCTTAACTGGCTGCATAGATATGTTAAATAGTTGTGGCCATGCTCTGAGACCAGGGGATGGAAAGGGACTTCCCCCCAAGATGTAACTGGGGGGCAGGTCCCCCGAATTACAGCGCCTGTGTGAGAGCTTGGAGAAGATTGGTTCCATGACATGGGGCCACCCCTGCCCAGACTCATGATGGCAGCCCAGTGAACTTGGAATAATACAGAAATGCTGGCAGGTGTAACTGATTGTAGGAGGAGTCAGAAATGGGGGCACAGAGGATGACTGGTGCGGGGATTTAAACCCAGACTTGGCAGCCATTGAAGAGAGAGCCATGCGGTTTCGCCAGAGTGGGGACCCGCACAGCTTTAGTAGGGGGAACTGAACCACCATGCGGCTTTAGCAGAGAACCGCCACTTGGCTTTGGCAGAGTGGGGACCCCCCCCCCTCCCTTCAGCTTTGGTGGAGAGAGGAACCCTGTAGTTTTGGCCAGAGTGGGGACCTCTGCAGCTTTGGTGAAAGGAGAACCACGCGGTTTTGGGGTGCTCCCTTTGGCCACGTGGCCTGGGAAGCAGGAGAGACTTTGCCTGGAAGAAAAGGGGTGAAAGGACTCTAGCCAGTAGGCCACAAGAAGGTGCCACGTGGCTTTGGGTTAATTGGAGAGCCTGCCTGGACGGCGGCACAGCTGACGGTGCCAGCGGCCTGAAACATGAACATTTGCTTCTTTTCCGGAGTTCCGGCACCCCGAATTAGGGCAGGGGGAGAAGGAAGCACTGTGGGCGTCTGTGGGCATCCTAAAGGACTTTGATATTTTAATGAAGACATTAGGCCACTACTTTAAGTCTGTATAGCACTCAATAAACATTTCTTTCCTTTTCACAAATCTCTGGCATTGGGAGACATCTTTCCTATAAGGCAGCGGACATAACGAACCCGGGGGGTTCCTTTCGGTAATAGTATAACGTCCACACTCCCCTCGGCCCCTTTGCTCTGTAACCCCTAAAGTGTGCAATAGCATTATGTCTAAAAAACACACCCTGGCTGGTGTGGCTCGGCTGGAGTGTCATCCTGTACACTGAAAGGTCACGGGTTCGGTCCCCAGTCAGGGTGCGTGCAAGAGGCAAATTGATAGTTCTCTCTCATATCAATGTTTTCCTCTCTTTCTCCCACCCTCCCCTCTGTCTCTAAAGCTAATAAGCATGTCCTCAGGTGAGGATAAATGGATAAATAACAACGTCTTAGTTTAGAAATCCTTCACTGCCAAAAAAAAAATATGCCGGCCATCATCGGAGCCTCCAGCAAATTGCAACCTTTTGGAGGCTCTGGCCTCCCTGCTGGTGCTGCTGACCCGTCAGGGGGTCAGTTGCTGAAGGTGGAGGCGGCTGTGGCAGCGTCTTCAAATAAGACAACACCGATTCTTTTCACGAACAATTCCTCAAAGGTCACTCACTGGTCACAGAGCACCACGACAGACACAGCAGCGGGAAGGTCTGAACTCTTGCCAGAATTGCCAGAAATGGGACACGGAGACGAGACGTGAGCCAATGGCACGGAGAGACCTGTCCCCTGCAGGGTCGCCACACGGTTGGTAACCGTGGTAACACACACAGAAACGCAAGTGCACTAACCGAAACCCTCTCCTCAGTGTATCTGGGAAGTGCCATAAACCAAGGTGCAATGACGCGGGGTGCCCTAAAGCGGGGTACAAGAAAGTGAGGTAGGTCGGTACAGGGACCCCACCCAGTGGGGCTGCAGTCTTTCCGTTGAAACGAGCTGTGGGCACGGCAGCCCACGAGCCGCTCCCCACCCCCCACCATCTGAGCCCTGCCTGCGGCCAGGCACGGCCCCTTTCCCCAGAGCTCTGCACCCCGAGGCTGCCCAGCCTTTGCCTGTGCGCCGCTCTGGGCCTGGGCTGCGCCCCCAGCCCCCCCTACCTGTCATCTCGAGTGCCACTTCCCCTTGGAAGAGTCCCCTGACACCCCCTCCCCCACCCAGGTCGGGTTAGGGGCCCCTCCCTGGCTTGCCACAGAGTGCCTCTGTCATCACACAGTGTCACCGTGGTCTGTTTTTTTGACAGCTCCCCCACCCGACCAAGAGCTGCAGGAGGGCGGAGTCTGAAATTGCTCTGCTCTGGATCTGGGCGCATCCAGCCCGGGTCACCCCGGTGGCCCAAACAAACAAGTTGGGAAAGAAAAGGAGCAGGCCTTGCCCCTGTGCACTTGGCAGTCTGAGTCCACTGGGAGGTGCTTGGCTGCGGCCAGAGGGACCCCCTGTTCACAAAGAAGGGCCCCATCAGGTTCGCAAGGTTCAGGGGGGCCTGGGTTGAATACCCCCGCTCCCTTCCTGGGCCAAAAGCGACTCCTGCCCTCTTGCATCTCTTACTCCCTTCCAGGGCGGGGTCCCTTGTCACCGCCGCCCTCCTCAGCTGTGGTGTAATGCTGCGGCCTTCCTCTGCTGGGTCCCCTCGACCGCTGCTCCCCAGATTTCCACGTGGCCCTCTGTGTTTTCATGGTTACCGGAACACAAGCGTGACATCAGGCCCCGCGGGCCCCTGCCTCCCACCCCTACCCAGCACAGTGCACAGTGTCACCGGAGCTGTCACAAACAAGGAGGTATGGGCCGTCACGTGGCCTGAGCAACCACATTCTCGCTTCCGTTTTTCACACTCAGCCGTTGGGCGTTGGCAGGGTCTAGGACCACGGCAGGGGCTGCCACAGCAGGGCCCTGCAGCGTGGGCTGGGTCCTTGTCGCTGAAACAGAGAAGCCACTTCTCTTGGGACCACAAAGCAACTGTCCCATGCTCTACTGAGCACGGTAAGTGCTGGCTGGCTTCTGAAACCACAGGGAGTGGCTGGGGGTACCCCAGGGGCCAGCAGTCCTGCCTGGCAGCTGAGGGCAGGTGGGGGCAGGCCCTGAGCTGTGCCCCTGGGGAGGGAGGGCAACCCAAAAGTCAGGGGCCTTGGGACCAAGGTCTCCCTGGAGTGCGTGGCCTCGTTCTGCTGTCTCCACTGGGGCCTCCTCCCTCCACTGCGGTCTGCCCTCATGGCTTGGGAATATTCTGAATTCAAAAAATTGGAGAAATGGGAAGCGTTTCCCTAAAATCCATCCTACCCCCCTTCCATGGGTAGGATACCGGGGCCCAGACAGTGGAGGAATTTGCTCAGGCGCAGAGCTGGGGCCGGGCCCGGGCGACTCCTAGGAGGGCTGCAGGCTCCGTCCATGAAAACATTGTCTCCACAGCTGCCTTCTTCGTGCTGTTTCATGTTTGTTTATTTTTTTAATCCTCACCCGAGGATATGTGTCTTGGTTCTAGAGAGAGAGGGAGGCAGAGAGAGAGAGGCACTGATGTGAGAGAGAAACCTTGACCGGTGGCCTTGTGTATGCGCCCTGACCGCACACGGACCTCGGGCGCGCGGGACGGTGCTCCAGCCAGCAGAGCCAGCTGGCCGGGGCTCTTTGCGCTTTTTTTTGTTTTGAATAAGATCGAGGAAACGACATATGCTCCTAACCAATGAGTAAAATGTTAGAATTAGGATACTATGGCTAGCAAAAACCCCTCACTAATGACAATACTCTTAATGTGTGTTGGGGTGCTTCAGGGGCAAAAAGGAAAACAGGGGGGCTGGTGGCCCAAGCAGTGCCCCCTGCGCACACACACCATAGACGAGGGTCAGGGCCACGGGTACCTGGGATCCTCCTCCTTCCTGCCCGGACCCTTCGGCTTGCTTCCCCCTCCTGCCTCTGGCTTCCAGTTCCCCAGGCCAAGCCTCTCCAAGCCCCCGGGCAGGGAGCTCAGGAAGCGGCTCCCAGGCCTCGAGCCCCAGGAGTGGCTTGCTCAGGGGGTTCCCTGCGCAGGCCACACTGTAAGTGGCAAATGCCACCACCCAGGCTTGACCGGCAGCCTCAAGAGAGTGAAACTGGGATGTGGGGAGGGCTGGGCAGCCGGCTCCTGGCCGCGCCTCCCGGGAAGCTCGGCCAGGCCAGAGCAGACCGAGGCTCAGAGGGGACAAGCTGCTGCTTTGGGTCGTAGGGCACCCCCCCTCCCAGCGAGCTGGCAGGTCACGCAGAGCCCTTAGACCGGGCCCCGCACGGGGTCGACGCTCCGCAGACACTGGCAGGGTCCGGCAGGGGTGGGGCCTGCTTGAGTGCGGTCATCGGGGTGATAACACGGGTGGGATACTCTGTAGTATGAATTTGGACAGGTCACCTGAAGTGTCACAGGGCGTGATTGAGTGTGCTATTGCTACGTTACAGAATTACACGCTTATGATGTTGTAATAAAGAAGGGGTGTCATTTGTGCCGGACCTGTGTGAGATTTACGAGCCAGAGGAGGCCGAGGCTGTACCCTGCCCCCGGGGCTTCCTCCTGGCCCTGCCTGACCGACAAGGCCAGACTTGTGTCAGAGCCGTCCCAGGGCGGGGGACTTTTCAGGGACACGGCCCTAAATGCAGAATGACAATGAAAGGAGCTAGCCTTTATTGAGCACTTACTATATGCTGAACGGGCAACCTGACCTGCTCACTTGAACCCCCAGCCCCACGCAGGGCAAGTGACACGGTTGCCCCCATGTTCCAGCCAGGAGCCGGGGGCTCAGAGAGGTGAGTTCAGTCGCCTGAGGTCACACAGCTTGCGAACGACAGGGCCGGGACTGGATCTGGTTTGGTGCTGGGTTTGACCCCAAGTTGGGCTAGGCCCCGCCCTGTCTGAGGAGACATAGACCTGCACTAGGACTGGGGGTCTGGTTGGGCGGGGGTGGGGGGCCGTCACCAGGGCCTCGGTTTGACCGACTTGGGGATGTGGAGCCTTCCCCGCTCTTGAAGCTGCTCAGCCAGCACCCCGAGAGGCTCGGTCTTTCGCATCTTAAGGTTCCTAGAACTTGAACTTTGGGACTCCTGGGGTCCAAGGTTCTGAATGGGAGGTCCCGAGTGTCTAGGAGTCCCATGGACATCTTTCCTGAGCCCAGGGTGGCTGCACAGTGCAGGTCCCTGGAGCTCGGGTGTGGGCCCCCCAGAGGGCTGCACACCCCCCTGAGTCCAGCCTGATTTTAGGGCGAAAGATAGGAAATAGGCAGAGTCTGGCCTCCTCTCTTGGGTGAACAGAAGACGAAAAAGACGTGACAGCTCTCTGCCCCGTCTCGGAGCCCCACCCAGCCCTCCTGCCCTGTGCGGCTGTCTTCCTGCCAGCTGTGGACAGACAGACAGACAGACAGACAGGTGGAACGAGGGGCCGGGAGGAAGTGACTCAGAGCCTCGCTTTCCTAATCTGCGTAATGGGCATCCCCGCAGCCAGGGTGCAGCGAAGAGGGAGGAGGCCCCCTCGGGCGATGAGGGGACGACAGAGCCCCCCACCGCCACCCCGCGCAGCGAGGGCTTCGTAATACAGCTTTTGTTGTGTTACACTAGCTTTACTTCAGCAAACGTTCGAGCCACCGCCCCACGTTTCACACCCAGTGCTCGCGCTCTGTCCCCCTCCTTGCTCCCTGCGTGGCCCCCGGACCCACAGGACCCCTGGGAGCCGGTTTCCCTCCCGTTCCGTGGGCTGGGGCTGGCCCGGCCTCAGCCTGGGGCGGCCCCTTCCCTCTGAAGCCTGTGGGGCGGGACAGCAGGCCCCAGGGTGGGGGCAGCAGCTGCTCCCAGCTTGTCTGGGCCCGAGGGGCGTGGGGGCCAGGGCCAGGGGTTTCCAGTGCTCACGTCGGGGACATCCAGGACAAGAAGGTCGCCCTACCCGGGCCCAGGCAGGGAGATGCGGGCTTACCTTTCTTCCAAAAATCCTCACCCGGGGTCACGTCCACTGGCTTCAGAGAGAGAGGAAGGGGCGGGGGGAGAGGAGCATCGATGCGAGGGAAGCATCGGTTGCGTGCTTCCTGTACGTACCCAAGAGCAGGGACTGGACCTGCAACCTGGGTACCTGCCCTGACTGGGAATCGAACCCACAGCCTTTCAGGACACGGGATGACGCTCCAACCAGCTGAGCCACCGGGCCAGGACCCCAGGCACTCGTCTGTTTCCTCAGCAGGCGGGGGAGGTCTCGGCTCTCACACAGGGCCCTGAAGCTTCCCTGACTCCTTGTGGGGGAGGGGCAGGTTGCCACCTCTGTACCCTCCCTGGGTGCACCTGCCCCTGCTCCTCTGCCCACAGGCCCGGAGAGAGCCCCCCCAAACACAATACGCCCTACTGGATGCCAGCCCCGGGGACCTTCCCTGCAGCAGCTCATCCCATTCTTGTGACCATTCTTTGAAACAGTTGTACCTATTCTACAGGTGAGGAAACTGAGGCTCAGAGACCGTGAAGTGACCTGCTCAGGTCACACAGCTGCTAAGAGGTGTCCCCCACCCCCCGCCACTCTGCATGCAGGGGACGGTGGGGATGGGGGCAGGGTGCAGGGCCCCCCTTGGGAACAGACCCTGGCCCCTCCATGGTGTCCTCCCAGCTGCCAGCCTGCAGAAAGAGGGCCCCCCCCCCCCGCCCCCCCGGGCTCTCTCGGAGGCTTCTCCCCACCCCGGAGCTGGTGGGTTGGGCCTTGAGTGTTGGCCCCGCTCGCTCCGCCCCCAGGAAGTGACTGACAGCCCAGCCTTCCAGGAACCGAGAACTGTGTGAGTGGGGGTGGTGGGGTGAGTCTTTTCATAAGTAGGAAGCAAGGCTCTGAGCTGGTGGCTTCCCCCTAAATTCCTCCGCCCCCGGGAAAGTGGGGCCAAGGTTAGGCCATATGCTCTTCCCCCAAGGAGGAACTCCGCCTCCGGAAGGCGGGTCAAGGAGGCAAAGAACACATGTGTGCGCGTGTGTGTGCGACACATGTATGAAGCGCCTAGTGTGAGCCTGGAACTTTTGAATCCACGTCACCTCACTGCATTCTCTCACTAGCCCCATGAGACAGGGACTGTTGGTGGCTCCCATTGTACAGATGAGGAAACTGAGGCCCAGAAAGGCAAAGATCGGTGTGAAGGCCATCCAGCGTGTAAGAGGCTCAGCCAGGACTCAACAGCCTTTCCGTTGGACCCCGTAGTCCGTGTCCCCACCCCTGTGCCCTGCACAGTGCCCAGTACATAGGGAGCTGGCCCTCAAGGTCCTCCTTATCCCTACTCTGCCCTCCCCCTCCCAGCTGGGTTCCCAGCACTCGCCACAAACACAGCGAGCTACGCTCTCCGCCCAGCCTTCCCTCCGTCTGCCCCCACAGCCTTCCTGTATCCTCCCTGGGTTCAAAGCTGAGCTCTGCCACTCTCCAGCTGTGTGTCTTTGGGCAAATTGCTTCACCTCTCTGAGCCTCATCCCTCCTCAGTAAAATGAGGATACCGGTAATTGCAAGGGCCAGCCGTGTCTGATGCAAAGATCAAGAAGTTTGGTTTAAGAAATTATTTTAAGATACGTCCAGACTGGCATTTTAGAAACCAATGGAATTCTCACCAACAGGCGCAGGAGGTCAGGTGAGGCTGGAAGCTGAGGGAACTGTGAGTAAGTCACAGTTACTCAGGGAGTGCTAAGCAGCTGCTCCTCGCGCCGCAGGGAAGGTGCTGGACATCATCCCGGCTCACCCTGCCCCGGGCGCTGTGGCAGGGGTGGCACACGGCGGGAGGGTCCTATGTCCAGGGACCCAGAAATACCCGAAGCCCGCCCTGGAACGCAGCTATCTCCCTCTAAGGCAAGATCCTGAACTGCACAAACCCCAGCTGGGGCCAGGGAGTGCAGGGAGTGTGGGGAGAGAGGGGAGAGAGAAACCAAGGAAGCACGAGCGGTCACAATGCCAAGGAGAAAGACCAGGGAGCTGGCCCGGAGGAGAGGCGCTGCCCTTTTGGACTGCCTGGTCTGGAGGCTGGAGGCAGTGCCAGGACACACGGTGACCTGCCCACAGGCCAGCGAGGGGACCGTCAGCTCCCCGAGGGCAGGGCTGGTCTGCAAGGGTTTTCCTCTGGCCCTGGAGAGCGCAGCGGATGGCTCTGGGCCCTGGGGGACTTACGGGGTAGGGTTTCCGAAAGCATCGAAGTAGCTGCCCTCGGCTGGGGCTCGTGGTATCACCTCATTTCAGCCTTACCACAGCCCCTGAGGTGGGGGCTGCCGTCCCCACGGTGGACGCGAGGACACGGCCAAGGGGGCCCAGACACAGCTGAGACGCTGAGAAGGACGAGAAAAACTGAGCATCTGAGGCGCAGGCCAGGGCCATGTGGGGCGGGAGCCAGGACCGGGGGAGGGGGAGCAGAGGGGCCAGGGTCAGACCCCAAGAGGCCTCAGGAGTCCAAACAGGCAGCTTCATCTTGAAGACCTGAGGTCTCCAAAATCTTTTGCTCGTGGACGCCGTCAGCGGATGAGTCCTTGGGTCTTGTATAAATCGCACACAGGTGCTCCTCTGTTCATGTTATGTTATGAATGCACACACACATAAAAATCAAGAACGGGTGCCATAGAAGTTCACATGGCTAGAAGGGCTAGTATTGTCTGCCTGCACCCCAGTGGACTGCCTTGCCCACAAATAAAAAGCTTCCGTCGAGAACCGTAGGGAGGCGAGCGGCGTCTGTGCGCCGCAGAGAGGCGGGGGAAGCTCCCCCACGTGGACTCATTCCTGTTGATAAACGGTAGCAGCTGCTGTTTGCTTAGGGCCGGCTGTGCGCCGGGCACGGGCTTGGCCGCGAGGGTGCCTAACGCCACGTGTCTGCCCAGCTGCGGTCATCCAGAACTGCAGTCGAGGGCGCTCAGCAAGCCCAGGGGTCAAGGTCCTGATGTCCCCTCTGTCTGTGTCTCCCTGCAGGTGCCATGCCTCTGCAAGTCCTCCTACTGCTGACCCTCTTGGGCCCTGGCAGCAGCTTCCAGCCGTGGGACACCTGGGAAGATGTGGCCAAACAAGCCCCAGGCCACCTGTTTGCCCGGGCCCGGAGGCAGGTGGACCCTGGGGACGATGACTTTGACATGTACGATGTGTCTTATAACACAGACCCTCCAGAAATGCTTGGAAATGATGACGCAGAGGCTGTGACCCCGAGCCCCAACCTCCAGGCTGTGACGGGACTACCGGGGCAGGGAGATACTGCAGGGCCTGGTACTCCTGAGCCGGCCACTCTGGGGGGGGCCAGAGGCGAGTCTGCTGGCCCGGATGCGGGAGGGGCAACCATCGGGGACCTCGGCACGGAGTTTGTGACAGTGGGGATTCCCATCACGCCGGTCTTTCTGCCCCAAAAGCTGGTCACTTCAATCCCTCCCATCATGGAGGCTTCATCCACACAGGGGGCTCCACCCACAGAGCTGGCCTCCGTGAGTGCCCTGTTCATGGGGCCAGCTGCCACGGAGGCTGCGACCACACAACCCGAGGCCACGGAGGCACTGTCCACAGAACCCACGGTCATAGAGGCACTGTCCACAGAACCCACGGTCATGGAGGCACTGTCCACAGAACCCTCAGTCATGGAGGCACTGTCCACCCAACCTGTGGCCACAGAGGCCCTGACCACACAACCCGTGGCCACAGAGGCCCTGACCACACAACCCGTGGCCACGGAGGCCCTGACCACAACGCTAGCTGCCATGGAGGCACTGTCCACAGCATTAGCTGCCACAGAGGCCCCTGACACGGAGGCCCCTTCCACAGAGCCGGCTGCCACGGAGACCCTGCCCAAGGACCCAGCCACCATGAAGGCCCCATCCACACAACCTGCTACCCCACGGGACCTAACCACAGCCCATCCTGTGCCCTCTGACCCCCCCGGGGGCACCGCTGTGGCGGTCAGCACTTCGTCTGGTGGCTCCATCAAACAGCAGGAACTCAGCCAGGCGCTCTCCCCCCGGAGCCCCGTGTCCTCCAGCCCCGCCGGCGGCCTGGACTACATCCCGGTGAAGCACTGCCTGCTGGCCATCCTCGTGCTGGCCCTGGTGGCCACCACCTTCCTCGTGTGCACCGTGGTGCTGGCCGTCCGCCTTTCCCGCAAGAACCACATGTACCCCGTGCGCAACTACTCGCCTACCGAGATGGTCTGCATCTCGGCCCTGCTGCCCGAGGGGGAGGAGGGGCCCGCCGTCACCGCCAACGGCAGCCTGCCCGCCGCCAAGAAGCCAGGCCGAAGGGAAGGGTCCGGGGAGGACCGCGAAGGGGACGACCTCACCCTGCACAGCTTTCTCCCTTAGCTCCCCTGCCCAACCGCTGGAGCAGGACCCCTGTCTCCCTGCTCCCGCCGCTGCCCTCCCGGCCACTGCCACCCACCAGGCTTGGGCCGTGCGTCTGGGCTTCAATGAAGTCCCCCAGGGGTAAAGACCTTAGGGCAGAGCCTCTGGCCGCTCCCCCAGGCCCGAGGGCAGCCGTGGTTTCCCCTCCCTCCTTGGCTGCTGGAGCCTCTCTCTCCTGAACCCAGGGAAGACTCCGGGCCCTGCCCTCGCCCCACAGCTGCTGCCCCCTGGTGGCCACGTTCGTCATGCATTTTGGGGACAGGTACTGAGCAGTGCTGGGCTGCGGAGGCCACTTCCTGCTGCTGCCCCACAGAAGGGCGGCTTGAATTTTCCCAGATACTCCCCCCCAGAGCCCAGGGCAAGGCCTTGCCCTGGAAGGCCGGGGCAGGCTTGGCGAGCCGAAGGCTACACACTTTTCTGACGCTGTGCGGACTGGCAAACGTCCTTCTCCTGCCCTCTCTTGCCTGCCCCTGTGTCGGACTGCAGGGCGGGCTGTCATTTAAAGTGTGGGGCCAAGAGACTTTTCTTAAAGGGCCAGGCAGGAAACGTTTTAGGTGTTGCAAACCACGTGGTCTCTGTTGTAACTTCTCCACCCTGTTTGCATCACATGAATGCAGCGATGGTAATATGTCGTGAATAAATGTGTTTGGCTGAGTTCTAATAAAACTTTATTTATAAACAGGTGGCTGGCTGAATGAGTCTCTGTAAGTTTGTGGACCTGTGATTTGATTTAAGTGCAGGGTGACCAGAGGTGCCAGCTTACCTGAGGCTTTTCTGATTTTGGCCCTGGAAGTCCCACATCGTGGGAAAATGCAGCGCCAGCAAATCAGGGCAGTTGGCCGCCCCCTTTACGTGGCCCTTACCGCGCACGTGCATCGCGGCTCTGGAAGCCCACCTTGATCCTGAGGGTCGGAGCAGAAAGCCAAGGCTTACGGAGGTGAGGTGACCGGCCCCCAACAGTGGCTGAGTGGGGACTCAAGCTCTCGATCCCCTGCCTCCCAGCGCCTTGCAGCCCTCTTCCTACAGGAAGACCCCCCGCCCCCACCCACCCACCCACCTGCTGCGCAAAGGGCATACTGGTCTACCTTCCAGAAAAGGAATAACATTCCTCTCGGGAGACTTTTCTCCTGTAGAAAAAATGTCTCCAATGGCCTCTGTGGGAGCGAAGGACCCCTCCACTCCAGGGTATAACCTGCAAAGGGAGATTTCAGAGAGAGGCTTGAGTCTGGGGGTGCTGGCCGCCACTCATAGAGGGGCCTTGGGGGGAAGGGGGGGACTGGAGAAGGCAGGAGGGGGAGTGGCGGGCAACAGAGTGAGTGGGAGGAGGAGGAATGCCTGTCCCCCCGCCTCCCCGGCCCCGGCCCCACCCTAAGCCTCTAGAACCAGCGTGAAACGCAGGGAAGGTGTGTTCAAGGCGCTCTGGTGGGAGAGGGGTGTCCGCTCTGGTCTGGGGCCGCCCGCCTATGAGAAGCACGGCTGACGCGTTAGGAGCGGCGCGGCACTCACTGCCGCCGCGGGAGCGATCCGAAAATCAGCTGGAGGACCATCATGGGGCTGGGGGCTTGGGGGAACATCTGTGCAGTTCTGCTGGGGTCCTGTTACCCCATCCTTCCGGGCAGGGGGCGGGTTTCTCTTTGTCCTAGGGGTCCTGGAATGCCTGATTCTCTATCCCGTTTCTCAAGGTGCAGAATTTGTCCGTCAGTGACGACAGGTGCTTAAAGCAGCCACCAGGGGGCGCGCGGCACCAGCTCTTGGCGCCTTTGGCAGCCTGGCGCTTCCCCGGGTTCCAGTGTTGGAGGATGAAGGAGAAGGGACGGTGGGGACTGCGAACCCAGCCCGGCGCAGGCGAAGGCTTAACAACTGGCTTCCGTGGTGGATTAGCACCCAAGCCATGATGTGTGGTGCCTGCCAGTTGCCTTGGTGCAAAATACCCCATGGCTGATTTTGAGCAACCAGCCCCTCGTGTGGTAGGTGATAGTGTGAGTAAACCATCTGAACAGCGTAGGCAACAGTCGAGTGTAGTGAGATAAGCAGCAAGTGATGAGCTCTGAGTGCTGAGGACCTTGGTTTTCAGTGCAATATGATCTAACTTACGACACAATGGGCTCCCCAAATACTGAACATTTGACTCTTTGCTCTCCAAGTCCGGCTGGCTCCTGCTCATACACCGCTGTCCCCTTCCTCCAGCCCTGGCCTCCCGCTGCACCTGAATCACCCACTTAACCCATCTAGCAAACACATCCGGAGTGCACACGCCTGCGACACCTCCCCGAGTCCCCGCAAACAGCCCGGGAAGGAGGCACCGGCACCCGCCCCATTTCACAGCAGAGAAAACTGAGAGAAGCCACCCCACCCAGGTCACGCGTGAAGATCTCGGGCCAAGGCCTGAATCCAGACGCCACGTTCTCACCACCACGTCACCCCGTCCCTGAGATCACAGTGGGGTTCTGGGGGAATCCTGTGTCCCAGACCCTCCCCCCTGCTGACCAGCCCCGGCTCCCGGAAGTCCCCATCTGTCACCCTTGGTGGCTCCTGGCTGCTAAAGGGAAGACAGCGAGCGGCACTTGGGAGGGTGACGAAGTGGGACCTGGCTGTCCTTGCCAAGAGCAGGACACAGCAGAGCCGGGGCCTAGGACACAGGGAGATGGCGGGGGACAAGGAGCTGGCCTTTCCTGGGCGGTGACTGCATGCCCGGCCCGGTGCCGGCCCGTGCCTCACGAAAACCCCGTGACGTGGGACAGTCATGGTACCCCGTTTTACTGCAGGGGGCTGAGGTGCAGAAAGCTGGACGCTCGCTCCACCAGGACACCCCGCGAAGCAAGCAGACTCTGCTGACCTCAGCTCTGATGATGACGGGGAAGGAAGGCAGGCAGACAGGAAGTGGGGAGGGGGTGGCATGCTAAGTCTGTTCTGGGCTCAGGCTGGCTTGCCCAGCCGCCGATCTGGGCACAGTTTCCCCAAACCCGTCCTCCATAACCCACCCCCCCCGCTGGCACTCAGCCGAGCCCTGTAACTCGACGGCCGCGGCGTGCCCACGCTGTGCCAGGCCCCGTGCGGGGTCCTCGGATGCCAGGAGAGCAGATGGGGGCCGGCGATGCCCTTCGGGGGCCCATGAGTCTAGAGGGGGAGAGGGATGCAGCACGTGATCGCCCAGACTGTGGCTGGGCCCAGCGTCCGGAGGCGTGGGGCTGGGGGCTCTGAGCGTGTGCGATGTGGCCAGACCTTGGGGGTGGGGTGCGGAGGGGCCAGGAGAAGGTCTGAGACTTGAAAGAGGCGGAGTTGTGGACTTGGGAGGGAAGATACATGGAGGAGGGTGTTCGAGGCACCGAGAGCAGCGCGGAGAGCAGGAGGTGCGCTGGGGGCACGGACCAGGCCTGGTGGGCTGCCGGGAGGAGGGCGAGGCTGCGTGAGGACGAGGGGAGCCCGGGCCAGAGAGGGGGTGAAAATAAAGCACAGAATCGAGAGAGAATTGGGAAGGGCCAGAACCTCTGTGGGTGAGGCACCGCGTGTGAACTCGGGGTCCAAACAGGGTTGACCTTGAAGACACGCATACGACATGCCGCTCCGCCCCCCACCTTGGCGGGCACCGGTGGGCAGGGCGCTGACTGCTGGGGGATTTGGGGGGCACGGCCCACCCAGCCTCTCACAGAAGGTTGTTCAGCAGCTGAAAACGGTGTGTTTCAAGGAGAACGTGGAGGAACGCCACCGTGTGATAAGTGAACTCAGCCTCCGTGTCCTCCTCCGTGACATGGGGTCACAGGGGCGTCACTTTGTAGGGGCGTTGGCAGGGTCAACGTTCCTGTCTTCTCCTGGTGCTCCCCCGAGGACGGAACGAAACCATACGTGTTAGGAAGTCTGGGGGTCCTGGGCTCCCCGGCTGCTGAGTAGAGTCACCTTCCTATGGCCACTAATGTCCACACGGGGCTCTGAGCCGGCGGTCCTCACCCGGAGGGCGGGGGTTGGGCCCCCAGGGGACGTTCAGTAAAGTGCGGAGATCCTTCGGGTTGTCCCTGCTGCGGGGAGGGCCTGGGCTTCTAGTAGGTGGCCGGGGACGCTGCCAGACCCCCCAGAGGGCACCGGACAGCCCCCCACATCACAGGGGCACCTGGTCCCACTGTCCTGCTCCTGCCGCTCAGCACCGAGAGCCCCGCAGAGCTCCCCTCCTCGAAGCTTTTTGGGAACCCAGGGCGGCTTCTGTGTGGCCGTGGGCTTGGTTTCGGAGTATCTGTCCTCTTGGTGGGTGGGAGGAAGGCTGTACCCGTAGCCACCCCAGCTCTTGCCACCCAGAGCCCCTCGGAGCCGGCACCTTGTGACCACGGTCGGCTGGACCAGGCTGCTGCCACCGAGCCCTGTAGCGGGACTGATGTGGTGCTGCTTTGGCCAAGAAAAGAGGAGAGAAGGAGGACCCTGTGGCAGGAGACCAGGGCACCGAGGTGGCGCCTGCAGAGTCCTCTGTCCCGGGCTCGTGGACCCTGCAGGTGGGGGGATGGGGGGCCATGTGCAGGTGAGCCAGGAGCCACCCCAGCCTCAGCCCTGCAAGTTGCGCCCTGCTGTCTAGGAGGAGTTCTTTCCGGAGCTGCTGTTGTCCTGACTCGAGTCCGGCCTTCGGGCCCCCAAGAGGGACAGGCTTCAGGCAATTTCCCCCAGAGTTTCAGCAGCGCCTTGGCGAACGAGCAGGTGCAGTAGGACGGGGGTCCCCTCATCCCGCCAGCCAGAGCTCCTGGCCCCAACCCCTGCCCCACTCAGACCCCCACGTCTCCTGTGGGCAAACGTGTTGGTTGGATGAGGGCAGGGCAGCTCCGCCATCTCTCACTTTCCCTCCGCTCTGGCCCCGCGGACCGTCTGGCTCGTCTTCTCCAGGGGCTCCTGCCCCAGGACCTTGGCACTCGCTGTTCCTGCTGCCTGGTCCTCTTTTCCCCGACGTCCGCATGGCCGGCATCTTCTCACCCCTGAGGACTCCCCTTGAATGTCACCCCCTCGGAGAGGCCCCCTCTGCAGCCGGGCCCCCGTCACCCTTCACAGCTCTGCCCTGGTGACGGTCAGCGGTGACACCGTGGACGCCCTGAGTCTTGCTAGGCAGGTGACGGGCATCTGTCTGTCCCCGTGTTCACTCCTCCGTTGTCCCCGCACGGGGCCTGGCGCACCGCCGGGGCTCAGGAAACCCTGACCGAATGGGCACGTGCTGGGGACGCTTGGCAAGGGCAGGGGACCGACAAAATCTACGTGCCAGGCTCGGAGCTCCAGGGGACCTTCTGGTTAAGGCTTGGAGGGGGGCAGACCTGGTTCGACCCCCCACTCTGCCTGCCAGCTCCCACACCTGTGAAAGGGGGGCAGTGTCCTCGCTCCTCCCGGGGCTGTGGGAGGGTGGAGCGAGCATCCCCGCTTCCAGTGGCCGGCACGCAGCAGCTGCCCAGCGGGTGCCCATCCCGGGGAGACAGGCCTTGGCCACGTGGGGCAGGCGTGGACCCACCGAGGGGCCGCTGAGGCTCCACACCGCCCCCCCCAGCCTCCAAGCCCCGCCCCTGCGGTTTGGGGAGCCAGCCCGGCTGCCGAGCTCTCTGTCTTTTAGCCTAAAATTAGCTCACAAATTCCTTGGCTGCCTGGCTGGTGCTTCCAACCGACAATTCAAACCAGATGTTTCCAGCTGTTGGGGCCCATCCCCCCAGCCAGCATCCACGTGAGTTGTGGCTCAGGGAGGTGGGACTCAGCCACTGTGCGCATGCAGGAGCCACGACGGCTGCGTGGCGGGTGCTGAGGGGGGGTGGCAGGGGTGCCCGGGGGTGGGGGCAAAGTTGGTGGGGGCAAGCCCCCGGGCCTGCACACTCCTCCTGGGATGGGGCGCCCCTTCCTGACGGAGGACCAACCTGTTGGCGGCTGGGGCTGGGGTTGCTAATTGCTCCCTGCCCCCTCCATGCAGCACCCTTGGGGCGCGCCTGCTCTGTGCCAGGGGTTTGCGCGTGCTCCTTCCAGATGGTGTGACAGAGGCTCAGTCCCAGATGTCACTTGTGTTGTTGCTGTAGTTGTTATTATTATTATTATTTAATGCTGGGTGCCAAGGCTCATTGTCTCCTCACAGTAATCCAGGGATAGGGGTGTAATTATTATCTCCATTTTACAGATGAGAAAGCTGAGGCCCAGAGTGGCCGAGGAACTTAGCCCAAGGTCCCACGGCTCCACAGCCACAGGACCCAGCACTCCCTGCAGGGCAGGTGAGCTTGGCTCCTCCTGGGTGGGCCGAACCTCCTTGCTGTCACCCCCATGTGGCCCCGCCCAGGTGCAGAGGGCCGACTCCTCCCGCCAAGAGGAGGTAGTGGAGGTGGTTTGTCGGAGCTCCCCGGAGCCCGGCTCCTGGTCCCTGCTGCGTCTGAAGCTGGCGGTCTGGGCTGGGGACCTGTGTGTGGCCTTCTCAAGGGGGCTTCACGTGGAGGAGCCCCTGCCTCTCTCCAGGGACGAGGAGACCCAGAGCCGTCTCTTGGGCAGGGCCCCGGAGAGAAAGGGGGGGATGGGCATAGGGGGCAGGGGCCTGATGCCAGGAGAGGGAGCGCGGTGCAGGATGTCGCAGCTGCGGGACCTCAGCCGGCCGGCTTCTCCACTCCTGGGCAAAGCCAACCCCCGCCCCCAGGTGCCCACAGAGGCCTTGTGCGATCAGGCCTGGGGGGCACCAACCCTCCTCCCCCGAGCCCCCCCCCCCCCCCCCCGCAGGACTCCCCATGGCCCTCCTGGTGCCTGCAGGGCTCTTCCTCCCACCACCTCCCTGACCCCTGTCTCAGGTCCGGCCGCCCCTTGCCCCAGTGCCGCCCTTCCCTGCTCGGGTTCCCTCCCCGCCCTGCCGCCATCTGCCCTGTCACACACACACACGCTGCCAAGTTATCTTGTCATCGTCTTCCTCGTGGGGATGGGGGGAGGGGAGGAGAAAGGAATGCGGGAGGGGGCAGCAGAAGGGGAAAAGATGGGACAGAAGGTCTCCGTGGAGAGTGAGCGGGGAGAGCAGCGGAGGTGGGAGGGGCATCCTGAGTGTTCGGGGGACTTAGGACCCCGAAGTCCAGCTCCAGGCCCTCCCCACTTCTTACTCCTGGCCAGCCCCGCTCCTCAGAGATGGGGGAAACCCCCCCTTTGCCGACAGACCTGCAGAGGGAGTTCGGGAGCATCACCTCCATTCCCTCTCACGAAGGGGGTGGGGGTGGACTGGGAGAGCCTGGCAGTGGGGGCTCCCGGGGACCCCGGGGGCAGGGGGCACTGGCGGGGCAGGAGAGGAGGCCGGGTCTGCAGGGGGTGGTGCCTGTTTACTTACATTCCCGCCCTCCCCTCCGCGGTGGCTCCCACTCGGGGTTGCTGCAGCCGCTGCTCCCGGCACAGGCCCGGGTAATGTAAATGTTTACCAGGCTGCGCACAGCTGGACGGGCCACCGCCGCCGCCACAGCAGGCCGGAGGTCCTGTCAGCTCTGGTCCCCCCACGACGCCCCCAAATGAGAGGGCTGCGGGCTTCTTTATTTTTCCTAAGAGAACTGTTAGTGGGGCCCCAGCCTGTGGACGCACGCACGTCTGAAGAACGCACCCTGGTGTTTCCACGCGCCCATGACACCACCACCCAGTGCGGGTGTCCCACGCTTCCAGCCCCAGAGGCCCCCTGGCGCCCCCTTCTGGTCAGTACCCAGCACGGGTGACTGGTTTTTGGACTTCCGTCCCCAGAGCTTAGTGGTGCCTTTGTCGTAGAACCATGTAGCTGGAGTCGCCCGGTGAGAGTGTCCCTTTGGGCCTGGTTTTGAGCCTGCGGGGTTCGCCCCCGCTGCTGCACCCCTTCCTCTCGCTGCTGAGAAGCATCCCACCAGGTGGGCGCGCCATGGTCTGCCCGTCCGGCCTTCTGCGGTGGGCATCTGAGTTGTTGCCAGTTTTGGGGGGTTTTTTCCTCCCGTGGTGGATGAAGCAACCACGCACATCTTCGCTTTTGGGTAGCTGTGCGTTTTCCTCTCTCTTGGGTAAGCAGACCTAGGAGTCACGTGGCTGGGTCGTCACGGAAACGGCCGGGTAACGCCACACAACCTGCCCTACGGCCCTCCCGGCTCCAGAGCGGCTGGGTGTTTTCTCTGCCATCAGTAGCGGGCGAGCACCCCGTAGTAGTTTTCGGTGGGTGGAGGGGGGGGGCAAACGGGTGGAACATTCACTTAGAATCCCAGGATGACAGAGTTTGGAGGGGGAGCCGCTGCTACCGGGAAGGGAAACTGAGGCTCTGGGCCCACGGTGCCTGAGGGGCAGAACCAGGGGCTAACGCTCCGCATGTCCAGGCTCTGACTGCTCCCTCCTGAGAACGCATCAGCACCCAGCCTCGTCTCCTGGGAGGGGCCTGCACTGAGCCCTCCCACACCTCAGGGCCTTTGCAAGCGCTGAGCCCTCAGCCCGGGATGCGGTTCCTCCTGCTCCTTGTGGGATTCCCCTCCTCCTGCAGGTCTTCGTCCAGACGCCTCTCCAGGTGCCCCTCTAAAGCTACTCCCCCCCATCCTTTTCACACCCTCAACAACATTGTGTGGCATTGAATTATCTTCCCAATTTGCCAGTTGACTAGTTCTCCTCTGTCTCCCCTGCAAGGAGGCCCCTGAGGCAGGAGCTGGAGCAAACTAAGGTCGGTGCACCCCCTCCCCGGGGCTCTGTTTCCCAGCTGTAACTCGGGCGGCTTGGACTAGGGTCCTTCGGCCACTGGAGGAAGTTTACGGAGCACCTGCTATGTTCCAGGCACTGGTGCTAGGGATGCACGGACAGAAAAGTCCCCAGTTCTGGGCCCGAGAAGTGGACAGTGTGGAGACACGTGCACACAGGCCGTTACAGCCCCATCTGCTCGGTGCTCTGAGTGCGGAGTCTGGGGTGCAGGAACTTAGAGGAGGCCACTGATCTCTCTTCGCAGAGGCTGGAGTTCAGGGAGGGCTTCATGGAGGTGGCTATGACTGAGCCACAAGATGTGCAGGGAGGTGGTCAGGGTCAGGGTCAGACTAGGCGTGGGGAATGCAGAGGATGGTGCTGCGGGCAGAGGGAACGGCCTGCGCAAAGGTGTGGCCTGTCTCGTCCACAGCTCTCCCTGCGCCTGGCAGGTGGGAAGAGCTGAGAAATAAGCAAGCATCCCGCATGGACAGATGGGGAAACTGAGGCCCAGGGAGGTTTCACAGCACACCTGGAGCTCTGTCTTGCCTGGATGAAGCCCACCCGGCCTCCCTGGAGCACCCAATGGGAGGCTGCTCCATGGGTGTCCCTCTGGAGGCCAAGCCTGTGGGGCCGCAGCCCCGGCCTCTTGGGCCACATGAAAAGCTTGGGCTATTTTTCTCCCAGAGCACGGGCCCTGGTGGCCCCGGGAGCTATGTAATTAGAGGGGGCTCTGAGCGCACAAGAGGCTGGAGCTGGGGGTTGTGGTGGACCAGGCACCCCCCCCCGCCCCCGCACTGGGCTCAACAGGGAGGACCCTGGCCGAGGCTTGAGGCGGGTGGGTTTGGCCCTCGCCCGCCCTGTCTCCTCGGCTGCGGCTGCTCAGCAGGGCGGGGGGCACCGCTGCTAATTGCATGTTAGGCACAGGGTGAGGCCTGAAGGCTGGGCAGAGGGCCCGCTGCTCTGTGCCTCCGAAATTACAGGCTGCAAATGGGTGGCCCGGCCCGCTGCCCGCCACAGGCCTGCCTGCGCCCCGTTGGAGCCGTGGTAGTTCAGGCCACAGGGATCATCCAGCCGGGCCCTGGAGCCGGGCTCCTAGGACCAGAGAACGGGGGGTGGTGAGACCCTCGGAGAGGACAGGAGTGGCTGGAACAAAATCTCAGAGCGTTAGGTTGTCAAAATGCAGGAATGCAAGGGTGGAGGTGAGAGTGGCCATTGACACAGTGACAAGCATTTATTGAGCACCTCCTGTATTCCAGGCACTGTCTTAGATGCTGGAGGTAAGGCAGTGCACAAAACGGGCAAAATCTGTGGTCCCCGAAGATCTGACTCGTCTCTTACTCAACAATAGTCTTTAGGAGCTGCCGTGGAGCTGCTGGGTTCCCATCCACCTCAGGGCCTTTGCACGCGCTGTTCTCACCACGGGGGGTTCTCTGGCATCGCTGCCTTCCTAAATACCTCCTCCTCCTCCTCAGCTCTGCAATCACTTCCTCATGGAGGCCTCCGTGACCTTCGGGATCAAACCAGCCCCCCCAAGACTAGCCTCCCTCGACCCCTCAGGCGTCTCATCCCAACTCTTAGCCCGGTTTGCAGTTAGACATTCACTTGTTTGTTTTCTTACTCACGGCAGGTCTCCCCTCTGCTCTGTAAACTCCGTGCCTCTGTTTGCTCGTCACTGTCCCCCAGGGCCTGGTTCTGGGCTGCTGGCTGCGCAGTAAACGCTGGAAGAAATGATCGCAGAATGAAGAAAACGTAGTGTCAGCGTGCTGGAAGCTTCGTGCCGGCAGGCCCGGGGCAGACAACCCTGCGTTTGGCGGCAACCCAGAGAGGGGCAGCGATGAGTCCCGCCCCCCGACCCCCCAGGGATGAGGGAGCTGGGGCTGGTGCTCCCGGGTGGGTCCTTCCTGTTTCCATCGGGGACCCACGTGCTTGCTGTTCCAGCCCCAGGTGGTGGGTTGGGGCTGTGGGTCGGCTGAAGGAGGCCGTGCGTGTTGACATGGGCAGACAGCCCTTGAGCGGGGCAGAGCCCCTGGTGGCGGGGGTCACTGGCCTGGCCGTGTCACTTCCAGGGAAGACCCAGGGGCTGGTGCAGGAGGAAAGGGCTATGATCCTCGCCACGCTGCTGGAACTCAGGAGGTCACCCCACCGTCAGCCTCAGTTTCTGCACCTGTCAGGTGGGCTTCCTTTCATCTTTCGCCGGCCCCGCAGCACTCACGGAGCCTGCACAGAGGTGGGCTCGATGGGAGGAGGAGCAGCCCCAGGGTTTGGAGGGTGGATGATTCCGGCTCCCCAGGGAACAGGGACCAGTATGCAACCACAGTGTGGGGGACGGAGTGCTGCCCCTTCCCCAGAGAGGTCCGAGTCCCAGCCCCTGGAACCTGCGAACATGAATGCGTCACCTTCCATGGTGAAAAGGGTTTATTTGCAGGTGGGATTACGTCGAGGTCCTTAGATGGGGCAATTGTCCTGGACGATGGGGGCGGGCCCAGTGTCATCCCCAGGGACCTTAAAAGTGGAAGAGGGATTGGAGGAGTGGACCAGAGGTGGCAGAGTGACAAGCGCACAGGCCACAGCAGCCAGCCGTGAGACACAGGAAGGGGCCCGTGAGCCGAGGAAGGCGGGTGGTTTCTGGAGGCTTAAGAAGACAAAGCAGCCCTGGCTGGTATAGCTCAGTGGATTGAGTGCAGGCTGCGAACCAAAGCGTCGCAGGTTCGATTCCTAGTCAGGGTACATGCCTGGGTTGCAGACCATGACCTCCAGCAACTGCACATTGATGTTTCTCTTTCTCTCTCTTTCTCCCTCCCTTCCCTCTCTAAAAATAAATAAATAAATAAATCTAAAAATAAAGGAACACTAGGAAACCACCCTGAATCTCTCCACACATCAATGACTTAAAAAAAAAAAAAGAAGAAGACAGAGACACAGCACTGGCCAGGGTGGCTCAGTTGGCAGGAGTGTCATCCTGCAATTTAAGGGTCGTGGCTGTGATTCCCGGTCCAGGCATAGATGATCCCTGGTCCCGGCAGGTGCAGGAGGCCATCAGTTGATGTTTCTGTCGCACATCAATGTTTGTCTCTCTCTCTCCCTTCTTCTCTCTCTAAAAGCAGTGAAAAACAGACCCTGGCCGGTGTGGCTCAGTGCATCGAGCACCGGCCTGTGAACCAAAGGGTCTCCAGTTGGATTCCCAGTCAGGGCACATGCCTGGGTCGTGGGCTGGGTCCCCAGTAGGGGGCGCATGAGAGGCAACCACACACTGATGTTTCTTTCCCTCTCTCCCTTCCTTCCCCTCTCTCTAAAAACAAATAAATACAATCTTTAAAAACTAAAAATAAAAGCAATGAAAAATATGTCCTCAGGTGGGGATTTAAAAGGAAAAAGGCAAAGAGGCAGATTCTCCCCTCTCCTCACCCACCCTCGCAACCCCGGGGATGCCAGGATGAATGCAGCGAGGCCGACACCTTGCTGCAGCCACTGTCGACTTCTGGCTGCCGGATGTAGGAGAGAGAGCAATGGGGGAAGAGAGGGAAGCGGGGACAACTGTAACTGAACGACCATGAAAATCAATCAATCAGTCAATCAACAAACCACAAGTGCTGGTGAGGCTGTGGAGGAATGGTGACCCCGGTGCACTGTTGGTGGGAGTGCAGACTGGTGCGGCTGCTGTGGAAAACGGTGTGGAGGGTCCTCAAACAACTTAAAATGGATCTGCCTTTTGACCCAGAGAGGCCACTGCTGGGATTATACTCAAAGAATCCCAAAACACCAGTGCAAAAGGACCTTTACACCCCAGTGTTCATAGCAGCATTATGTCCAATAGCCAAGTGCTGGAAACGGCAGTCGGTAACTGAGTGGGCCGAACAACTGGGGCGCATCTACACAGTGGAACACTACGCAGCAGAAAGGAAGAAGGAGCTCCTGCCCTTCGTGACAGCATGGGTGGACCTGGAGAATATTGTGCTGAGTGAAATGAGCCGGTCAGAGACAAATACCCTATGATCGCGCCTATAAAGAGGAACCTAATGAACAAAAATAAACTAACGGGGAAAGGAGAACCACAAGCCTGGGGCCCTGGAGCGGACTGACGGGATGAGGGCGGAGAGAAGGGGAGGGGACGGACTAAAGAACACGCGTGAATGACTCACGGACACGGGCAACGGGGCGGGGACTGACTGTGGGGGTGGGGGTGGGCAGGGTGGGGGAGAGCAAAGGGGCAAAAATGGGGACAACTGTAACAGAATAACAATAAAATGTACTTTAAAAAAAGAACCGTGGCAGAATAAATGTGTGCTGTTTGAAGCCGATACGTGCGTGGTGACTGATAGGTTGCGGCAGCGACGATAAACCCAGGCACCGGGCCTCTGGCCGAGGCTGCCCAGCGCGCTCGCGCCCTCCGTCTCCCTCCTCAGAGGCTTTGTGTGGGGCAGGATTTGAACTCGGGTCTACCTGCCTCTGGGTCCCGTACTCCTTGCGGGAGCTGCTCTGCCCCCAAAGGAGGAGCACAGAGTGGGCCCTTAGGCTGCATGAACGAGGGTCTGAGACCTCAGCGGGGCTCCTGCGGACTCGCCCAGCCCCCGTTACCCTGCAGCCGCTCCGCCCCACGCACTCGGGGCTTCCACCTGCAGCGCCTCCTCCCGGTCAGAATCCGCTAGTTCACAGCCAGGGCCCCTGGGACCACATGCCTGCCTCGCTCTCTCTCTCTGTGGGCCTCTCTACTCTGGGGTCCCTGAGCCCTTGGCCCGGCCTCTCTCCTGCCACGAGCCCATTTTTGTTTTGCGAAAGAGTAACGTTTGCACGTGTCCTTCTCCCCGGAAATCTTCGAGCTCCCCGGGCGCTGGGCTGAGTCTCGTTCGCCTCCGAGGCCTGCCTGGCACGGCGCCTGGTGCGCTGTAGGGGTTCACGAAGCACACCTAGAACATTCCTCTGCTGAATGAATGAATGAATGAATGAATGAGGGCATGAAAGAACGGATGCAGGGCCCACCGACCCACTGGACCCCTCGGGCCAGCCAGAGGCTCTGGTTCCGGCTCCACCACCGACCCGCCTCAGTCCCCTGGTTGAGCCCCTGGAGCTCACCCTGCCTCACTGTCCCCGTCTGTGCTCTGGGGCCACAGCCCCCACGCTGGCTGCCCCACGCCCTCCCCTCGCTGGCCGCACCCCCTGGGGTAGAGTGAGGCCACGGATCCAGAATGCCCCGTTAGAGCCAGAGAGCGCCCAGGAAGCTTCCCGCCCACCCCTGCAGCTGCTGGGGAGACTGAGGCTTGGAGGAGGCCAGGGCCGGACCAGGGCCGCGCCGTGGGTGCCGGAACTGGCTCTCTGCCTCAGCCCTGGACCCTGCGTCAGGTCACCATAGATGCTGGGCCTCACACGCGCCCCGGCTTCCACTCTCGGACCCCAGCGGGGACAGAGGACCCGGAACTTCCCTCCTCAGTTCTAGGGGACCCCGAGCCTTCCTGTCCTCTCCTGTTTGGAAAGAGGGTGGGACCCCAGCTTGCTGTTTTGGGGGCACCGTGGGACAGCCCCGTCTGTCTGTCTGTGTGCCGCGGCCTACCCTGGGGACCCGTGGTCAGGGAGGAAGTGCCCCATCTGGGCTTCCCCGGAGCATCGAGGGGGCGCCCGCCTGCCAGGGTGGGAGCCGAGGCGGGATGTGTGTGGCCCAGCGAGGCCCCACCCCTCCCCCTGTCCCCACCCCAAACCCCTTAATGAAATCAAGCTGGCCCCGCAGCCAGGGAGGGAGGGAGGGGGCGGGAGGAGGGCGGGGCGGCCAGCCCAGAGCAGCGCCGGGCACGGGCACCAACTCTCTCTCGCTCCACCTGGCGGGAGCACCAGGCCTGTGTGCGCAGGGACTGGTGAGTCCTGGGGTCCCTCCTCTGTCGGGGAGCCTGGGGGTGCCTTGCAGTTTAGGGGCCGGGCCGGCGGGAGTGCTCTGAGGGAGCGTCTCGAAGTGTGTGTGAGTTTTGAGGGTGCGCCGGGTGCTGTGTACGTGGGGTGTGTGCCGGGGGTGAGGGGAGGACTGTGCGGGCGCCGTCGATGGCCCTGCGCGCCTGAGTGTTGTCTGCGCGCCGCGGTGGCCTCCCTCTAGGGGGACGTGTTGTCCTTGGAAGTGGACGCTGGGGTGGTCGCTTCCAGCGGGAGGACGGTGTGGCCGGGACTGTCCTGTCCTGTATGTGTGTGTGTGTGGGGGGGGGTCCTTGATGTGACTGGGGCTGCATGTGTGCACGTGTGGTTGGGGAACCGGCCGCTGTGTGTCCGTGTCCGGGGTCCGGGGGTCAGTGCTGTGGGCCGCGGGCACCCTCTGGGGTGTCTGGATGTCGTGTCTGCGTGCTGTGTGTGTGTGTGTGTGTGTCTACACTGTGGCTGCTCTTTGTGTGTGTGTGTGTGTGTGTGTGTGTGTGTGTTCTGAGCCCTCAGGACCCCCATCCCTCCCCAGACCTGCCCTCCAAGGGACCCAGGTCACTGTCCTCGGCTGCCCCGAGCAGGGGGTGCAGGGCTTCAGCCAGGCCCCCTCCCCCCAAGGCCACTAATTGAAGCCAGGTTTCTGTGGGCCGCCCTTCCCCCTCGGCTACCAGTCTCTGCGTGGGGGCGGAGCCGCTGCTGCGGCCCCTCTGCCTCGGGACTTGGGGTACCCAGGTCTTAGGGGTGGATTTTGTATCAGCTGCATATTCCTGACCTCACCAGGGGCCTCTATGTTTTACAACATCTCCCCCGAGTGAGACGGGCCCTAAAGAGAGGCCCTGCCCCAGGCTGGGGGTCCTGGCCGGTCACCTGGCGCCCACCAGTCCCCGCTGTGCTCCAGGCCCTGCTGCTTCTCGTCCTGACACCAGCCCGGGGGCGGCCCCCATCCCCACTGAACAGACGTGGAAACTGAGGCCCAGAGAAGACGCACGGGACCTCCTGTGCGGGACGTTCTGCGTGGCCTCTCTGTTCAGGGCCCCGTTCGGGACCCCACGCCGACAGGCTGTGCGACCCCGGGCAGGCTGTCCCCGACTCAGCCCGGCTGCCCCTGGGAGGGATGAGAGGGCAGGCCCGCCGCCAGCTCTCAGTGCTCTGTGAGCTCCCGAGTCCTGGAAGAGTTAGGCCCGGAAGGGAGGTGGGGCAGAGCTGGCGCGCCCATCCTACAGCTGGGGAAACTGAGGCCCAGGGAAGGCAGGGGGCTCACCACGCAGGGTCACACAGCCATCTCCCTCGGGGCCTGGCCAGCTCACTCACTGTGCCTGCACGTTTTCTGGGGAGCCAGGAGGGGGTGTGTGGGGTGTGGGGGACTCTGAGAATCGGGGTCTTTGTCTTTAGGACCCAGAGATTGTTTGTGGGGCGTCTTTCTCTATCCTCTGTGCCCCCAGCCCAAAGCTTCAGGGGCCAGGGGGCCCTTTGCTCCGTCCAGCTCCCTGCTGCGCCTGCGTGTGTGTGCGTGCGTGTGTGCACGTGTGGTCCTGGATTCCTCGGCGGTCAGGGTTGAGGAGATGCCACCCCATGAGGCGAGAAGGCTGGAGGCGGGGGAGATGCTGGCCAGACGCACACATCCGGCGGGGGCTCGCCTGCTGGCTTCGGTGGGAAGATGCTTCCCCCGTGCGCAGCTCCTCTGTGCCCGGCAGGGCCGGGGGTCCCCTCCCTAGCATGTCCCCAATTTACGGACGGGGAGACTGAGGCCCAGAAGGGCCAAACGAAAGAGTTGGGTTGTGATGGAGCCAGGACTCGAATCCTCGCCTCCCCAGCCTCCCCGCTCTGCCGTCCGCGGGGACTTCCCAGTCCACCCACCCCTTGGGAAAGCCCCCTGGTCTCCGGCCACCACTGGTCACAGTCTGTGGGGAGCAGCTTCAGCCGCCACCGGGAGAGGTCTCTCTCCTGAGGCTGGACTGGAGGCAGAAGGTGGGGTGGGGACCGGTGGGACAGAGACCCCCAGACCAAAGCTGTCTGTGGAGCCCTCGCCAACAAGGGCCAGAGAGAGGAGGGCCGGGAAGGCTCCCGTAGCACCTCGAACCTTTTTCCCAGCTGACAAGTGACTTCAACCAGGGGGTGTGAGGCCAGCCCTGGGCAAGAGGGAGAGGGAGGGCAGGAGGGAAGGAAGGAAGGGGAGAGAAGGGGAGGGGCGGGGAGGGGGGTGAGAGAGAGAGAGAGAGGAAGGGAGAAACTGTTGCTGTGACACAGAAGGTTCGAATCCCAGCTCTGACGCTGACTGCCTGTGTGTCCTTGGGCAAGTCGCTGTCCGTCTCTGAACCTCAGCTCTGAAAAGCGGAGACGATGACAGCGCCAGAGCCAGGGCTTCTGCAGGGCGGCACCCCTGGGGGGCTCAGACGAGTGGCCGGAGATGACAGGCCAGCGGCCAGCTCACTAAAAACGAGCCCCTGGGCCCTGGCCGGGTGGCTCGGTCGGTTGGCACATCATCCCATGCTCCAGAAGGCTTCGGGTTCGATTCCCGGTCGGGGCAGGTACCTAGGTTGTGGGTCCAATCCCCAGTCAGGGCGTGTACAGGGGGCAACTGATCTTTATTTCTCTCAATCTCTCCCTCTCTCTCTGCCTCTCTGTCCCTTCCTGTCTCTCTAAATCAATAAAAATATATCCTCGGGTGAAGATTAAAAAAAAAAAGAACCCCTGGGTAGTGTTGCCTCTTTTTATGTCCTGAATTATCTTTTGTTCTTGCCATCTGAGCCTGTTTGTCCGAATTCACGTCGGTACCGTTCATTTCAAGGGCACTTTGGTTGGGAGGCCCCGGGGCCCTTGGAACAGGTCACTCCATGGCCTAGCGCCCCTCCTGCCTCAGCCCCCAGTCCCCAGGGCTGCCCGTCGCACGCGGCAGGGCTCCCGGCCGAGGCACCCAGGGGTGGCCACTGCAGCGGAGGAGCTGGATGCCCGGCCTCCTTCCCCAGCCCAGACCCTGCTGTGTGGCGCTGGGCCTGCCCCTTGCCCTCTCTGGGCCCCGGTCTCCCCATCTCTGTCCCCTGAGAGACGGTCTCTGGCAGGGGACCCCAAGGCCTTTCCGTCTCAGAGCCCCTGGCCTCACCTAGTTGTCAGGGTCCTGGGCCCGCCCCTGGGTCAGGACGGGGTTCTCAGGGGGTGACCTGGGGGGCACAGGAAGTGTCCCCAGGTTCATCAGAGCGCCTAGGCCCACTCAGACTGGCCGGGAGGGTGTCTGTTTTAGAAGCCGGGCTCCCCGCAAACCCTGGCCGTGAGGAATTTATCGGTTAGCCAGCTGTCTGGGCCAGATGGGGTCTGGGGGTTCACGTTGGGAGAAGCTTTCCAACAGAGGGGGGCAGGGTGCAGCTAGTTCTCATGTGGTGGTGGGACTCGAGCTCCAGTGGGCTCCAGCTTTGTCTCAGGCCTGGGGGGCAGGGTCTCCCTGTGGCTTCCAGGTCCTGCTTTGGACCTTGAGGCGAGGTCAGCCATGGGGCAGACGCCCCCAGCATGCCCCTTGCAGGCAAGCCTCTGTGGAACTCGGCAAGTGGGCGGGCTTTGAGACCTCAGAATGTTCTGGAGAAAGGAAGGGGGACCACAGAGAGGCTGGGGGCTGCTGGGGAGGCTCCCCACAGGCAGGGGTTCAGCTGACAGTGACTCGGTTTCTCACTCAGCCCCGCCATCTTCAAAGCCTGCTCTTTCTCTGCAAGTCACTGGACCCCTCTGAGCCTCAGTTTCCACACCTGGAAAATGGGGACAATAATAGGACCTTCCCCACTGGGTGGCTCTTAAGATTCAGTGAGACATTCCATGTAAAAAACTTAAAATAGTACCTGGCACATTGCAAGCAGGAAAAAGGTAAATGATTATTATTAATTCAGTCAAGTCAGTTGAGATACATGCATGGAGCGCTTACTGTATACCTGAAGATGCAAAGATAAATAAGATTCAGCCCCTGCTTTCCAGGGCCTCAGAGTGGAGAGGAGCGGGGAGGCGTGGACCCCACCTGTGAAGGCACGGGGGTCCATTGTACAGTGGGGAGGCTCAGGCCCGGGGGAGGAAGGGGGTGACTTGCTAGAATACGTTGCGTGTTTCCTGCACCTCCTCGGGGTCCCCCGAGACCCTGGAGTCCCTCCCTGACCTCTCTCCTGCCTCCCTTCCCCGTAGGTCCCGGGCAACATGCTTTCTGCCACAGCCTCCGGCCTCCTGGTGTCTCTGCTGCTGCTGCCGAGGGTCCTGCCCGCGGTGGTCCACTCTGTGCCCCTGCAGGACACCTTCTCGGAGGACCTGGGGGGCAGTGGGGAGGCTGATGGCTCTTCCGCCTCCTCGCCGAGCCTCCCGCCGCCCCAGACCCCAGCCCTCAGCCCCACGGCGGTGGGGCCCCAGCCCACGCCCCCGGCGGGCCCCAAGCCGCCCACCAACTTCCTGGACGGCATCGTGGACTTCTTCCGCCAGTACGTGATGCTCATCGCCGTGGTGGGCTCCCTGGTGTTCCTGGTCATGTTCATCGTCTGTGCCGCCCTCATCACCCGCCAGAAGCACAAGGCCTCGGCCTACTACCCCTCGTCCTTCCCCAAGAAGAAGTACGTGGACCAGCGGGACCGGGCCGGGGGCCCCCAGGCCTTCAGCGAAGTCCCCGACAGGGCTCCCGACGGCCGGTCCGAGGAGGCCCTGGATTCCTCCCAGCAGCTCCAGGCGGACATCCTCGCCGCCACCCAGAACCTCAGGTCTCCCACCAGGGCGGCCCCGGGCAGCGGCGACGGAGCCAGGATGACAGAGGCCAAGTCAGAGGAAGAGGAGGCGGGAGGCCAGGAGGGGCACCCCGAGGCCCAGGGCCATGGGGCCCCAGCGGAGACCACCCCACAGGCGCCGGAGGAGGTGCTGTGCCCAGTGCCCACAGAGGGGGCTGCTGGGGCCAGCGAGGGCCCCAGGGAGCCAGAAGCAGCTCCCTCATTAGCCCAGGAAGCTGGGGACCCAGCTGGCCCCCCAGAAAGCCCCTGCGCTTGTGGCAGTGCCACTCCTAGCATCTAACAGGCCCCCGGAGCTGTGGCCCTGACTGTCGGGCCCCTAGGGGTCCCCTCCTCGGGCACAGAAAGGCCCTTAGTGCTCCATGAAGCCCCCTCCCTGCCCACCCCCAGCTGCAAATCCCAGCGTGTCCCGACCCTGCAGTGGGCAGAGACGCTGGTCTCCAGTCCACTCCCGGGGGCTCACCAATTTCCAGAACGCTTGCCCCTGCGGCCCCAAAGGGCTCCGTCCCCAAGCACAGCTGCTCTGGGGAGGCGGCTGGGGGTGGGGAGGGACGACCCCATGACAGCCCCGTGCACTAGGAAACAAGCTTCGAGGTCCCTCGTGGCAGCGCCGGCAGCAGCGCTTTTTGCCGAGGTAGCGCAGGAAAGCAGATGAAGGAGCAGTGCTGGAAGACTGTCTATGGGAGACCCAGAAGCGCCCGGGGCTGGTGCCGTCCGTGGGGACGCAGAAGCGGGCCTGATTCTTCTGGAAGCTTCTTCAAGCGGCTCCTGCACCCCTGACGACAGGGCCTTCCATGAGCATTTCCCAAACAGGGGCCCCTGGGGTACCCTGCGGAAAAAAAAAGATTCCGGAGCCCAGCGAGAGGACAGAAACACTGCGTCTGGACGCCCCGCCCCCGCCCCGGAGCGCCCCGGGCTCTCGCAAGTCCTGCAGCCAAGGGCCCGTGGAATCTGGTTTCACTTAGCCTTTCCCAAACTGCTTTTGACCGTGCGGTACTTTTTTTTTTATCAGCTACAGTGTAAAACGCTGCAGAGCACACTTTGGAAATTATTGCTCTCCCAAAGGTGCCCCCAGGGTCTGCTGGGTCTGGGGGGCGGGCTGCGAGGGCCTGGGCCCCTCAAGTGCGGCCTCTCATCCTGCCTCGGCCCAGGGGACGGGGTGAATGAATCGCACCTTTTGATCGGACTCCCCAAGCAGCCTGGGAGCCCCGGGGCGAGCACGGGGACAGCGTACTCTTGGGGACCCTGAGGGGGGGCAGGGTTTCCGACGCCCGGCCTGGAGCAGCGGGGTGCTGGCCCCCCCGCCCCTGCTTGCACATCGTTGTCCGGCAGCCTGTGTCCACAGCGCCCTTTAGTCCTCGACCAGGGAGCCTGAGCTCCGTCCTGACCTGGGGAGGCCCTGGGGGGTCCGCTTCCCCATCCCTCCATCCGGGGCTGCGCCGCCTCCGCGCAGCTCCCCGGGTGCTGAGCTGTAAGGAACCGGCACAATAAACCCTTATCCTGTCCTGAGTCTCACTGGTTTTCTGAAGGGGGAGTGAGCCCCCTGGAAGATGAGGGCATTTCTCCTGGGGTGTTCCGTGGGGATGGGGCAACTTTCTGGGGGAGACACGTCATCCAAGCCCCAGGGGCTGAATCAAGAGAAAAGACAGTGGTGTGTCAGGGGAGTAGGAGTGGTGACTCGTGTCCCTAAGACTGGGCCTCAGCCCTGAGTTGTGGCAGCCCCGCCACGGTCCATGGTGGCTCTGCTACTCACTGTGGCCACAGGGGAGCCACCCACTCCCTGTGTCCCCGAGGAGCCAGGGCAGTGGAGGGGCCCCCGGCTGAGGCTTCCCTCCGGTGCCCCTGTAGGGTGGCCGAGGATGGGGTGGGTCTCTGCACTCACCCCCTTGCAGACACCCGGGGCTGGAGGCAGCCCTGGCCTTTGTCTCCTCAGCAGCAGGCTCCTCCTTGCCTTTGATGGCAAGTTTCTGCGGCCACTGCCTCCCTGCTGCCCCGGAGCTGCCAGCTGGAATCCAGATGTGGCTGAGCCCACAGTGCGCGTGCTGGATCCCCGAGGTGATGGGGGCAGGGAGGCTGCCCCCCTGCCACCCCTCTCCTCCTTCGACCCCACGGCCACCCGGAGGGGGCTGGGGTTTGGGTTTCACAGCACACAACGGCCTCTGTCTCGCTCAGTGGGGAAGGGCCTGGCCCCTCCAAGCCCAGACCAGCTCCCGCCCAAGAACACAGGGAGCATCCGATACCCTCACTGAACACCCGGACGCTGTGTGCCTCTGACCGCGCCACTCAACCTCTCTGGGTGTGACAAGCTCTCCGCTGGCTCCCAAGCTCCTGCGGGACTGTGGCTGGGAAGGACATTACGCTTCCCCAGGACCGGGAAACCCGAGGAAGACAGGAGCAGGCATTGGAGGTTCTGGGGTCGGAAGGGGTGCATTTCCCCAGCAGCCGCTCCCTGGTCAGTGGCTCCCCTGGGCCCTCCAGAGGACACAGAGTGTGGGCCCTCGCCACAGCTGCTGTCCCTTGGAACTGTGGTCTGAGCTCCAGTACAAGAGTTCCCCTCTCCCTCACCTCTGCGCTTTTACAGCTACTATTCCTTCTGCCTATAACACTGTTCCACCCCTTCCTCGCTAACTCCCTCTCACTCTTTAGCTTCTGGCCTAGATGTCCCTCCTCCAGGGAGTCCTTCCCTGATAGCCCCTCCCCCAGTGATAATAATGACTGCCCACCATCAATGAGCACCTGTCCTGTGCCAGGCACCGCTCTAAGCACTGGACATCATTAACACTTTGAGACTTGCGCCCCCAAGAGGTGGGCATTATTATTACTCCCAGTGTCACCGATGGAAAACCTGAGGCCCAGAGAGGTGAAGTCAGTTGCCCCGTCACACAGCCAGGACTCCAGCCCTGCGTCTGACCCCCGAGTCTTGGTCCCGCACTGGGCTCTACTGCTTTCTTCCAAATGCATGAGTGAATGAAGGAATGAAGCCTTTGGGAGAGGGGATAGCAGGGCCCCACTCCTGCATAGGGCCCCTGCAAGCTGCAGTAGAATTACCCAGGAAGAGCCTTTGACGGGCACTCATCTGTCTGGGCACCGGAGCGGAGGGAGCCACGGAGGGGGACAGTGGTTGGGGGTGTGTGTGTAGCTGTGGCTGTGGCTGGGTCGGGGGGACAGGGGGGCTTGAGGGTGGGAGTGAGGGGTTCCCTGTTCCCAGGGATCCAGAGGCCTGGGAACAGGCCCCCACTGTCCCAGGGCTTGTAAAACCGCACAGCTGCCCCTGGTCTGGGAGCCTGTCCCAGGGCCAGGCTGGCTGTCGCCATAAAGGGGGAGGGAGAGAGTGAGCAAAACCGCCCCCAGGCAGGGGCCCCAGCTCAGTGTGGGCATGGGGGCTTCTGGGGGTGTGTGGCGGGGTGGGGTGCTGAAGAGCCCCCCTTCCCTGTGCCCTGCCCCTGTCTGGTCAGCCTTAGGGGCTGGGCATTCGCCGGCTGGGGGTCCTGGCCAGGGCAAGAGGAGGAGGGGTGGAGCTCACGTGTCCTGGGCCGCTCTGCCCTGGGCACCTCACCTTCCGCCCTCTGGGGTGGTTAAGGTGGATGGGCCGCGCAGTGAGACACCTGGGTCCATGCCGATTGCACCTTTTCCTGGCTGTGTGGCCTTGGCCAGTGCACCTCACCCCCCTGGGCCGCTGTGTCCATGTGTATACAGAGATGGTCCTATTCCACCTGGGAGGAGTCTCCACCCACACAGTGGGATGACCTGGGAGCTTTAAAAAAGTCCTGACTCCTGGCCTGGCTGGTGTGGCTTGGTTGGTTGGGCATCGTCCCACACACTGAAAGATCGCCGGTTCGATTCTCAGTCAGAGCACACAATTGGGTTGCAGGTCCGGAAGGCAGCCACGCTTCTTTCGCACATCAGTGTTTCTCATCCTCTTTTCGCCCGTCCCTTCCCCTCTCTCTCGAAAAGAAAAATCCTTACTCCCAGCCCCCACCCAGACCAGTTAAATCAGAGTGTCTGAGGGCTGGGCTGGGCAACATCACCCTATTACCACCGGACAACTGTCACCACCAGGATGCAAAGCCCACGAGGAAAGGGGCCTGGGGCTTGGTGCTCTGCCGTCTCCCCAGCACTCGGCACAGCGCGCGACACACAGCAGGTGCCCCGTGCACGCGTGCAGGTACATGCACCGGCCATTAGCGAACAGAGCTGAGGCGGTATTCTCATGGAGAAGATGAATTCCACAAAGAATCGTCCAGGGGCAACCACGTGATTCACACCGGGAAGAGCCACCATCTGCAAACGGGCCATCGCGCATGTCTGGGGCGTTAGCGTCTGTAGGTTTGCTGAGGCGTAATGGACGCACGCTCGATGCGCACATCTGAGTGCACACCGTGATGACTGACACACGCGTACACCTTTAGAGCCATCGCCATGGAGGTTCTCGGTGCCCCTGGCAAAGCCGCCTTACTGCTCCTCTGCGCCCCAGATCCCTCCGCCCCCAGGCAACTGGCTGTCTGCTTCCTGTCACTGCGGTTCATTTTTATTTTCTGGAATTTTACATAAATGGTACCGTGCAGTGTGTATTCATTAGGTCTGGCTTCTTTCACTTGGCATTCATATTTCAAGGTTTATTTATGCTGTTGTTTGTATCAGTATTTCACTCTTTGTCGTTGCTGGGTAGCATTCCCTTGTATGGCTGCATTATCGGTGTTTATCGGTTCACCTCCCGATGGCCATTTGGGTGGCTTCCCGTTGTGGGCTGTTACAAATAAACCTGCTGCGAGCTACTGATGTCATGTTATTTCTTCCTCACACCCTTGTTGATGAGACGGTCATTATTTCGCCCCATTTTACGGGTGAGGAAAACAGAGAACCAGAGAGGTCAAGTAACTTGTCCAAAGTCACACAGCCAGTAGTTGGAACAGAGAACCTTAAATAGTGGGAATGCTTGAGCTAAGTGACCTTAGGGAACCTCTACAGGTCAGAACCCCCAATTGAGCCCAGCCCCTCGATATGTAAGAGGGCATCTGAGGACCAGACAGGAGCTGGGGTGTGTCCAGAATCAGGCTCTCCCATGGGCAGCCTGGCGCTGTGTCCAGCTCCGGGCTGCTCCATCCCGGCCCTTCGTCTGGCGTGGGGGAAGCACCGGCCTGTCTGGAGTGGGGCAGGGGTTTGTCCTTTTTTTCCGGAGATTTTCACTCCAGGGCCTCTCCGGCCGCTCAGAAATAGCAGGAAGGATCTGGCCCTGGCTCCGGGGCCCAGGAGCTTTCCCCGCAGCTGCTCCCCCGCCCGGGCCAGTCCAGGGTTTGTGGCAGCAGCTGCAAAGTATAAAATAGCCCTGCTCATAAATCTGCGCTTGCCAGCGGCCCTGATGCCAGAGGCCCCTGCGGTGCCCGGCACAGGCATCCTGCTCCCCCCACTGGGGCCCTGCAGGGACTCCTGGGGGTGCCCTGGGAGGCTGGAGGGTCCAGGTCTTAGGGTGGCCACCTAGGACCTCTCCCTTAGGGTTTGGGGAGCCAGACGTGGCTGGCAGGTCTGGAGGGGGGAAGGAGAGACTGGGATTGCCAAGGGGTCGACGGCTGGGGACAGCAAGGGGAGGAGGAGGTAGTGGGACATGGACGTAAGGAACCACTCCTGGCCCTTCTAAGCTGTATGTCTTCGAGCAAGTCAGCTGACCTCTCTGAGCTATGGGTCCCCTCCCTTGTAAAGCCGGGACCACAGTCCTTTCTTGTACCCCACCCCCCATCTCCCAGACTGCTGAGAGGTTAATAGATGCAAATGTATTTTACAGCATGCAGGGCAGTGTAGCATGGTGGTTAAGGGTGCAGGTTTCATAGGACCTGGGTTGGAATTTTCTCAGCTGTGTGATCTTGGGCGAGTGAGTCACTCACTCTCTCTGGGCCTCAGTTTTCTCCTCTGTGAAATGGGAATACCGGTGGTACCTACTTTGGAGGGTTGGTGGAAGCAGAGTTTGTTCATTTGGAGCGCTCAGGACACCCCCCCAACCCCCCGCCCCCGTAGGTGTTCAGTGAATGTGAGCTTCTGTCGGCTGTAAACCATGAAGGGCGGTGCCCAAAGAAGAGAAAGGGAGGAAACTTCTGTCTCTAAATGTCTGGCTGTTCTGTGAGTTGCCTCTTTTTTTCTAGGTTTAGAAGTTTTGGAATTATGAGATCAGTGATTCTTAAATGCTTAACATTTCAGAGCCTTAACATCTGTTCTGGGGGGTTAAGGCGGACGGTCCCAGAAGTGAAACCAGAGCAGCGCCGGCAGCCAGGGAAGTCCTGTGACCTTCAGGGAGGGGTGAAGGGCGTGGCCAGAGGAGAGAGACAGGCTCCCGCTGCCCTTCGGGTGATGTGAAGACCCCCATCCCCTGTGCCCCTCTGCAGCGGTTTGGCGCCCAGAGGAGGCCAGGGGTCACGACGCAGCTGTCCCCTGTCTCCCTCTGGGGCGTGGTGACCCCAGCCAGGGCTTAGACGTTGTCTGGGCTAGCCTGGCTGGACACGTGGTTGGCAACCAGGGCCGGGGGGCCCAGGGACTTGGGTTCCAGGGGGGCAGGCGCCAGGACTGTTTCTGAGGGGTGGGAGAGGTGAGCGGGATCCGGTGAGATGAGTGGCCGTAGCCTAGCGCAGCTCTCCCTTTCTCTGCCGTGTTCCTGCCCAGAGAACAGACCAGACTCCTATCAGCACCAATGTGGGCAGGAAAGTCCCCCAGGCACAGTGGAGGAAAGGCCGTAAGGTGTCTGCGACCCAAAAGACTGGTGTTCGAATCCCAGGGTCTGACTCCCACTCTCCAGGCCGTGTGACCGTGAGCAGCCTCCGCCCCTCTTGGTAGCCGCAGTACTTCACCTGCGACACTGCTAGTCCTGCCGTGTCACAAGGCTCAGGGGAGCGCGGCCCAGGGCCCAGGATAGGGAAGAAGCTCCGTTTTCCTCGGTTCTTCTGATTGTCCTTGTCGCTCCCACCATCAGGAAGCTCCAAAGAGGGTGTCATGGGCAGTTCCGATCTCAGGGGTGGTGGGGCTGCTCCTCCCGGCCCTGTGGCCCAGCTCAGAGCTGGGTACTCAGTAGGTGCTCAATGAGTGCTTAGCAGGGAGCGCTGAGCTCCCTAGAATGAGGCCCTGAGGGGAAGGGTAACACAGGGGAGCCCTGGGAAAGGTTGCCCTGTGACAGGCTCTAGGAGACCCTGAACCCCCCAGTTCTCGAGTCCCCAGTTTGTAGGTATGCGTAGCAGGCACAGCCCTGAGCACGCTCTACACACTGGGTCCCCACACAGCGGAGGGGGGCATGGGTATCATCCACTTTCCACAGAGGGGCGCAGAGGAGCTCAGAGAGGTGAAGTGTCTCGCCCAAGGTCACACTGCCAGAAAGTGCCCGAACCGGGCTTTGAACCTTCTGGGTCCGTTGTTGTTGTTGTTAGTTCCCGTAGCCACTGCCCCGCACCTCCTACAATCCTATTCCTGAATGAATGAGAATGAATGAGTGCAGGGACGCGTGATGAGGGGCTAGAGGACGGGGCCCAAGGCCAATGTGTCCAAACTTCCGCGTGACCCCACAGCTCAGCTGACTGAGGAGTCTTTTCACGCTGCAAGATGCTGCGTGCCACGTGGTCCAAAAGCTGGAAGGCTGCAGAGGGGCCTTTGACCACACCCCACCACGGGGTCTGGCGTTTCCGGTTCACAAACAGCGCATGCGCACACCCCGCCCCGGGAGGCAACTCGGGCTGCCTTTCCAGCTCAGCATGAAGGCGTGCGTACCACGACCAAATGGGCGGCCAGAGGTCGCGTGGCTGGTGAACGACCAAGCCAGTCTGTTGGACTCCAACGCCCTTGGCCCTGCCCAAGGTGCTGCATGCAGGAGAGACCTCGAGAGTCCACAGGGCCTGGATTCAAGCCACAGCCCTGGGGCTCACTGGAGGCACGAGCGTGGGGTTGGGGGGTGCTGGGAAGGCGCTGGCATTGGGTCTGGAGCCCCGTGGTGGAGGCCCAGCTCTGCCTCTCCCGAGAGAAGAGACCGGTCACTCGGGCCCCAGCCCCCTGTCCGACACAGGGGAGAAGGAGCGTGCTCTGAAATCCAGCCAGCCGCTAGACCTCTGACTCTGTGACCCGTGGGAGGCATTAGCACCTGGGGAAAAGACCTGCGGGCTGCAATTTCCCCTAAACTAAAGGAATCGCTCGATTCTTGGACAAGAAGGTCTTGGGAGAACCTGCTTCTTCTTCCCCCTTGAATTCATCCCAGAGAGCTCAAACTCCCCCACTGTAAGAGACCCTCAGAAGAGACCTCCCAGATTCTCCCGTCGCGTCGCCAGCATCTCAGCAACTGCACACTATCGGGAAGTCCTTTCTCCTAGCTACCCCAGGAAATGAGCCCAGAGACGAATTCCCCACGCGCCGGAGGACTGGGCCAGCCATTGGAGAGCAGTGAGAGCCGCTTTGGAATTTTTCCCACGACCTCTCCTAAGATAAGAACAGTTGTCTTCGTCCAGACCTGATCTTCATGCTGTCTGGTTTCAAACCGACTGGAGTTAAGAGAGAAAGTGGCCCCTTTCTCAGGGTCCTATGGCAGCCACCCACCAGTGTTGTACATTTCCTTGCCCTCTGCCCCAGAAATTCTTTCCTGGAAACCTCCTACAGACCGCTGGGTGTGGACCCGGGCATGGATGGACAGGAGTGTCTGTGCCACTGTGGTTTAGATAAGTGAGAAGGAGCGCGCCCACGTGCCCGTGGTGCGGGGTGGTGCAAGCGATGGTGCTCCTCTCTAGTGAGGGGGGACCCCGAATTCGCTTTGGAGCTCGGGTCTTGGAACATAAAGAGAGTCAATCTCTCCAATTTGCTTTTCCCGTGATGACAAAACCGTCTCTGCACGGTGAACTGTTGATGCATGCGGCTCCGCTGAAGTGAGGTGATGTAGCTGGTGAGTTGGGGAGAGGTTTCAGGTGCTAGGTGTGGCCTGGTGGCTCCGCCTCCGGTGGGGTGTGGCCCACCTCTAGGGAGGGGAAAAGAGCTTTGAGCTCCAGGGACTGGTGGGGGGCGGGGGGCAGGGGCAGCTGTGATGCAATGGACTCACACACGGAAGTCCTCTGTTTGAGGTATGAGCCCAGACTTCAGGTCCCCTGGGCTGTGGGCATCTTGGGAGTGGAGCCAGTTCAGACTTGGGGGTTTGGGGGGCCAGAGGAGACACTGGGCGAGCTCACGGAGGGAGGTCACAGATGGCAGAGCTGGAAGGCCTTGGCGTCATCCCGCAGGTTCAAGGACACCCTGCGCACCCTCGCGTCTTTGCAGACTCATGGCGTGCCCCTAGGTCCTCCTGGCGGGCTCCCGCTCACAGGGGACATGCGCAGCACCTTCAGAGACGCTGCCAAATGACTCCCAACATGCGTCACCCATTTCCATGCCCATCTTGGTCTGAGCACACTCCCATTTTCCCACATCCTTAATAACACTGCTGTTTTTTTTTTCTTTTTTGTACCCAAATGTGTTTCTTGGGATGGTTCCCACTCATCTTGATAAAGGGTTTTTTCTCGCTGCTTCCTTCTGAAGGAGCCCCCTTCCGCCAGCCTGGCCTTTCCTTCCGTAGGCTCCACAGAGCCCAGTGGGGCGGCCAACACACTGAAGCACGTCTGGGCTGGGCTGGGCGAACGACGGCGTGATGGGTGATGTTCTTCTCCCAGGCACTCCACACCCATGGAGCGGGACCTGGCGCTCTGCAGCGACCGGGTGCTGCTTCTTGTGTTTCGTCTTCTCGAGACGGACGGAGGAGGCTGTTAGCGAGAGGCACGTTGTCCGGGGAGGTGCTCCCCCCTGGAGAGCAGCACTGCTGGGTTTCAGTCTTTTCGCCAAGAGGGGAGAAGTGGCACTCCATTGCTGTTTCAGGGGTGGCGCTGTGGTTCCTGGCGAGGCAGGGCCTTTTCCTGACGGAGCTTTTCTGTGAATTACCCGTATCTATCCGTAGTCCGTGGTAGCGCTGATTGGGCCTCTGCTGACTGTCAACGTTTTCGAGACACAGAACCCTTTGTTCTAATAAACTCATTTTGCTTACATAAGCGGAATGAAAGTTGAGCTGCATCCTGGAAGGGGGGATGGGGTGCCCAGGGGCCTCTGTTTCCTCCTTTGGTCCCTCCCCAGGGGCCCCCAGGGCTCAGTGGAGCACAATTTGCAGATATTGGTATAGTCCTACCAGTCAGGCTGCAGATGGGGAAACTAATACCCAAGGTCACCCAGAAAGGTAATGGCCGAGGCGAGTCTCCATTCCAGGTCCACTGACTGTCCGTGCTCAGTCAGGGAGCACCTCTAGGGAGGCAGATGGTCAAAGCATCCGAGAGTGACTGTCCCACAGCTTCCTGTCTGTGCTCTTCTCTGGCTTTTTGTGTGTTTCAGTGCAATGGCTGGGACTTCTAATGCAATGTCATTGGTGGTTGTGGAGGTGGTGGGGGTGCTGGTGGTGGAGGTGGTGGTAGTGATGATGGTGGTGGTGGAAGTGATGATGGTGGAGGTGGTGGTGGTCGAAGTGGTGGAGATGGTGGTAGAGGTGATGGTGGTGGTGATGGTAGTGGAGGTGATGGTGGAGGAGGTGGTGGTGGTAGGGATGATGGTGGAGGAGGTGGTGACGGTGGAGGTGGTGGTGGTGGTGAAGGTGGTGGAGATGATGATGGAGGTGATGGTGGTGGTGGAGGTGGTGGAGATGATGGTGGAGGTGATGGTGGAGGTGGTGGTGGAGGTGGTGGAGGTGGTGATGGTGGTGGAGGTGATGGTGGTAGAGGTGATGGTGGTGGAGGTGGTGATGGTGGAGGTGGTGGAGGTGGAGGTGGTGGAGGTGGTGGAGGTGGTGGTGGTGATGGTGGAGGAGGTGGTGATGGTGACGGTGATGGTGGAGCTGATGGTGGAGGAGGTGGTGATGGTGTTGTTGGAGCTGGTGACGGAGCTGATGGTGGTAGTAGACATTCTTGCCTGGTTTCTGATCTTAGTGAGGAGGCTTCCAAAATTTTCCAGTTGCCACGATGTTTGCTGTCATTTTCTGGTAAATACCCTTTTTCATGTTAAGGAAATTCATTACTTTCTATTCTTGGATTGCCAAGATTTTGCGTTGCAAATATGTACTGAAGTTTAGCAAATTCTTTCCAGTATCTACTCAAATGAGACCGTTTTTTTTTTTCTCTTTTTCCCTCCCTGTAAGGAATGAGATGAAAACATTCCTAGGAAATCTGAAGGAGCTGCTTTTGTCAGAAGCACCGACCTTCCCTCCCGACTGTCCCTGCCTCTTCTTTCTCCTGACAATGCAGACACTTTCCAAGGCCTGGGGAGCTGGACACCAGAGGGGGGCGAGGCATCAGAATAGAAATGATCTCCTCGCGCTGGGTCAGCGCTTTCCGCCTGCTCGACTTCTGCTGCTGTTTCCGGTCCTAGTCCCCGGGGGTGGGGTGGGGAGCGGTCCCCGCTACTTGTTCCAGACAGAGCCCGAGACATTCTGAGGTTGTGTTAAAATGCTGGTGGCAGACAGACAGGGGGATCTTGAAGCCTTGCATTCCTCTCCCGGATACCGGAGGGGGGGGCGTGTGGTGGGGGAGGAATTTTTCTCATGGGGAGAGTTGGTTCAGGGTATGGGGACAAGAGCCGGTTGCTAGGCAGAAGCGGCAGAGATGAATCATGTTCTGGCGTGAGCTGGGTATTGGCGAAAAGGCGAAGTTGTTTAAGTTGGTGGAATTTTTTTGTTTGAGCTGGAAAGGAATATGGATTCATTGGGGCTGATCCCTCGTTTTGCAGATAGATGACAAATACAGAGAGGAAGAAAGGTTTGCCCCGGGAGTGAGGAACCGGTCTCTTGCCTCCCTACTTGCCCCAGGGCGGCCACGGCGGGGGCAGGCCCCTGGCCAGAGCAAGCCTTCGGGAGCGGGAGTGCCCGAGAGGTTTAACGGCGAACCCCCAGGCCCGCTCTCCCTGAGCAGCACAATCCCAGAGTGCTCCGTGCTGCGAAGAAAACAATCAGTGGGATGACCCGATGGGTGGGCGCGGGTTCCTCCTTAAGCCCAGCTGCACGGGGTGGCCTGTCTGGGGAGATGGCATTTGAGGCAAGACCTGAGTAGAGCAGGCAGCCTTGGGAAGCTCTGGGGAAGAGGACTCTGGGCAGAGGGGCCAGAACGTGCAAAGGCCCCGAGGTGGGAATGCGCTGGGCGGGCTTGAGGGGTGGCAGGGAGGCCAGTGCATGGGGGCGGGCTGAGCCTGGGCCTGGCAGGGCTTCGGAGGACAGGGGCTGGCCAGGGAGCCCTCCTCGCTCTGCAGAAAGCAGAGGCATGCTCTCCCTCTGACGCCTTCTCCTGCCCTGTGGTGCCTGCTAAGGGCCTGTGCTCTGGATGAACGAGCATTTAGTAGGCACCTATGGTGTGCCCGGCTGTCCTGGGCACTTCGTCTGTGTAACCTCATCTCATCCTGCAACACCCTCTCAGGCTGTCCACGTGGGAAGGACAAATGAGAGGGGCCCCCGCTCGCCTAGAGACCGTGCAGGGCAGGCTGCCCTGACCCAGGCTGCCTCCCCTGAGGCTGTCAGCTCAGCGAGCTCAGCCAGGACCTGACTCGCCCGCACGAGCAGCCCGTCCTTTGGTCCAGCGACCTAGAAAAGAGTGGGAAAGGTCAGGAGGAGACTCAGATCTCCGCGGCCACCCAAGAAATCTTGCCAGAAAGCAGGGCCACGCTGTCCTGAGCCTTTGGGGTTAGGATGGATGAGCACCCACGCGGAGGGAGATGGTGGTTCTCAGGGGCCCTGCTGCTGTGGGAAAGGGGGCGATTCTGGGGCTGGAGGGCAGAAGGACGACGGGGTGAGACGCTCCCCCCGAGCGCCTCTGCCCCCAGATGCTAAGCCCAACCGATGCCTGGGATTCCGCCATTAACGGTTTCTTCGCTGGGGGTAATGTTTGCTCTTGGCCCCTCGCCTCGGAAAGTGCCCGTCTCCTTTTGGAAAGAGAGTGAGAAGAAGTCTCAAGTCCAATAGAGGGGTACATTTTAGGGAGTGTGAGCTGTGGGACAGCTCTCAGCCTGACGTGGAGATCCCCATGGGGTCCCGGAGACTTTTGTTGGGGCCACACCGCTGCCCATCACCTCCCTTGGCCCAGTTCTGTGTTAACCACCCTCCCCCTCCAACCTCCCAGGGGTGATCCCAGGAACGCCCCCGAAAATACACCTGATTCCCATCTCAGAGATGGTTTCCTGAGGGATCTGACCTGTAACAATGGTGGTGATGATGACGATGGTGATGGTGATGGTGATGATGGTGGTGGTGTTGATGGTGATGATGGTGATGGTGGTGATGGCAATGGTGGTGGTGGTGGTGGTGGTGGTGATGATGATGATGGTGATAGTGGTGATGGTGGTGGTGGTGATGATGATGGTGATGATGGTGATGGCAATGGTGATGATGGTGGTGATGGTGATGGTGGTGATGGTGATGGTGGTGATGGTGGTAGTGATGGTGACGATGGTGGTGGCGGTGATGTTGATGGCAATCACCATGACGGCACTACGGCAACGGTGGTGAAAGCTAACATACATTGAACACTTACTGTGTGCCTGGCACTGTGCGTTTTTATATTTTACTCTACATTTGATAACTCATTTTATCCTCACAATAATTCCATGACTTAGGAGCTAGCGTGCTGCCAATTTTCCAGAAAGGGAAACTGAGGCTCAAAGCAGTGAAGCACCTGCTTCCGGCCACATGCAGAAATCACGGCTGAGCCGGGACGGCAACACAAGCCCAGCGCCCCCCATCCAACGCTGTCCCCTCACGTCCTGAGGTCCTGCACAAAGGCGGCAGTGACACAGCGCTGCATGTGGGGTTTGGGCGGAGGGCGGTCCAGCCCCAGCCTTTGACCCATTGGCCAGGAAGGTCCCCGGGCCAGGAAGGGAGGCCCCTGGAAACTCTTTGGTACCAAAGCCCCAGGGGAGTAAGTGCCCTCCCTGCAGGGCGTGGGTGGGCTGCTGGGGTTATTCTGAGAGCCGCGCTCTGAAGTGCGGCCAGCGGTGGGAGTGTCCAGTGTGACCTTTCCGAAGATAGCTGGGCGGGGTGCCGCTGGCGGCATTTGAGGCTGGGCCCGGGAAACAGCCGTGCCCTGTGGTTGGCCGAGTACCGTGGAGAGAGCTTGCCCGTCAAGCCATGTGTGACAGAAGTCATGCCTGTGTGTCTCCTGCAAGGGCACAGGGATATCACAGCTTTGCTTAATGTTGGAGCCCTTGCCCCGGGGGGCTGGCCCCATGGCAAAGAAAACCAGGTTGGAAGCTTGGAGCTAACTGTATTTTAAAAAAATTAGTAACAGTAGTAGTACTACTAGTAACAACAACAGTAAGAGTAACAGTAGTTAGTATTAGCAGTGATGCTAATAGTACCGGTCCTACTAGTAACCATGATAATGGCAGGAGGGAAAAGAGTGGTGGTGCCGTTGGCCTAGAATCCTGCTTCCACCACTTCCCGGCTGCGTGAGCTTGGACACATGACTGTACCTTTCTGGGTCTTCGTCTGTAACTCGAGACAATCGTGGCACTGCGGATCAGATCGCTGTGCCGGGGAAGGAGGCCCCAGCAACTGGGCCTGGGAGGCGGGGCTGAAGTTTAGGAGCTGCTGTGACGACCCTGGGCGTCCTCCATGCCACGTGCTTTATACGCACGGTCTCAGGTGGTCGTCCCATCAACCTGACCAGTGTGCAGAGGGACACGCTGAGGCTCGGGGTGGCTGAAGGCTCCTGTGGAAGGTCCCGAGGTGGCAGCCAGCCTTCGCACTCGCCCTGTCTGACTCCGGTGCTCCGGGCTCATGCTGCTCTGTCCTGGCGCTGCCTCCCTGTGGGGAGGTGGTCGTCTCCGGGAGCTGGCTGATGTCATCTTGGAGGGTGGAGCAAGCAAGCAGGCAGGCCAGGAAGAGCCATTGATGAGGTCCACATCCATCTTCTGGTTAGAGCTTGAACGCACGTTCACGTCTCAGTGGGACCTAGAAGTCGTCTGTGTTGTATGAGGATGGACACACAGCCCTTACTCTTTTTTTTTAAAGCTTTATTATTGTTATTACTAATCTTGGGCAGAGAGAGAGAAACACTGATTTGCTGTTTCCACTCATTGATGCGTTCATTGGTTGCTGCTTGTATGTGCCCTGACCAGGGATTGAACCTGCAACCTTGACCTATTGAGACGATGCTTTATCACTGAGCCTTTCAGCCGGGGCCCAGAGTCTTCACTCTTGCCTCAAGTTCAAGGGGCCTAAATCATCAAGAGCTGCCCCCTCATTTGCCTGGCTCTTTAAGAGGGTTCCATGATAAGTATGGCTCGTTTTGAGAGGATAATGCTTAAAGTGAAGTTCTAAAAGTGCATTTTTATGTGGTCTCAAGTGGTCAAAATCCAGGGGTAGCATGTAGGAAAGGTTAGAGGCATGGTCAGAGCTGCGGTGTGGTGCTTGGAGGGGGGTGGAGGTGGGCAGGGCATCTCAGCGAGCACTTGAACCCGCTGTTTCCTGGCTGTGCCATCTGGGGCAATTCCTCTTATTTATCCCAGCCTGTTTCTGCACCCGTCCATCCACCTCCCACCCACATGCCCACAACCACGTACCCATCCATCTACCCACCCACCCATCCAGTCACACACCCAATCACCCATCTACCCACCTACCTGCAAACCCACCCATCTGTCCATCCACCTGGATCCTCCATAAGCATTCATGGAGCCCCAACTACATTAAGAACTGTCCCAGATGCTGGGCTCTCTAATGTAGACATTGGCATTCAACCACCTTCCACGGTCACCAACAGAAGACTGACTGACAGACCACCGCACACAGATGCCTGGCTCATAACAACGAGGCAGGTGTGCAGGAACTGATAGGGAGAAATATGCTCAAGCAGAAATAAGAAGATGCAGAAGCATGAGAAGTGCACTACCGTTTGTGTAAAATAAAAAGGAATGGTCTGTTTCTCCACATACGTACCTGGATGTGCCTAGAACAGTTTCGGAAGGACACTTAAGAAATGTGCATCAGCCCTGGCTGGCGTAGCTCAGTGGATTGAGCGCGGGTTGTGAACCAAAGCATCGCAGGTTTGATTCCCAGTCAGGGCACATGCCTGGGTTGCAGGCCATGGCCCCCAGCAACCGCACATTGATGTTTCTCTCTCTCTCTTTCTCCCTCCCCTCCCTCTCTAAAAATAAATAAATAAAATCTTAAAAAAAAGAAAAAAGAAATGTGCATCAGAGCCTGCCTTTGAGGAAGGAATTAGTCAGGGTGGGCAGGAAACAAATCACGCTGTTCTGTTTCAGGCTCTTTGCATTTTTTGTAAAAAACACCGTATTATCTGTTTAAAATTGGAAAAATAATTTATATATAAAAAAGAAGACTCAGTCTCTGGGGAATGGTATAGGAAGAGAAGAAAACAGCAAATTATAATGCCGCCCATGATTCATGTGTGATTAGGGAAGGGTGGTGGAGGTTGGGGAGCACTGAGGGGCGGCTGACTCAGCCTGGCGGAATCAGGGCAGGCTTCCCAGAGGAGGTGCTGCCTGAGATGAGGCTCCCAGGCCCAGTGTAGGTGAAGGAAAGATGTTTGGTGAGGGCATTCCTGACAGCAGGAACAGCGTGAGGTCTGCAGTTACGTACGGTTCAGCATGGCTGAAACAAAGCAACCGGTGTGGTAGGAAGTTTGGAATTTGTCCCAAGGGCAGCAGCGAGTCATGGGTGGGTTTTAAGAAGAGGAATGAGAGGGTCAGAGTTTTGCTTGGAAAGATCCCTCTGGCAGCCACGTGGGGAGTAGTCCCAGCAGTGAGGCCGGAGGCAGGGAGGTGGATGGGGAGGCCAGGGGAGAGGGGATGGAGACCTAGACTAAGGCAGATCAGATGTGGGGCAGTGGTGGGCGGGGCAGAGGGGAAGGGGGATTCAAGAGCTCTTTGCGGGTGGGAGGTGACGTGTTCTCACAACTGTAAGCATCCTTCAGAATAACGTTAGCAAACTGCTTTGCTTTGTGCACAGCGCTTCATGGTGGTTCCCACCCATGAGCGCACGTTGGAGGCTCCTGGGACGCTTCGAAAGAACACCAGTGCCCGGGCCGCTCCCCCATGGCGCCGGTGGAACCGGGCTCCGCGATGGCTCAGGTGCACAGTCCCGGTGAGGGCCGTGCAGTGTGGCGGTGGGTTGGCCGAATGAAGGAACTGGGCTCATCCTGTTGGTTCACCTTCTTCATGCGCATGCTCAGGGCGCAGGCGAGCCTCTGATGCGCGGTCAGAACCCGCGGCGTGTTCTGCCCGAGGGAAACCAGGCGGGAGAAGCGTGGGCTTTCGGGTCACCCAGCCCAAGTGAGCTGCCTTGAGTCAGTTGACCCCTTGAGCTAAGTGTCCTTGTCTGAAACCGACCCGTGGGTTGTCATGAGAACGAGCAGGGTCACAGGTGTCAGGGCCCCGCACAGACATAGCGCGGGTGCTTGGTGGACGCATCAAGATCCGCGTGGAAGAGTTCGAGACCCACCTGGAGAGGAGTAAACCCTAGGCTTCAGCTATCGAAGGGCGCACGACGCCCCCGTGTGGTGTAAACTGGATTTGCCGGGGAACGGGAGCGCTTTAACGTCAATTTGAAAAACTGCTCGTTTATCTGCACCACCACATAGCTTGAGGTTCGGGCTATTCCGGTGATACTGTTTTGGTTGTTTATACGAGTAAGCAGCGTCTGATGTGTCCATGTCAGCTTCAGCTCTCAGAGGGCGTTCACCAGGACAAAAACATCTCATTAAAAAAATCCTAAAGGAATGTGGTGGGGAATTGTAGGGTTGTCACCTATAATAAAGAAGGGAGAGACCAGCAGCCTGGAGGGACCGTGAATTAAACAGTAGGCATGCCACACAGGACAACGTGATGCGGCTCACCCAGGGGCTCTAATTCGAGATTCTCATAAAGGTCTGCCCTGTGGTCTCCACAGGCTGTGCCTGGAGGGAGCGGCCTTTGAAGTTCCCTGCCCTCCCTGGAACCCAGAAGACTTAAAAAAAAAAAGGTCCTGGCTGGCGTAGCTCAGTGGATTGAGCGAGGGCTGTGAACCAAAGGGTCACCAGTTCGATTCCCAGTCCGGGTACATGCTTGAGTTGCAGGCCAGGTCCCCAGTGTGGGCCAGGTGAGAGACAACCACACATTGATGTTTCTCTCCCTCTTTCTCCCTTCCACTCTCTCTAAAAATAAATAAATAAAAATTTAAAATATATATATATATATGTATATACAGATACATATATTTTAAAAGAGGTATCTTTAAGAGAAGAGAGAAGAGGCAGCTAGCTCATGCCTGAGCAAAAAGCCACCATCAGAAAAGACACATCTTACTTTGGGAGAGTTAAGGAGACTTCAGGCTGTTTGCTAGAATTTCAGTGTTGTGTTTTCATGAGAAAATCAGGCCTCTTGTGGGGGGCTTTTGGCTGCGTAACTGGGTGCCTCAGAAGGCTCCAGCTCGCCCGTCAGCCCCAGGTGGTGGGGGCAGGGGGGAGGGGGACAGTGGTCAGTGCCCAGTAATGGAGCCTGCGCAGGGGAGGGATGTTTCCAGCTCCAGCTTGCTGTGCACGTGCCAACAATGAAGGAGCGAAGGAGCGGTGAGGACATTGCACTTGTTCCTCACTGCACCTGCGCAGGGCAGAGAACGGGACAGAGGAGCCCCTCCCCTGTGGCTGGCCCACTGCGTGGGAGAGGCGCCTGCCCAGACCCACACCCCCTCCCTGGGCCTGGAATTCTGTCTTCAGCTCACTCCCCGCAGCCCTTTCCTGTATTTGGCCCACAGCTTTGCAGCATCGTCTAAGCCAGCACCCGTCAGATGTCAGGACTTCCCAAGCTAGTGAAATTACAAAAAGAACCTTCTGCTTTCCCTCTGAGTTGTCGATCTGTTATTATTTTGCAAAGAGCGAACAGAAGAGATGGCCAACTCCTTTGCTTTACCCTTGCCCCCTGGAACAGGACATCGGCTTCGTACAGGTCTCCACACGCAGCCTCCCGCCCACCCCCACCGTGTGCGCGCAGGGGTGTGTGGCCACGGCCCAGCACCTGGGAACCCCAGGGGCTCTGGGCAGCACTTTGGGGCGAGGTATCCGAGAGACACGGCCGAGCAGAGGGAAACATTGTCTGACATTCTTTTATTTATTATATATATGCAGATCTGTTTTATGTACAACACTTGGTTCTGTCAAATAATCACTCCAAGCCATTCTGTCGGTAATTTCCCCAAACAGACTCAGGTACAACACGTCTCTGAGCCCTTCACAGATGAGCGAGCCGTGAGACGTCACTATTGACGGCAGTTTTGAGGCCACACACACAGTCCCAATTAAACATAAACTGGACTGAGGCGACAAAAGGGGCTGAAAGAAAGCACAGGATTCCGAACGGTTAAACGGTGTATTTTGCTTGCATTACAGCCACAGCGGGAACAGCAAGGCTGCGTGCGGCAGGGCGCAGCTCTGCCCGGGTGCGCTCCGGGGGCTGCGCGGTGGTGGGCGGGTGGGTCAGTGGCTGAAGCGAAGTGTCCGGTGGGTGGCTCCGCCACTGAGGGCTCACTTGCTCTCCGTGTCCCCTTTCTTGGGTTCTTGTTTCAGTTTGTAATCGGCCAGGGCGGCCTTGATCGCGTCTTCGGCCAGCACTGGAAGGAAGAAAAAAGGAAGGAAAGACAGCCTGTTACGGAATTTCTGGGGCCCGGAGGGTGGTGGGGTGGCGCTGGGCAGCGCTGGAGCGGGCCTGAGATCCCCTGGCAGTGGCTATGGAGACGGAGTGGGGGCGACGTCCCTGGGGTTCCAGGTTAGTTTCTGAGTCTCTGCGGATCTACTTTCTCTTCTGTGAAAATGGACAACTGTGCTTTTCTTGCTGGGTCTGTGTGAGGACGTGCATTGCGTGGCTGGCACACAGTAGGGACACAACAAGTGTTAGTTCTCACGGGGAAGACTGGAGTGGATGCAGTGGATGCTGGTTAAGCTGGCGGACGCCACTGCCCAGTGACCCTGCAGGTGAACGAACACTCATTGGGAGCGAGGCCGCGGAGGAAGCTCAGGGTCAGGGGAGCTGGAACGGCGGCCCAAGGCCAGCGGATGCCCGAGCTCAGGGCCCGGGCCCGAGAAGGCCGATGAGAAGGCCGGGCTTTGTCTGACGCCGTGTGAAGACGCCTGCAAGCTAAGCCCTTTGTTCAGGGGCGCTCGGAACTCCAGCTCAAGGGGAAAGAACTCTGGGCTGAGGGGACTCCTTGAAGACTGAGAGAGCCTGTCCCTGTCCTGGCACTCGGTTCTTCCCGGAGCCCTCCCCTGGCCAGAGGCCTGGCTCTGGGCTGCTTTTTACCCGATCTGGTCAGTAATCTCCATCAACTGGTTAAGGTGCTGGGAAGCACTCAGCCCGAGGCTGGGTGCACACCGCCTCCCGCACGCTGTCCCACAGGAGGTGTGACACCGGGGGCTCGAGCCCTCGGGAGGTCAGAGGGACAGAGTCCTGACTACAGAGGATCCGCCATCACTCCGCCACCGCAGCAGGGTGACCCCGGCATGACCCCCCCCCCCCCCCCCCCCCCCCCGGAGGGCAGACTCACTGGAGCAGTGCAGCTTCACCGGCGGGAGGCACAGCTCCTTGGCGATGTCTGTGTTCTTGATGGTCAGGGCTTCCTCCACCTGAGAGGCGCGTGGGGAAGAGAAGCAGTTATCGACGCTCTGTCCGGGGGGACAGATAATGAGAAAGCCCCGCAGGGTAGGGGGTCGGGGGATGGTTTCTGCTAATAACCCCCAACGAAGGCGGAGGACCTTCTCAGGACCCCCACTTGCGTGTCAAGGCCGCGAGGGTGGGGGGTCTCAGGGGGGAGGCGTACACAGCTGTGTGGCCTGGCTGGGCCGGCAGGGCTGCTTCTATGAGCCAGGAAGAGACCCCGTGAGAGGTCTCCCAGGAATCAGATTTGCTGGGGGCCGGTGACTTCCTGTGCTGCTTTTGTGAACACCGGCTTCTCCGAAGTCCTTGTATCAAATGTTTAGAATGAGCCCCTTCCACTAGCAGGGCTGATGGCACTGGGAGGTTGCCGAGGTGTCGCAGGCTGGTGGCGCTCCAGCACGGGACTGTGGCCCAGGGAGGCCCGGGCTGAGGGCTCTCTGTAGGCTCTTCCTCTGCGGACACTCGGGAGCAGGCGCCTGGGGTGTGGCTGGGCCCAGGGCAGAGCGAGAGGCGGGAGGTTCCTCGCCCTTGGGGAACAGGGGCCCGCCAGCTTAAGAAAAGCCGATTTCCCCATCTTTCTGTTCCCCTAATCGGACAGTTCTGCTAACTCCACTGAATTATGACTTCAGTTCTCTTTCTGGAAACTCAGATGGGAGGATCTCAAGGTCAGAGAAAGGCCATCTCCCTGCATTTTCTGATCACAACTCAAAGGCCCCTCAGGGCCAGGTCCCGGGAGCACGGGTGCGCCGTCTCCTCTTTGCCCCTTTCCCTGCAGACAGCCGATGACAGAGCACCGCAGAGCCTCCCCCTGCCAGGACAGGTCAGGTGTGTGCTGCCTGGCGCAGCAAACCGCTCCGCCGTGGCGCTGCCCAGCGCCACACGCACTCTTCTGCGTGACTCTGCTCCCTCCACGCGTGTCCTTGGGGCTCCAAGGACGAGCAGCCTGCAGCTGGGCTTTTCCGAGAGGGTTTAATGACGACTGGGGTCTAGAAAGCACGGCTCTGCACTGGGCTCAGGCCTTTACTCCCGCAGCTGCTGGGGAGCGAGGCCCCGGCAGAGGAAAGGATGGAGATGTCCCTGCCTTTCTCCCTCTGCACACACCCCTGTCCGCCTGTGCTTGTTCGCTCTGCCCCACCCGCCGCGTGTTTTGGGGTCTTCGGTCCCTCTTTCCACAGGCCTATTTCTCGTTCCCAGAATCCTTAAAAGCCCCTGCAGTCCTTCCCCAACACACGGCAGAAAACAAACCGCTGTACGACCCCCCCTGGCCTGACTGAGATTCCTGAGAAGTTGTAACACCGGCAACCTCGGAGAACGCCAGAGATTTCTTCTGAGCTCTATTTTGTTAGATGCAGAGGTTGAGGATCTTTTTTTATATTTAATTAGAAACAAAACACCACAGAAACCCCCAAGTGAAAGTGATGAACGCCCCCCCAACTAAAAAACATGAATAAAATTATCCACTGTTCCCAAGGCGGAGAGGAATTTAATGCCAACCTGGGCAGGGGAAATTAAAAGCCCTAGTTACTCTTCTCCCCCCGCCCCCCACAGGCCCTCCCCTCCTGGAGCTGAGTGCTGAGCTGTGGAGCACGTGAGCGAGCTCTGCCGGGTCTGCGGGCAGCCTTACCGTCTTCCCTTTCACCCACTCGGTGGCCAGCGAGCTGGAGGCGATGGCGGAACCGCAGCCAAACGTCTTGAACCTGGCGTCCACGATCTTCCCCTTCTCGTCCACCTGAATCTAGCAGAGAGACGGGGGGTGGGCCACTCTCGGAGGCCTGCTGGGGCTCTCCCCAGGAGCTCTGGTGTGGCTTTCACCGCTTTCCATGTTGGCATTAACTACCGAGTTTGCTTTGGAGAGTGCAGTGATGGGATGTCAAACACAAGAATGATTATATAGAATTATATAGGCCCAGCTGGTAGAGAGCGGCTGAAAAATGTGCCCCCCTCGAGGCTTTGTGACGGTAGCCTGCTTCTGGCTGCGCAGTTCTCACGGCTGTGATGTCAGACCGCCTCTGAAGACACCGGGCGAGTCCCACTCAGGGGCTCTGGCTAATGCCATTCTCTCCACCGCCATCAGTGGCTGTGGCTCCGCCCACCTTGTTTGTGTTTTCTAAGATAAGCTCCAGGACTCTCTCCAGCCGCCCACCCACCCACCGTGAAGGAGGCTGTGGACAACGCCACAGTTTACCCACAGTGCCAGTCACTGCCTTCCTGCTGTCGTCTTCAGTTTAGGGGGTTTGATTTACTGGGTTTCTTCTCTCGCTGGGGACTGCTAGCTCACCGGTTGTGGTTTCCCTTTGGTCAGTGACATTCACAGAGCCTTTTACTGAACTGACGCTGGAATTTAAGCTGATTCGGTGGGTAGAACAGTGCGATCAGTTTACTGTGTCAGAAAGGGTCATCCTGGCTGGCGTAGCTCAGTGGATTGAGCATGGGTTATGAACCAAAGTGTTGCAGGTTCGATTCCCAGTCAGGGCACATGCCTGGGTTGCAGGCCATGACCCCCAGCAACTGCACATTGATGTTTCTCTCTCTCTCTCTCTTTCTCCCTCCCTTCCCTCTCTAAAAATAAATAAATAAAATCTTTAAAAAATATATATCATCCCATCTATTAAAAAAAAAGAAAAGAAAGGGTCAGCGTAGTGTGCCAGCAGAAGAGCTGGATGCAGGCTTGCAGGATGCAGGCTTGGCTCTGACTGTCTGTAACCCTGACCCATCCCCATTCACTGCCATCAAAGTGGAGAGCAAATGAAACGGTTCACAAGCTGTGGAAGCACACACAGCACCACCGTTACCACCAACGACGAAAACCAGCTGTACCTGCAATTTCATTACATCCCCACACGCTGGAGCCCCCACCAATCCGGTTCCAACATTCTTAGCGGTCTTGTCAAGAGACCCCACGTTCCTGGGATTTTCGTAATGATCAACCACCTGAAATGAGAGCATTAGGAGAAATCACATCACTCCTTTTTGGCGCCAAGTTGATGGTGAGCGCAACGTCAGCAATGCGGAGCTTGGCGGGCAGTCACTGAGTAACAGATGTCACCTCTTGTCAGTGAGAATGTTTGTGACCCAAAGCCTTTTTGCATCTCCTCCCCAACTACCTGGAGATTTGTGATGCTGGAGGAAAATCATGTTTTAGTTCCAAAGGGTTTTTAACTGTATGTAATTATTTGACCTCTACCCACCTAAATCACCAGATTTGGGCTCAAATGACACTTTTGTTATTTCCAAATAAAACTGTTCTCAAAGGATAATTTCTACTCAAAAATTCTAAAAGCAATTATGGTCCATATATGGAAGGCTTTCCCAGAAGCCTCAAGGAGACTGTTACAGAGGAACAATGCTATGAAAGCACCCAATTCTGTCTGATGATAAACTCAGTTCCATAACGATTTCAGGGCCCTGAAATCGCCCCGGTGCAGCAGCGCACCCTGGTGGCTAGAAGGCTGCCAGCCTGAACGGATTGGATTCGGCGTGCACTGTCAACAAAACACACCCCTGGGTGGGGGAGGAGCAAAGGCCTTGGAGAGGAACTGAAGCCAAAACAAAATAAATGTCTACTCAAACTGGCGCACAGAAGGCTCTGCTAGCCTTGAGGTTTTTAACCAGTCAGCCGTAAGTATACTGGTCGTTCATCCCTCTTCCCCCACCGACCTGCCACGGAGGTTGACTCCAAGCCCAAGCACCCACAAGATAATATCCAATCGGAAGTTTTTGCCCCATGTTGACTTACTGCATTCTTTCGTTATTTGTTTTCCGAGTGCTAGAGTCTCCTATCTAAGGGACTTTACGCCCTCGGAAGGCAAGGGCTGCAAATGACATATCTATCCCTATCCACCCACCCCAAACGAAACGTGAAAATGAAAACAGGACTGCTGGCTTCGCGTGTGACTCCACTCGGAGGCTATGAGCTCCTACAAGAACAACAGCGGCACCATAAATGGTTTCCACGGGCTAGGCACGAATATCTTGTGTAAGGGGCTGCTAAATAAGATATCCATTTTACAAATGGGGAGGCAGGTTCAGCGAAGGGCAGCGATTTTCCCAAGGTCACCTGGCCAGGGCAGGGGCCTGGCTGAAGCCGGAGCCCGCCCGGGTGTGTGTGTCTTCCAGGAGTCGGGCTGGCAGGTCCTAACGGGACCCAAAAGCTGTTCAGGTGTTTAATGGCTGGGATGCACGACGGCAGCCAACGACAGGACCCGCGGACAGCTTTTGTTTCCTGCGTGTTTAGCGTCACTGCGCAGCAAGGGAAGTTGAGGCAGATTTGCGCGAGGGTGCGGCCCCTCTATCCTGAGCCGGGGGCCGCTGTTACCCTGGGCGTTAGCAGGGGATCCCCAAGCGGCGCAGAATCCCGAGGCCACTCCTCTCTAGAATGGGCCTCCGTCCAGCACTCGCACGCACAGGTCCCCTTGGCGACCCCAGTACTCCTGGCCCCCGATCGCTGCGGACCCCACGCACCCCCTTGCCCACCCCTACCTTCTTGTGATAGAGCCGTGCCGGAGCTGATAGCTCCCGGGCCGGTAGGCGCGGTCTCTGGAGCAACAGGGCCGACGCCGCTCGTCTTAGGCGGCCCACTCCAGCCGCCGCCATCTTGCGGCCTTGCGCCTGCGCAGGCCAGGAGCGAGACTAGGGGGCGGGGCGCTCCTGCCAGCCGACTCCGAGCTTAGTGCGCGCGGCCTCTAGGACGTCACCGCGATTTAGAACCTGCATCCTCCCGCTCCGTGCACGTGTCGGCGTTCGACCACGCCCCTCGGGGGAAAGCGGGGCGCAGAGCGGGAAAGTCTAAAGTCGCCTGAGGGTTCGTCCTCCGCGCTGGGGTGTGGATGTAAGAGGGTCGATCTCAGGCTGGAGTGCGGGACCCAAGTTTACATCCGCAAAGCCCACCGCGGAGGATCAACCAGTCCACCTTTCTTAACCCCGATTTGCAGCTAAAGACATTCGGGTTCAGAATGGCTTAGTAACTTGTCCAAGGTTGCTCAGAAAGTTAGGTTCATTTGGGATTCAAATTTGGACAACAGTGAATGAGAATCCTGGTTTTGCACCTTCCAGGTTCTGTGACCCTAGGAAAATGGCGTGAGCTCTCTAAGCCTCGGCCTTTTGTAATATGTAATTCAAGGACAGTTCATTCATGGGCATGTTTGTGTTGAGTGCCCACCATGAGTCAAGATGCCATACTCGGCCTTGGGGATCCAACGGAAAGAAAAACACATAATTCCTGCCTCACCAAGCTTGCTCGTGAAGGAGCAAGGGAACAAACACACCTTATAGTTTCATGCCTCAAAATGGGAATGTTAAAAGATTAAAAAGGAACGAGCTCCATGTCCTGATTTAGAAACATTTTTTTCTGTATAAATAACAGTAAACTCAATTTTTATGACAATACCTGGCAATTCAGAATTTCTAGTTAAATGCTTGTAATGTAATTTATTATATTGGTTTGCAGAATATGAGCTTATACAACGAGGAAACTCACGTGTATTTAACGCCTACTAGGCACCAGGCAAAACATAAAAGGGAGAATTTTCTTTGGGAAATGGGTTTTTTTCATGAATGGTGCAATCGATCCCCGAAGACTTCGGGTTTTCTCTGCGTTTGAGGCTCACTTGCTGGGAATACTTGAACCACACGCCAAGTCAGACTAGGCGACAAGTAAGGTATTTATTTATTCTCACAATCATTTCGACCTTCTCAAGATGGCGCCAAACCCTTACCCTAGTCATCACGCTCCCATCGCGACTTCCTCTAATGGCCTCCACTTCCGGTCCAAAGACCCAACTCCGTCCGAAGTTGAGACAGAACAGGTGCCGTATTTGTGAGTCTTTTTTTTCTCACGAGAACTTCCACAAAAGTAATGAAAATAAAATCAGTTGAGTGTCCTGAGATATTTCCCCATCATCCGAGGCTCACCTTTTCCCTTCCGGTGGCAAGACAGCGAAGTTTCGGGCAGGCGCGCGCCGCGGGCAGCTTGTACGCCCGCGGGTCCTCGGCGGCGGAGTGAAAACCCGGGAGTCACTAGCGCAAGATGGCGACGGCAGCCGCAGCCTCGGCTTCGGAACCCGAGGCCGAGCCTAAGGCGGGGCCCGAGGTGGAGGGCGAGGAGGATGAGGTTAAGGCTGCGAGGACCAGGAGGAAGGTGTTATCGCGGGCCGTGGCCGCTGCGACGTACAAGACGATGGGGCCAGCGTGGGACCAGCAGGAGGAAGGCGTGAGTGAGAGCGACGGAGACGAGGAGTATCCCACGGCTTCCTCCGCGAGCTCCCCGGGCGAGTACGAGTGGGAGTACGACGAGGAGGAGGAGAAGAACCAGCTGGAGATCGAGCGGCTGGAGGAGCAGGTGCGCCCGGGGGCGGGCAGCGGACGCCTTCTCTCAGGTCCCCAGGCCCCGGCCCTCCTCCACGGTCCTGAGCGGTCTTGCAGCCGCTGGGGCCGCCGAGCCGCTATTAATCACGGTAACGCCCATCCTTGGGCGTAACGCCCAGCACTGCTTGCCTGGGGCTTTGCCCGCGTCTTCCCGGTGAACCCTCGCGGCGGCCCGGTGAGGCGGCAGTGCGGTCCCCGCGAAGGGAACTCGCTCGCTCAAGGTTATATTTCTTGCAAGTGGGGGAGTCAGGCTTTGAACTTGGGGCCGATTTCACAACTCCCGCCCCTGACCGCACCGTTCGTCTGTGCCCCGCAGCTGCGAAGACATTCTCCTCGTGGTGTGGTAGGGAATACCGGTGATCACGAGGATGATACTGGAAATGGAAAAGGAGAGATTTCGGCGGGGGGAGGCTGAGACCCGCTGTGGGTGTGCCACACCTGCGTGCGCCTGGGAGGATTTCACGTCTTCTGAGTTTAGCTTCTTCGTCTGTAAATTGGGAGCAACTGTTCCTTCGCCATGTAGTTGTCCTCACAGCAGTTAATTGTCACCTAGTTGTTAGGTGCTTTCTCATCTGTTAACTCCTGTGTAATCCAGTGTCCCAGCAGGAAATGGTGGCACTTTCAAATTAGGGTGATTTGAGCAGAGGTCATTGGAGGGACTGCAGTGTTTATTAAAAGACTGGGCAGGGAAATTGGGGGAAGGTTGGTGTCCTAGGGCTAGTCCCAGCGGGACCCGTGCTCACCCTAAGGCCTGAAGAGGTTAGGGGCGTGGCCGGTTTTTCAAAAGGTTGTGTGGAGAGCAGCGGAGACCTAAGGTCAAAGGGAGTGGCCCGTTTCTTATCAGGGAGAAATACCTTGACCTGCCTCTTCCTCCTCTTTCTCCAAACATCTGCTGACGTCTTCTCTTGGCCTAACCCCTCTGGGAGCAAGAACCTGAGACCCCGTCTATGGGGTCCACACAGCAGGGCGGAGGGGAGCGTGGGGGTGGGGTGGGGTGTTTGCAGGGACAAACATGGAGCACATTCTTTGTCACTGACAGCCGAGAGAGCAGGCTCAGAATGGATGATAACATTTGTTCGAAGTCTTTCATAAGGGTGAACTTTCCAAGGCTGTGGACCAGATGCTGCACTGGGTGTGAAATCGTTTGCCTAGGTCGCTCAGCCTTGCTGGGTGGGAGGAGTCCTTGTAATGTCGCCTCTTGGAAGTGGTACTGTCATTCCGTTGTGAAGTGGTGATCTCCTCCTCCGTGGTCGTAGCTCAGGGATTTTCAGCTGGTGTGCCGCAGAGTTTTTAAAACACGGGATACCTGACTGTTTAGTGGGGGGCACTGACCTCTGTTTCCTTATAGTCAAGTAAAATGACATCAGCCGACACAACAATAGCCGTCCGGTGTGAATGAATCAAAATACCACCTTTTCTTTTTGTCAGATTGGCAAAATGTACTCGTGCATTTTCTGGTGTGCTGCAGGTTCTGATCTTAGTGGCCTGTGTGTGCCACGAGATGAAAAAGGCTGAACATCGCTGGTGTAGCTTGTCCCACTTACTGCGTCTGGTGTCAAAGGGACCAGCTCGGGTGGGCAGGTGGCTGCCGTTTTTGCTGTCTATAAACTAGATGCCCGCCTTCAGTCGGTCTCTTGTTCGTTCAGCAAACGCACTGCGGTGCCCGGTGCCAGGCTGGCTGTGTCCCTGCAGACTTCTAGCCTTGGGCCTTTCAAGGAGCCCCTGGACTGACTTGGATCTTACTGTCCGGTGAGGATGGGAGGAGGGTTATCTGTTCTAGTGGAAGGGGAGGCTTGGAACCGGAGAGGAGAATCCTGGCGGAGGGAGCATCAGTGTGGAGGTCGCTGGGGCACTGGTGCCCTGCGGTTAGTTGCTGCCCTACCTCAGGCCACTGGGGGTGGGATGGAGCTCAGAAGGTGACCACCCAGGACGGGATCTGCTTTATCCATTCTCTTTGTCCTGGGGCCTAGAAATGGACTTTTCCAGACCTCCGCCTCTCCTCATTCTAATCCCACAGCCTCCAGTTGCTGCTGTAATTGCCCTCATGGTGGAGCGTAATGTTGAGCAACCCTGGAGAGGCCCGTGAAAGACCCAGGTGGCACGTATGCGATTTCCGGTTCTTGTCCCCGGGTGTGTTTCACGAAAGCCCTCAGTTAGCTGCGGTGCTTGTCCACGTTACAAAGGCGGAGCGTTCTGTCATTTGTGTCTGTCCTGAGGCTGCAAGTGGCACAGCATGGATTCTCGCAGCCATCTCAGCGCTCGGGCCTGTGCTGTCCGTCCCCGGTGGTAAAATGGGGGTCATTACAGTGCCTCCCCCACAGGGCTGTTGTGGACCTTGGGGACACTGTGTGTGCGAAGCTGCTGGCAGAGTTGGCACGTAGTAGGTGCCATGCCAAGGCCTGCTCCCCTCTCCTCTCCTTTCCTTGCCTTGCCCCTGGTGGCGGCACGTGGCCTTCCACAGGCCTCTGTGACTTCTGGGGACTTGGCGGGTCATTTTGTGCACTTGGCCTCGCCGCCTCTTCGTTTGAAGCGCCCTCTGTTGTTCCTGACCTGAGACCAGAACAGACCAGCGAGTGGGCTCGCTCACTGGTCAGTGCCCACTGAGCTCTGTGGGACTGTCTCTTTTAAGTGCATCAGCATGCGCTTATGTGCAGACTTCCAGGGCACTGCCCATATATGTCATCTTCATTGTTTTGGCCTAAAAATCAGAAGTTTAGACCGAAAGTCATCCTAGAGGTAGTTCTCTACTTCAGTGACTTTTATCCTTTTTTCTCCTGACCCACGCACGGTGTTCCTGTGAAGGGCACTTGGCGGAGGTGCTCCTTGCAATCACTGGTGAGCACCCTCCCACCCCCCTTCACGCCCAGAAAACACGTTCAGACCCAGGTGAGTGTGAGGTGGTAGGTGACGGGGAGAACCTAGAGTGTTTTTTAATGAGGAAAGGACATCTTTCAGAACTTAATTTCTTTGATTGTTGTTAGTTGTGTGACACACTTCACAGTCAGTTTTGAAATGGGTGTGTCGTGAGAGCCCACGTGAGAACCAGAAGTTCGCTCCAGCTCCCCAGGTATGAATGCGGACACAAGAACGGGGTGGGGGTGGGGGGGGTGGGGGGGGTAGAGCCCCTGGCGTCCTGCCCTGGCCCAGTCCTCTCTCAACGTGTCACACAGTCGAGGGATGGGTTTAGCCTGTCATGTTTGATGAATCATGAGCAGGAGGACCTTGCTAAAAGTCTTGAGGTTTTTAAGGGAATTAATAGGTCATGTTCTTATTTGTTTTGACTTTTGTTTATCTTTTTGTATGTGAATTGATACATACAGACACAGTCATATCTGTAAATGATAAAGTGTGGCGATCACACGAACACCACGTATCTCCCCTGTCACCCCACAGCCTCACCCCACTGCCCTTTTGAGAGTGAGAACTTCCGTCAGTGCTGTTGCAGGTGTGTGGGGGTCGCTCCTGGTCCATTGCTCTGCTTGCCCCTTCTAAAATACAGGTGACTACTCTCGCACATCGATGTTTTTCCCCCTCTCTTCCTCCTTTCCCCTCTCTCTGAAAAGAAATAAGTAAAAGCTTTAAAAAAAGATAAAAAAATTATTTTTAGAGAGAGGGGAAGGGAGGGAGAAAGAGGGAGAGAAACATCGATGGGTTGCCTGTTGCGCACCCCTAACTGGGGACCCGGCCTGCAACCCAGGTATGTGCTTGGACAGGGAATTGAACTGCCACCCTTTCAGTTTGTAGACTGGTGCTCAGTCTACTGAGCCACCATCCCTACTTTTAAATAGTGCTGTGTAGGGTATCAGATAAGCTTAACACTTGCCATCACAGACATTTCAGAAAACAAGGAGAAGGATCATTCATTGTGCTGACCCACTTGCCTGCTGTTTCTGTTGTTCTTTCTCGCAGATGTTTTTTTCTTTAATCATTTCCTTTGTTTGAAGAACAAATTCTTTGAGTTTCCTTTTGTCTCAGAAGTATGATAGCTTTTTAAGCATTTATTTAATGTGTTTTAAGTTTTAGTTTGAAAAGTTTCAAGTGTAAAAATAAATCTTTTATGTGCCTTTCATACAGCTTCAACAGATATGAATCTGTTGTTCTTGTTTTTACCACTAGGGATCTTTCTCTTTTTCTTTTTGTTTGGTAAGAGGAAAGAACTGTTACCTATTTTACCTTGCACATGCTAAAGCATATTACTAAGTTATCTTTAAAATCTTCACAAGAACCTCTGAGTTAGAACATAGCAGCATCCCGATTGTATAGGTGACGGAATGGAAGCTTAGAAATGTGAGTAACTTGCTGAAGGTTATCCTTTGTGTTTGTTTGTTTCATTAGAATGTCCCCTGTATTTTAGAGAGAACCAGGGGTGTTCTGCCAGGGGTTGTAGCAGACTTGAGGGAACTTGATGGTTATGATAAAAAGCCTCTTGCATTGATATTTTCCTCCTTTTTCCTGAGGGTAAGTGTTTGGTTTGTTTCAGAGGCTGTTTCAGATAGCATGTGCATTTTGCTTGTGAAGATATGTGCAGTGTCACCAATGATGAAAAAAGCTAAGTTATTTTGATGGTGGCATTTTAAATGTCGACTTCTGTTTCTTTTCCCTCCAGCTTTCCATCAACGTCTATGACTACAACTGCCACGTGGACCTGATCCGGCTGCTCCGGCTGGAAGGCGAGCTCACCAAAGTGCGCATGGCCCGCCAGAAGATGAGCGAGATCTTCCCTTTGACCGAAGGTAACACCGCAGCTGTCAGGCTGCTGTGCCGGACGGAGTGTGCCACATATACAATGCCCAGCAGGCGTGGCACACTGGGAGGGTAGGGGTTTGGTCTTGGTTGGGGTCGTTACCCTTCTGCATGCTTGGTGCAGCTGGTAAGAACTGAATTTCTGGAAACTCCATGAACTACGCCAGGGTGTGTAACGGTGGAGGAAGAAACACTTGTGTGCTGGTGGTTCACAGTAAACTCCCTGCCCTCCGGGCGCCCTCGGTGAGGGAGGTGGTGACCCCTCGGTGAGGGAGGAGGTGACGCGGGAGGTGCCGTTGTCTTGCAGAGCTGTGGCTGGAGTGGCTGCACGACGAGATCAGCATGGCCCTGGACGGCCTGGACCGAGAGCACGTGTACGAGCTCTTCGAGCGAGCTGTGAAGGATTACATCTGTAAGTCTCCCGGGGGCCCTTTCCAGGTGTGTGGCGGGGCCGCTCAGGCCCGGTCTCTGTGGTCCCCGATCACTGCCCAGAAAAGAGAGCGTCAGTCTAGCAGTGAGGAAGATTTGAGTTCAGTTATCATCATCGTCTGTGGTTTTCTGTTGAAGGTGTTTGGTTTTAAAACACAGGCATACCTCCTTGCATTGCACTTAGCTTAGCTGTTTTACACTTCATGGAGACTTTTTCTTTTTTTTTTTTTTAAAGATTTTATTTATGTATTTTTAGAGAGGGAAGGGCGGGAGAAACAGAGAGAGAGAGAGAGAGAGAGAGAAACATCAATGTGCGGTTGCTGGGGGTCATGGCCTGCAACCCAGGCATATGCCCTGACTGGGAATTGAACTTGCAACACTTTGGTTTGCACTGGGAATCAAACTTGGCGACACTTTGGTTTGCAGCCCCCGCTCAATCCACTGAGCTATGCCAGCCAGGGCGAGACTTTTTTTTTTTTAATGCAGTTTTCAGGGTTGTGCCAACCCTGTGTTGGACAAGTCTCATGGCACTGTTTTTTTCCAACAACCTCAGATAAGCATTTTTGACAATAAATATTTTAAAATTAAGGTATGTCCATTGTATTTTTTCTAGATAGTGCTTTTTTTAGACATAATACTTTAAATAGACTACAGTATAATGTAAACATAACTTTTATGTATACTGGGAAACCATCAATTTCCTGTGACTTGCTTTGTTCTGATATTTGCTTCATTGCGCTGGTCTGGAGCCGAGACTGCAGCGTCTGTGAGGTCTGCTGTACGAGTAGAAGGAGTGTCTGTAGGAAGTGGATGGATACAATCACACCCCGAGTTTACCTGGCAGGGAAAATTTACATGCCATTTCCAGGTGACTGAAGATCACCTTTCACACATTGAATTGGTTTTTAGAAGTTTTGGACAGAATGCAAATAAAAATATTTTAAAACTTCAGAAAAGAATTCCATATTTATAGGAAATTATAAAAATAGCACAGAGGAGCCCTGTGTACGTACTTTATCCAATTTCCGCCAGTGTCTTATAGCACTAGTTCAAGGTCAAAACTGGAAGACTGACCTTGGTATAGTGTGTGTGTGTGTGTGTGTATGTATGTAGTTCTGTGAAATTTGACCCCTGCGTGGATTCCAGTAGCCCCCACGGCGCCCGAGATACGGAGCCCTCTGTGAGCGCAGAGCCCGCCCCGTGTCCTGGCGCTGGCGTTTCACCAGCGCAAATGAGACGTAGATTCCTAGCTTTCCTTCAAGTCCCTTCACCCTCCCCTGTCGTTTGTGAGTTCTCTAAATACTGTCTGTGCGTACATTGGGGACCTGATCAGACAGTGCTATGGACAAGTTGTTTAAAAAAGCATAAAAAGTTCCCCCGTTTACTTAAACATTCTCCCCATCCCATTCTCCTCCCTCTGTGCTGTGGGCATCCCGCCCCCCCCAGAGGCATCACTTCACAGAATAGAGATTGCCCTGAGGGAGAGACTTTCTCTTGTACCTTTGCCAGTCAAGCATGTCAATTTTTTACTTTTTACAATCCAAATAAAGGAAATAATAGGTGTTTTGTGAATTTAAAATTGCACTCAATGTGCTTTTAAACACTGTCCCTGTGGCTCTGCTCAGATGCTGCCACCGCCCCTGTGGCCTCAAGAACCTCTGACAGTTTCACATGCATGATGTTGCACATTTTCTGCTTGTCCTGTTAGCCCTTTCTGAGCGTCTCCGAGTCACCGCTCACAGCACCCATTCTCCCCCTGCCCCCCCCCCCCCAATCTCGGATCTCGTGTTCTTCCCCAGGCTGTGATGTTCTTTGGTCCCTTATGGTTTTGTAGTCATTCCTGCCCCCAGGCCTGCTCGTCACTCAGTGCTGGCGACAGCACCACGCCTTCCCTCCCACCGGTGGCTGCAGGGTGAGGGCGGGCGGGCACGAGACAGCTGTGCTCCTTCTATTGTGTTTCCTCCTGAAAACAGCCCGAGGGGTCCTGTGCTGTTTTCAGGAGCTTCAGTCTGTGGACATTGTATCACTGGTTTTGAATGTTGAGAAGCCGCTTTTGCCTGTGTTTTAGGTTTTTTTGTTGTTTTTTTAATTAATATTCTACTCTTTTACTATTTAGTTTTTAACTTTTTTTTCATATTTAAAAATGCCGAAGATAGCCTTCCTTTATTCCTTGCACATACTCAGCAGTAATTGCAGGCTGCCTGGGAGGCAGCCGGTGCCCAGTAGCAGGACGTGGCCGTGCCCTTCATCCGGCTCTTCAGAGGTTTTGAAAGTCCTCTGTCCTGGAGGAGCCTCGTGCAGAGGCTTCATGCCTGTTTCGGAACCTTTGTCTCTGAGTCACTGTGGACTCTGCTCCCTTGGGTTTCCTGAGTTTAAAATACTGTGCGTAGTACTTGTCCGTCTCAATTGTTTTAACGTTGGGAGAAGCCGTAGCGTAATCTATTGAAAATCACCTTCTCCGAGTGGAGGAACTGTTCATCTGTGAACTTGACTCACCCTCTCACTGAGGCCTTCACGTCCAAGAGCTAGCTCATTTCCATTGTTAATTTGCAGCCCATCTGGCAGCTCCTCTTTGGTGAGTGGAAACAGAGTAGCTAAAACGTTGGCTAAGTTCTTGAAATAAGCCTACTTCTGTGAAAAAGCACGTCTCAGGAAAACGTATGGTAAGCCTCAGATTGGCTTCTCTTGTCTTTCTAGTATTTTTATTTTACAAAGTTAGTACATAGGTCTCTGAAGTATCTTCACGTGTTTGGAAAGTACAGGCAGAACGTGCACGGTAAGAGCTGACGCGTGCTTGCAGGGCCGTGTGCATGGTCTGGCCTCACAGCTGTGGGAGCGCGTGCGCCAGCAGTGGAGGGAAAGGGACAGGCAGCCGGGCCTCTTCTGTCGTTTAAACACCGTGAGAAGAAGGGATGTAAAACACAGACTTCTAGTAACAGGATTGTTGCTTTTAATTTTTTTCTTTCACTTTGAAAAAGTCTGGGCTTTGAAATCTTTCTGAAGATTGACTCAGATTGGTAACTATTTTCATTGAAATTTATTACTGGGTTCCTTCAGTTTTAATAAATAAGCTTTATAATCATGGTCATTTTATATATTTTACCACCTGGCATGTAGTGTTGTGCAGTAAAATCACAACAATCAGACCTGCCTGGTAGGAACACTGTGTAGATACACCCTTTCAGCCTGCAGTATCAGTGTAGGTCAGTTGGGTGTTTACTGATGATGCCCTTTTTGCATGAATGAGTACGGTTTTGGTGGGGTTCCTTTCTTTTTGTTACGCATCATTTTTGATATTTGGGTATTTTACATTCTGCGCTAATGGAATACTTCTCATTTTTAGGTCCAAACATTTGGCTAGAGTACGGCCAGTACTCAGTCGGTGGGATCGGCCAGAAAGGCGGCCTTGAGAAAGTCCGCTCTGTGTTCGAAAGGGCCCTCTCCTCCGTCGGTTTACATATAACCAAAGGGCTGGCCATCTGGGAGGCTTACCGGGAGTTCGAAAGTGCCATTGTGGAAGCCGCCCGGGTGAGTGCCCTGTCCCCCTGGCCAGCGCTGGCCTTTGACTGGTCGGGGCTGGTTTTGTACATGCTCTTAGAAGAGCACAGCTCACAGTCCCGCAGTGACGGTGTGGGCAGCAAGTAGATGAAGTCCGTGTCTGTGTGAGCTGTGTGATTTCTTCAGCTGTACAGCACATGACCCAGTAGTCTGTTCCTGACACTTAAAGACACTGCTGTTTTAGTTAGTGGTTCCAGGATAAAGCACAAGAATAACCCTGTCATTGCCCCCCCCCCCCCCCAACACATTCAGTAGAAACAGACATTTGACCCCATCACGGTTGCATTTTCAGACTACAATGTATGGTATTTTACCGCCCCTCTCCACTGTGCGAGTGCATAGTGGGTTATTGTTGATGCGTAGTACAGCCCTCTGACAGATCGTTATTGTCACACTGGCCCAGTCCCTGCAGAAAAATCAGTGGTGCCATCGGTGGCCCTGATGAAGCCGTCCGCGCTGGCTCCTTCGGCTGGCATCTGTGGCTTTCCAGGGTCGGACGTAACCCTGCGTGGACTCGGTTCCCGCCGTCCTCCTGACGTTTTTGCACTTTCTGGCCACTGCACTTTCACTCACGATGTTCCTTCAGCTGGGAGTCATTTTCCTTCTCTCCCCGCTTCCGGAGCGCCTGCATGCATCCCCCGTGCCGGCTCCTCCAGTCTTCCCTGACTTCCTCCCCTCCCCTGGTAATAGCAGAACTCCACCCTAAAAACCAGCTGAAAGCAAGCCACACTGCTTTGGGCTTTGATACTCGGGACGCTTATGTGATATGCTGCCTCATTGTAGTCATCTGTTACATTCCTTCTTGTGTTCTTCCTATCGTAAACTCTTAGTAACAGAGATGACTTTCATTTTTGTACTTCTTGCATTTGACACAATACCTCGTGTTTAAGAGGTTGTATTTTTTCTTTGTAGTTGGAAATTAACAATGTTAAAATAATTTTTTGAGGTAGGAAGAACCAGAGATTGTCATTCACTGTGAATTTACTTCTTTAGCCCATGGCTGGCTTCCTTTCCCCTTTTGACTGGGAACAAACCTTTGATTCACAGCTGGAGAAAGTGCACAGCCTCTTCCGGCGACAGCTGGCCATTCCGCTCTACGGTAAGAGAAGCTGACTCGCCAGGAGCCAGCCTTGCGAGGTTTTTAAGTGCTTTCGGGTATGTCATGTAATTGGGCCTGTCCCGGGGTCCTGTGAGGCAGATGTGGCTGCCGTTCTTACTGCCACTGGACAGGGTCTCTGTGGACAAGGCCCGTGGCAAAAATGTATCTTGACTCGTTAATGCTTACGTGGGTTATGAGGGTCAGAGGCAGGACGTCTGACTCCCGGTCAGGAGGGCCCAGTCACTGGTGGGGGGGGGTCTCTGAAAGGAATTAGGGAGACCGACTCCCCGCGTTTTCTGGGGGGCTCTGTTGAGTCCGAGTTACATTCTCAGCACTTCCTCTTCCGCGGCAGCGTGGGGATTTTACGCGGGCCTGTATCATTCCTCTGCGGGGTGATTTGGTCCAGGGGCACCGTCAGTCGGAAGTGTTCACATCTGAATTTATTGGGGTGTTGGTAAGGATTCTCCTTTTGGGGTGAGTGTATTTTGGCAAGCCAAGCCTTTGAAGTCCTGGAGCTCAAGCGTGAGCGGCTCTGGAAGGGGCGGGCACCGCCACCTTGTCTGTCCCTTGGGCGTGGCGTGTGCTCTGCCCCCTAGAACCTGTGCATGACTTTACTTGAGCCTTGGCGTTATTTCTCTTTTTACTTCATGGTTGATTTGGATTTGATTTAACAAATTGTAGGTCTGCAGGCGAACCCTTGGATGATATGCAGAAAATGCTAGAATGGAGCTGGCTTGTAGATTTCCTCTCACGTACCAGTGAGGCAGCATAGTGTGCTGAGTAGAGCATGAACTCGAGCCAGACTGCCTGGGTTCAAAGACTGCCTGGGGTCAAAGCCACCATGCTGTACTGTTTCCTGTAGACAGTGGATATAACCCTTAGTGCAGCTGGAGATCCCAGTAAGACCCGCCTCACAGAGTCGTGAGGGTGTGATGGGTTAGGAGGTGCCGGGTAAATGTTAAAGCGTTGCTATTGGTTTCATTAACTGGTTTCTTTTTAAAGATTTTATTTATTTATTTTCAGAGAGGGGGAGAGAGGGGGAGAAATAGCAATGTGTGGTTGCCTTTTACATGCCCCCAACTGGGGACTCGGCCCGAAACCCAGGCATGTGTCCTGACTGGGAATTGAACCAGCGATGTTTCAGTTTGCAGGCCGGTGCCCAGTCCACTTAGCCACACCAGCCGGGGCTCATTAACTTGGTTGATTGATTAGTTGGTAGGACTGCCTGGGACAGTACTTTGAGATGGTCTCAGGCCAAGTCTGAGCTCCGTAGAAGGGTTCAGAATTGATCAGTAAGAGCTGCTGTGGCCACAGACTCGGGAGGGGTGAGTGGCACCCCATTTTCCCTGTGTAGTCTACTTTTGGATTGATAAATCCCAATGGCAAGACCCATGGGACTGAATCCATCTGTCAACAGATATGGAGGCGACATTTGCAGAGTATGAAGAGTGGTCGGAAGACCCGATACCGGAGTCGGTGGTTCAGAGCTATAACAAGGCCCTGCAGCAGCTGGAGAGATACAAGCCCTATGAGGAAGCGCTGGTGAGTGTCGGCTCTTTCGCCGTAGGCTTCCCGCTGTAAACTGTTCCCTAGTCGATAGTTGCAAGTAAAACAATGTCTTTAAAACTTGTTTTATTGTGACATGTATAGAGTGTATAAGTGTGTTGTACAGTCGACATACTAATAACAGAGTGAACACCCGTGTACGCGCCACCCAGGTTAGGAAATAGAGCATTGCCAGTACCTTAGAAGTCTCCTGTGTGCCCCTCCCCGATTGCCTCCTCTTCCCTCCCCCGAGAGGTAATCACTCTCCTGACTTTTGTGATACTCATTCCCGTGCTTTTCTGTATGGTTTCACAACCTACGAATGTGTCTGTAATCAACAGATTGTTTAGTTTTGCTCATGTTTGAACTTGTATATAAGGGGATCACACTGTGTTATTTCCTTTCAACATGTGTGGGGCTTCACTGATAAGTATAGGTCCAGTCCACTTGTTTTGCTCTGAGGCTGTGTATGACAGTTCATCCACGTTCTGAGTTGGGTCGCTCCGGCCTGTGCTGGAAGCAGCGCGTCGCTGTGACCAGTGACGAGTCTCCTGGCGCACATGGAGAGAGGTTCTCTGCGTGTGCCCCGAGGGACGGGACTGCTTTCCAGGCCGTCGCTCTGCACTCCCGCCAGCAGCGTCTGAGGGTTCTCACTGCTGTAGCTAACCGTGCTTGTTGACACACGTACATTTCGCCAGTCTGTTGAGTCTGAAACTGGTGTCTTAGTTGGCATTTCCCTGATCACCAGTGAACTTGAGCACCTTTTCACATGTGTTGGCCATTCAGGTTTTCTGTTTTTGGTGAGTGCCTGTTGAAGTTTTTGGACACATTTTCCTTTTGGTTTATCTTTTTTTCTAATTGACTTGTGGGAGTCTTGGAACTTAATTCTTCCTTTCAGTTGTATGTTCTGCAAAATGTTCCCCCCAAGTTAGTCGTTTGTCTTCTTTTAAAAAGGGCATCTTTTCATGACCAGCCTTAATTTTAACCTAATTGGGCTTATCCTTGTTTTCCTTATGGTTTGTGCTTTTGTTATGCTTAAGAAATCTCTCCCTCGTCCAAAGTCATTAGTAGACTTAGCTCTGTGTTCTTCTGAAAGTTTGCATGTTTGTATTTCGAGTTTGGATCTCTGTTTGCAGTTGGTGTTGGTGTGTGGGATGAGGCAGGGCTCGTCCCGTTCCCATGGAGAACCCGCTGTCCAGCCCTGACTCCGATAAGCCCGCCCTCCCGTCCCTGGTAGCTGTCCCACGTCTCTCAGAGATCAGCTGGCCGTTCACGTGTGCCTCTGTTCCTGGCCTTTCTGGGCCGTCTCCACGGGCTTACGTGACCCTGTTGTGATGGTGATTGTATCAGTGTTGGTCTTAGGTAGCGGGAGCCCCTTCCTTTCTGTTCCTCTTCTGGAGCATCTGAGCTTTCTTTAGCTCTTAATTTGTGAATTTCAAATCAGCTTCCCAAGGTCTGTGTTGTAAAAAACTTGGGTTTTTTAATTGGAATTGCATTGAATCTGTAGATCAATTTGGGGGAGAATTTACACCTGTTAAACATCATATCTCCCAATCTCCGAACATGGTGTAGGCCTGTGCTACTTGAAATAGACTCCGGCCAGGTGGGGCAGTTGGTTGGACCATAGTTCATGCGCCAAGGTTGGGGTTTGGCCCCCATCGGGCACATGCAAGAACCCACCTCTGAGTGCGTGCGTAGGCGGAGCAGCAAACCCGTGGCTGCCTCTGCCTCCGTCTCTCTCTTTCCTCTCTCCCCTCCTCCCTCCCTTCCTCTCTCTAAAAATCAACATAAAATTCATGATAAAAATGAAGTAAAGGCGGCCTTGTATTTCTGTAAAGCTTTATACAATTATAAGTTCACCTGGTTTCTTGAGCACAGTTTTAGATGTATTTCTATATATTTGATGCTATTGAGAAAGGTATATTTTCAAAGATTTTCCTAGTTGTTCCTGGTATATAAAATGTAATTTGTTTTTTATATTAATTTTTATCTAACCTGCTAGATTCTTACTAGTATTAATTTTTGGATTTTCTGTGTTGTACGTTTTCTTTTAACAATAATATTATTTGTGAGTGGTGTTCTTTTATCTTTCTTGGTTTTAGAATACTTTTACCCTCATTTACCATGTTTCAGACGCAGTCCCTTGTTTTCTCGTGTTCCCTGCCTTTCTGCTTGACCCACAGGCGGTATCGCTAATGTTGTGTCGTCCAGTGCAGCCTGTTCATGTGAACTCCGTGCGTGTCCCACCTACTTTCCCCCTCTTCCCTGCATGTGTCCTGGAGTTTTCATCTGGAATCACTTTTCTTTTGCTTGTGGTCCACCCTGTAGAGTCTCCCACACTGGACGTTTGCTAGTGAAAGGTTTTCTCACTTTTTGTTTGTTCGACAAGGTTTTACTTCGTTGCTCTCCCTGAAAGTTAATTTCTCAGGGTATAGAATTCTGGACTGACAGCTGTGTTCTCTCAGCAATTCAATGTATCTCTCTGTCCTCTGGCTTCTATGTTGCTGTTGAGAAGTCAGCTAACTCATGTTTCTGTGAAGGGGACCCTTATTTTTTCTCTGGCCGACTTCAACATCTCATCGGCGTGGCTCGATGTCCTGCAGTTTCATTGCAGTGGGTCCAGGCGTGGATATCTTTGCATTTCTCCTGTGGCGGCCTGCTGGGGTTCCTGGCTTTGTCCTCGGTGTCCCGTGCACAGTGAGCAAGGGCACAGATGTCAGGACCCAGGGCCTCCAGCTTGGGCTGTAGCTCTGCCACCTGGTAGCTCTCTGGCTGAGACTGGACTTAGCCTCCTGTGTCTCATTTGCCTTGAATGTCAGACGGAGGTAGTTATGTCACTGCCTCAGGGGGTTGTTGTGAAGTTCAAAGTCTTTATATATCTTAAGCCAGCAAAAGCTTAACCTTCGCTTAGCTTAACCGCCTTCACTTAGATTTCCTCTTCAGTATTTCTTGTTTCTTTACCAGTGTGTGGATGATTTTCAAGATGTTCCGTATATTTAATCCAGCAGTTTTAGTTGTTTTCAGTGGCATCCGGTGTCTGGGTAACTGCTTTGTCGTTACTACTGGGAACTGAGGCTCGGAGACACCGTCCTTCTGTGTTCGGGGCGCACGTGCGCCCTCGCTGTCCGGGAGGTGTCCCCTCCTTCACACGGAAATGGTGTGTGTGTAACTGGACTTCACGAAGGCTCATCGGGGCCTCCTCGGCCAGCTCAGTTTTGGTTTGACTGTCGGCAGAGCGTGGCTGAGAAGAAAACGAGGGGACTAAGGGTTTTGTTGAAAAAGACTTGTGACGGTGTGTCTTCGGGTCCGTCAGCGTTCAGCGTAGCCGCTGCCCCCTTCTGCGTGTGCCCGAGCGCCGGCAGGAGCTGACGCTTGGAAAGGAGCACTCGAGTGCGGCCGCTTCCCCCACCCACGAGCCCGGGCAGACAACTTCCCTTTCGGAAGGATGGCTCGCATTGGTCTTTTGTGTTTCTCTTTCGTTCAGTTCCTGATGGGTGGGCCATTTAAATTCCCTGTGCTTCAGGGATGGATTTAGAAAAGGGTTTAAAGGGCCTTTGTAGCTGTTGCCACGAAGGGGCACTGTGGGCCCTCCCTCTGCCCGTCAGATTGTCGACCTGTATGCGCAGCGGGTCCGAGTGGGGGCGGTGATTCCCGTCCCGGTGTAGCCGGTCTCCCCACAGCCGAGTGTGGAGCCGTGTGGGGCCTCCCGGCAGTGTCAGGCAGCTCACTGCCGGTCTCTCTCGTCCCAGTTGGAAGCAGAGGCACCTCGGCTGGCCGAATACCAAGCGTACATCGACTTTGAGCTGAAAGTCGGCGACCCCGCCCGCGTTCAGCTGATCTTCGAACGCGCGCTGGTCGAGAACTGCCTGGTCCCAGACTTGTGGATCCGCTACAGTCAGTACCTAGTAAGATAACCGCTCCGATTCCGCTTGCTCTTCACCTCTGTGGGGGCGACGGGAAGCCAGCCTGCGTGGCCGGAGGCGGCTGCGTGCTGCCGGTCCTGCCTGTCCTCCTCTTCCATCTGCCCCTCACTTAGGAAGTTCTCCGAGAGTTGTAACTTAGTTTAAACTGACCAGTAACTAAAAAAAGTTACACAGCCTTACTATCGAGGACCTTATAACAGATTTTTTTCTTACAAGCTTTTATCACGGAAAATGTACCCGTGTAAATGTAGACAGACGAGTCAGATGAGACCTCATGCGCCCCTCGCCCAGCGTAGCGTCAGCAGTCACCCGCCTGCGGGCACGAGCGTCGTGTCACCCATGCCCTCCCCCGCTCCCCCATCCCACGTCACTTTAAGTTAAATCCGGAAGTCACGTGTCCTTGGTGAATACCTCAGTATGTATGTATGGAAGATTTGAACCTGGATCCAAACAAGACCCACACGTTAGTATTGGCCGACGCTCTTCAGGCTATTTTAATCTACCGGTTCCCGTTCCCACCTCTTTCCCCTCACTCCTGCTTGCAATTTCTTGAAGACACTGGTCACGAGGGACATTTCTTAGGAAATTCCTTTTGTCAGTGGTTGTGCTGGAAATGTCTTGTGGGCAGTGATGTCTTAACCATAAAATTTTACCTCCTGACCCTGGAATTCTTTACTGCAGGACCGGCAGCTGAAAGTCAAGGATTTGGTTTTGTCCGTTCACGGTCGCGCTGTTAGGAACTGCCCCTGGACCGTTGCCCTGTGGAGCCGCTACCTCTTGGCCATGGAAAGACACGGAGTGGACCATCAAGTGATGGCTGGTGCGAACAGCGTTTCTGTGGGCAGACCTCAGGGCTTTTCGTCCCACGTCGGAAGCCAGAGTTCTGGCACAGCCTCGGAGCCGGCATCCCCAGGGCGCTGCGCTGGGGTGGTGGGCAGTGGCTGCAGGAGGGGCTCCGAGTGGGGACACACTGGTGTGGCTTGGGCTCCCGAGAGCTTTGGAACAGAAGGCTCATGTTTACTGTGACCTTCTAGGAGTCTGCTCCAGACTTGCTTTTCCTGGAACTCTCGTGCCTTTTCCAGAACAGTTTGGGCATCTAGTAGCTTTTCTTGTGAACGTTTCTTTCTAGCTCGTTTCACTCGGTTGCATCTTATTATGTTAAATCATAGTGTTTTACGTTTGTTAGAGGTTTTTATAATAATCTTGATAACTTTATTTTAGTTTCTTGTCGAATTGGCCACAAACCCTGTCTTTTTCCTCAACTCCAGCGACCTTTGAAAAAGCTTTGAGTGCTGGCTTCATTCAGGCCACCGATTACGTGGAGATCTGGCAAGCATACCTGGATTACCTGAGGAGAAGGGTTGATTTCAAACAAGGTATCTAAGTTCACGCGCTGTCCGTCAGAACTGCACTTGTTCTTAGCGTATCTTTCGGTGAGCTGTCCTAGCGCCCAAAGGCACTGTGGTGGGGCAAGTGTTGTAGACCAGCCGTTGGTAACTCCCCCTCGCCTCCCCCCCGACCCCCCAAATTTTAGCCATTAAGTCTTTCACAATCATGCTGTGGATTTTAAAGGAAGAAAGTAACGGTCCTTGTGTGTTATGTTATGCTGGCTCTTGCCAGCTTCTTCGGCCTCATTTTGTAGTTCTCTCTCCTCTGCCTTCTGTATACACAAAGTAGTTCTCTAAGGAAGACTGCTGTGTTTCTATTAAATCTTTTGAACGTTTGCAGGATTCCCCTTCCTTTCTCTTTTCACCCCTCAAGAAGAATAGCAACTAGAACCCCATGTACCTGGCTCTTGCACGTTCACGCACGTGGCCTTCAGCATTCCGAGGGCCAGGGGAGGCCCACACCCAGCGCCCTGCACTTGCTGCCGTCACCGTGCCGCCGTGCTGTGCTCTGCTCCAGCGCCTCTGTCCCCCACTCCCTGGTGGCGGCGGGGGCTGGACATTTTATTTCTCTGTCCTCGGCATGATGCCAGGTGCCCAACAGGTCCCTGCGAGTGTCAGTGTAGGACTTAAAAAAAAAAGACGTGCTACGTGGTTTCGTGGAGCCAAACCTCCTCTGCCCTTTCCCGCAGACTCCAGTAAAGAGCTGGAAGAGCTGAGGTCCGCCTTCGCCCGGGCTCTGGAGTACCTGAAGCAGGAGGTGGAAGAACGTGAGTGTGCCTCCGGCCTGCTGCCGCCTCCTGTTGTGTTTCCTGCTCTTGGGGGACCTGCCTTTCCAGGCAGAGGCCCTGTGTCTTGAAGTAGCTTTCTGATGTCGGCTGATTTTATTTTTAAAGGTTTCAATGAAAGTGGGGATCCAAGCTGCATGATCATGCAGAACTGGGCCAGGATTGAGGTAAACATTCAACAGATTCGTTGGTTTTTCTGGATGGGATGTTCGTATGTTAATCATTTTAAAGATGAGGCAGCCAAGGCTCAGGGAGGTTCAGTAACCTTCCCAAGTCACTTAGTAAGTGGGAGCTGGCTTTTGCTCCTAGACCAGGCTGACTTTCTCTACGCTGCCTCCCACAGTAAGCACTTGCAGTGAAGCTTCACAAACAAAACAAAACAGAACAAACCGGGTGCCTGGCCAGTACTGTGAGCACCCACAGGCTCCCGCTTTGTTCTGGACAAAGAGGCAGCCTGGGGCTGGTCACTACAGACAGGCTGCGGTACTCGGGCTGGCCTGTAGCCGTGGAGGGCAGCCTGGGAGTGCCCAGGGCTTCATGGGACACTGAGAGGTAGGGGCGGCTTTTGAGGCAGGGCTGGTGGAAGTTTGTTTGGTAATGGGCGTTGGTGTCATAAGGTTCAGGTGCTGTCCTGACTGAGCCCTCTGATGTGTCTTAGGCCCGACTGTGTAACAACATGCAGAAAGCTCGGGAGCTCTGGGACAGCATCATGACCAGGGGAAACGCCAAGTATGCCAACATGTGGCTTGAGTATTACAACCTGGAAAGGTAACAACCTGGGGTGGAGGAGGCGGGGCTGTGTCCTCCCACCTTTGGTCCAGCTCTGCACTTGCCTGGCCTGGGCTTGCGTCTTTACCCTGGCCCTGCCTTCATCCTGTCTCTTCCATTAGGGGGCGGGGCTAGAGAACCAAACCTAGTATTTTGTGCCTGGGCTGTTACAGCTATGCGTTTCTCTTAATTTTCTGTTTTTCTTTGTGTTTTGTTTTGTTCTGATTTTCTAGACATGAATGTTTTATTTGATTTTTTGGGGAGCTGTTTATTTTTTATTATATTTTCTTTGCCTATAAAAGTATAAAATATTAAAAAGCACAGAGGAAAAACCCCAAATTATCTACAGTCATGGACCCAGATGTAAGCACCATTAGTTGTTTGGGTATATTTTTTGAGACTTTTATGCTTAAATTTTTAGAAAATTAACATGCAGTTACAATGTACCTGTTATAAACCTCTAAAATTTTAAATAAATAAGCTGTGTGCAGTAATACTGACAACATGGGGAAGACATAGAGAATATGACTTCTTTTAGTCACATTCAGCTTTTTTATTAGTCATTTAGTCAGCTTTTTTATTCCGTGGATCTTGAACAAAGACAGTGGAATGTGGGAGGAACTCCGTCCAGCAGAATCCTCCTGTCCCCTGTGGGCGGCGGCAAATAAGTCGTCCCGACACAGTCTGTCTGCTCTAGTGGGAAGGGGGTGGCGATTCCCTCTAGTGGGGAACGCCCCAGCCCTTTTCCCAGACGGCTTTTATTGGGAATGGTTTGTGTAGGTGTGTGCATGCGTGGCTCATCAGTCAGTGTCAGAAAGGCTATAGTCATACAAAAACAGGTATTATCTACAGATAACAATGGAAGGAACACAGATCTGTCATAGGGCAGGGTCTATTAGTCATGCTGACACCAGAGGGTCTTTAAGATGTACTTCATGAGATACGGAGCTTACTCCTTATGCCTTGAACTTAAACATCTGGTTTATACCCCCAGGGCCATACAAAAACAAAGCAGAGCAAGCTTCAGAAGATACAATGCATTTATCAGGCCTGGTGCCCAGGGAGCCCTTGGTGTTCCTGCCTGCCACCTGCGTTTTCACCTGGGTGTCCAGGGAGACTTAACTAGCCCCTTCAGGACTTGCTCTTAGGGGCTGCAGCCTCGGACACAGAGTCAGCTGTCCCCAACAGTGAAAGTTCCCATAACCCCACTCCCAGAGGTGACACTATTAAAACTTGTTAAATATTCCTCTGCATGAGCAGTTCTCAAGCCTTTTGGTCTTAGAACCCCTTGGTACTCCTAAAATTGCAGGATCCCCTAAAGCTTTTGTTTATGCAAATTACTTAGGACTCTAAATACTTACCATTTTAGAGAGTGAAAATGGTGTTCCATGAAAAAATTAGATTCCACCCCAGACAATGACAGCCTTTTCTTTGCCACAGCCATGGTACTTGGTGTGCGGAGGAAGAGCTTCATGGGATGGGGCTGGGAGCTGGTGGCTCCTCGTGGCGGAGCCTCCGACCCTGTGGCACTGACCTGTGAGAAGACCGCCCCTCTCTGTGTGTGCCTCCTGCTTTGTGTCTTGGTGGCAGCGCCTGTTGGCTTTCTTCCCTAGGGCACACGGTGACACGCAGCACTGCAGGAAAGCTCTGCACCGGGCTGTCCAGTGCACCAGCGACTACCCGGAGCACGTCTGCGAAGTGTTGCTGACCATGGAGAGGACAGAAGGTGGGGACGCTCGGCGCTCCGCGTCTGGCTCGGAGCCTGTAAGGACAGCTGTGTGCACGGCTGCAGCCCTCCAGTGGTGCTCGCCGTGGGGCCGGCTGCTCCCAGCTCCTCTGGGGCCGGGGCACTCCCTCCCCGTCGTTCAGTTCTGGCACGGGCTCTTGGGGTTCTCTGTGGAGGGCCGTCCTGTGCATCACGGTCTCGAGCAGCATCCCTGGCCTCCACCCACTGGGTGCCAGTAGCACTCCCCTCTGCCCCCAGTTAGGACAGCCAGAACTGACTCCAGGTGCTGCCGAGTGTTTCCCGGGGGTCAACATCACTCCAGGGGAGAACTCGGCTCGAGAACGTCACGCACACCAGAGGAGCACAGAGCGGCGGACGGCCCCTTTGTGCTCACCTGCCGCAGTTTAGAGCCTCAGTATCACGTTTCTAATGGGGAAATAGTGAGTTTATCCTCGGGCATTGGTCTGAATTTTGGGAGGGAACCCCTCAGAACTGGAAATAAAACCCCCAAACAACAACCAATTGCAAAATACCCCAACATCTATCATTTGAGATGCTTTTCATGTTTTTTAGTCTTAATATTGGGTTTGCCAAAAGGTTTATTTTTTTTCCCATATGATGGCTGTAGTAGTGCTTAGTTACCTTTAACTTCATTTGAAACACTTTTGTTAGATTGTATTGTGACAGCTGTTATATCAGCATGCATTTTAAAAAAAAAAACTGCCCTGGCTGGTGTGGCTCAGTGGATTGAGCCGCTGCCTACAAACCAAAAGGTCTTTGGTTTGATTCCCAGTCAGGGCACATGCCTGGGTTGCGAGCCAGGTGCCTGGGTTGTGAGCCAGGTCCCTGGGTGGGTCTGTGCGAGAGGCAACCAGTTGACGTTTTTCTCCCTGTCTTTCCTTTCCCCCTCCCTTCCTCTCTCTCTCGGAACATACATAAAATCTTAAAAAAAAACTTACCAAAATTGGTGAATTTTTGTGTAGTCATTTTAATATTGGAGGTGGAAGAAAATATGCAACATTTTTGGCATATTAAGCTTTATTATTTCAAGAAAAGTAAAAATGCAACTGAAACAGAAAAAGAGATTTGTGCAGTGCATGGAGAAGGTGCTGTAACTGACCAATTTGTCAAAAGTAGTTTGTGAAGTTTTGTGTTGGAGATCTCGCTGGACGATGCTCCATGCTCCAGTAGACCAGTTGAAGTTGAGAGCGATCAAATTGAGGTATAAATTGAGAACAACCAACGTTATACCACATGGGAGAGAGCCAACACACTCACAGTATCCAAATCAGTCAAGTTATTGGTGAAAATGAAAACTTTCATTTTACAGGAAAAACTAAACAGATTTTTTGGCCAACCCCATGTAAATGTCTTAACATCTTTTGATTGGAATGTGTTCATAATCTGCCAGGGAGTGCCCGTGATAGATGATACTCTAGTTTTTAAGTCTGTTTTCTAAAAGAGAAGGGGTGATTTAAATCCCCCGGAAGGACTGTTGGGATTCTGAGATCTCCAGCCTGCGGAACGAAGGGCACTTAAATGGGGAGCTCACTGTCCAGTTCTTGCTGTCTAATGGGAGAGATGTCTTCTGGAATGGGGGGAAATCAAGAAAATCGTATGTTGTTGGATCCTTCAAAACCCCCAAAAGTGAAAGTTCGCTTCTTTGTCTCTCCAGGTACTTTAGAAGACTGGGATATCGCTGTTCAGAAAACCGAAACCCGGTTGGCGCGGGTCAACGAGCAGCGAGTGAAGGTAATGGTGCTTTTGACCGGAAGTCTCGGTGGCTGTTCCTGGCTGTTCCCACAGTGTTCGGGGTGAATGTTTTTGTCAGACCCTGAGGTCTTTCTAAAGCGTGTCCTAGAGAGTATTGTGAAATATCTGAACCAATATTTAAACCAGTCCTCCATTATTTCTTAGTAAGAGGTGAAGGATATATACAATCTGAAGAGAAATCAGAGTGTGTGTAGTATTTTTTTTAGAAAGCCTTAACACTTTAGCCCCAACAGTGAATACTTTCTTAACGTAGCAGGGGAACTTTGGCCCTAAAACTTTACTAGAATAGATGAAAAAAGAGAATAAAAAGGCGCTTCACTTAGCCTAGTGGTTGGAGTATGAACACCCCCAGATGAATTAGGGCCCTGGCTTCAGAGATTGTTGTCCTTCTCTTGGTGCGTAATGCCTGGGGCATCGTGAGAGGTGCTGGGGATTTGGGGGCAGATGCTGAGGGGCCCGAGGAGCCCTGGTGGGGGAGTTGCGAGCACGCCCTCTGCGTCTTTTCATGGTCTTGTCCTGGCATTCCAGTCATGAGTTTCCCCGGCCCGTCCCCTGTCCCCTTCCGTCTCTCTTCTCATCACAAGTCAGTGGGGTTGAGGTCATTGCTGTGTCCGGTGATGCATCATGTGCCCCACTCTCCAGGCTGCGGAGAAGGAAGCCGCTCTCGCCCAGCAAGAAGAAGAGCAGGCTGAACAGCGGAGGAGGGCGCGGGCCGAGAAGAAAGCGTTGAAAAAGAAGAAAAAGACCAGAGGCGCAGACAAGCGCAAAGCGGATGAGGATGATGAGAAGGAGTGGGGCGACGATGAGGAAGGTAGAGGTTTGCAGAAGTTTTATTTTGGAACATCTCAGTGTTCTAGGGAAGTTGCACAAAAACTTTTGTTGGGTCCTTTGAAAACGTCACCCTTCCTGTCCCGCTGGGCTCTGTGCCCTGGGCAGGTGCTGCCCTGTCCAGAGGCCTCGGCCCCCTCCCCCCGTGCTGCGCTGCGGCCTCCACTGCCCCTGCGTGGTGCCCTCCCTGCCCCGTTGGGGCTCCGTGCCCCGAGCTCTTCCTGTCTCTGCCCCATGCGTGGACATCCCTTCATCCCACTCAGGGTCCAGTGTCCCGTCCTGCACCGACACTTGCCTTGTTGCCCTGCCTGTGGCTTTGACTTGGTGGAACTCTCCAGCCAGTGTTTCTGTCAGCCCCGCAACTTCAGGAATGGGCAGCTGCGGGTCCGATTTATTTCAGCAAAGTCAGTAGGGTAAAGAATTGTCTGTAGACGTTAAGGAACTCTACATTTTCCTAGTACAAAGTCGTCAGCCAGAGGGAAGTAGTGATGGAGTTGTGATTCAGTTGACCTTCCTTACACACCTTTCTGGGGCTTTCAGAAACGACCAGTAGCTCATGGCGCTTCGGCGCGCCTGGGTTAGCAGGGTGAGGCAGCTGTGTGGTGCCTGCAGTGGTGAGGCGCTGGGCCTGGGGGAGCCGAAGAGGGCGCTGGTGGGCCAGCTCCCTGCAGGAGAAAGGTCACGGGGAGGTGACGTGTGCACCTTGGCATCTGAGGGAGGGCCAGGGCCGAGTGACTGACAAATGAGTGAGTGTCAAGTGAAAAAGAGGAAGCCAGACAGAGCTGGTACAAGTGAATCATGAGGCACAGACAGCCTGGCATTTTCTGTGAGCAGCAGTGACTGGGTTTGGGTTGTGGTGCCGGCTGGGGCCAGGTGTGAGGGTGGTGAGGCTGGATCAGCAGGCAGGCCTGCTGGCTGGGCCCCACGCAGGGATGTTCTTTTTTTAAAAAAAATCCTCGCTGGAGGACATGCATTTTGACTTTATAGAGAGGGAGAGAAACATCAACGTGAGAGAGAAACATTGATCGGCTGCCTCTTGCACACGCCCTGGCTGGGGACTGAACCTGAAACCCAGATATGTGCCTTGACTGGGAGTCGAACCGGCAACCTTTTGGTTTAATAGGCCAGTGCCCCATCCGAGCCGCATTCAGGGATGGCTCTTGAATGCAGCATGCGGCAGTTAGACTTCATCAGGAAGTGGTGGGAAATGGATGGAAGGGTCTGGAAGTGGGGCGCCAGTGCCAGTTGGGTTGCAGGACCCTCCCTTGGAGACAGTGGGGAGAGTGGGTGCAGTAGATTGCTGTTCAGCTCTCCTGAAGGACGCGAGACAACAGTGGGAGTTTTTAGGAATGGTAGGCCCTTCGTAGAGCTTTCCCAGGCTCGGCCCACATGTGGAGCGCGTACTTCAGCCACCTGAGGTGCTCGTTTAAATGCAGGTCCCCGAGCCCCATCCTGCCCTTGGTGACCTGGGCTTCTTAGAAGAGGGGCCTTGGAATTGGCTGGGTGAACTTTTAGACTCCCTGACTTTTTACATAATTAAATGTAGACAGTGAGGACTTAAGTTGTCACATCTACTTGATTTAGCCCATTTATTCAGATGTAATCAGGGCCCAGAAAGCTGTGGAATAAGCTGGTGAGGCAAGAACGGCGTGGCAGGTATTGTGCGCCCGGACGTGCAGAGAGGCGTGTGAGTTTATTGCGTGCAGCTGTGGCAGCCCAGCCGTTTGTAGTGGGACGGGCGTGAGCCTGGACCAGCTCAGGGCAGAGAAGAATGAGTGATGGTTGCTGCTTTCCTCCCGACGCCCTGCAGAGCAGCCTTGTAAACGCAGAAGGGTGGAGAACAACGTCCCCCCCGCCGGAGAAGCGCAGGACCTCGAAGCGGAGACGGGACTCTTCGGGAAGAGCGCGCCCGTGGACGTCACCCCCCCTTCGAAGCAGAAGGAGAGGGCGGCCGCCCTGAAGAGGGACGTGCCCAAGGTGCTCCACGACAGCAGCAAGGACAGCATCACCGTCTTCGTCAGCAACCTGCCCTACAGCATGGAGGAGCCGGGCGTGAAGCTCCGGCCACTCTTTGAGGCCTGCGGGGAAGTGGCCGAGGTCCGGCCCATCTTCAGCAACCGGGGCGACTTCCGAGGCTACTGCTACGTGGAGTTCAAAGAGGAGAAGGCGGCCCTGCAGGCCCTGCAGCTGGACCGGAAGGTTGTGGACGGGAGGCCGATGTTTGTGTCCCCGTGTGTGGACAAGAGCAAAAACCCCGATTTTAAGGTACGTCTGTGGGGAAAGGATGCCTTTCACGAAGGGTTGTTACAAACAGGCTGAGCACTTGTCTTCATGAAGCAGCTGTTATTTACAACATCTGTGGAACGGGGACCGAGCTCGCACATGCACTGGGGTCTGTCCGGAGCTGGTCAGCGGAGGTCCGGCTCACGGCCTGGGCACTGCGAGCGCGCACTCGCTGATACCTGGCCATAAACTGGGGAACTGTGGTGGTGGTGACCGTCCGTTAGCACGTAGGACTGACGAGGGACTGCGCTGTGTTTCTGTGTTACGTTACTTCACGGGATCCTCACCCAAACTCTGAGAGTAGCTACTCTCATTCTTGCCACTTCGCAGAGGAGGAAGTAGAGGCTTGAGAGGTTACGTGACGTGCCCACGGTGACCCAGTTAGCAGTTCCCAGCACCCGGAATCGGCTCGGCCCTGCCCGGCTGGGACGCGGGCTTGTAGACGAGGACGCTGGGCTGGGCATCGAGCCGTCGGTTTTCCCTCCGTCCTTCCTGCAGGTGTTCAGGTACAGCACTGCCCTGGAGAAGCACAAGCTGTTCGTCTCGGGGCTGCCCTTCTCCTGCACCAAAGAGGAGCTGGAAGAGATCTGCAAGGCTCACGGCACCGTGAAGGACATCAGGCTGGTTACCAACCGGGCTGGCAAACCCAAGGTCAGCGTCCGAGTGGACGGCCAGCGCCTCGCCTTCTGAGGCTGGGGGACCTGTCCCTGTGTCTGTTCACAGGTTATTTGGTTTCTAGACTGGATTCCTACCTTGTCTCCTAAGAAAGGAATCAGTTAACAGAAGGATAGGTACACTAGGCTTATTTGCATTTGGAGTCAGAGGAGTTTTTTGTAGCTAATTGTATTAAAAGAACAAGGCATGAAAAGAAAAACCCTGACCACGAAGTAGTGGGGGAGCACAGTGCAGAGCCCACACCGGGCGGGCCTTGGGCTGAGCGGCTGTCCTCTGTGTCTCCCCCTTCCTGCCCAGACGCTCCTTCCCTCCGGCCGCTGCCCAGGCCCATCACCGGGCTCCCATCGTGTGGCCCTCTCGCCCCTTTTTGGTCTCGTGAGATCCCTTTGTGCCACATTCTGAGTAGTGTCTCAGCATGAGTTTGGATGGCCTTTCTTCCCTCCCTTCGTCCAGGTTAATCGAGAGTTAAAGGGTGTGACCTGAGGGGGTGACGAAGGTACAGACGCTAGGGCACACCAGGGCTGCGCCCCGGTGCCCAGGCCACCTCAGCCATCAGCTGGATTTATGCTGGTCTGTCTGTCTTTTCTGCTGGAGCAAGCACAAGAGGCGCTGAGCTTACCACAGGTTACGGAGAGCACAGTCAAGACAGAGCGCAGAGGACAGCCTAGGGCAGGGGAAGGAGCCTGTAGACAAAGGATGGCGGTGGTGGCGAAGGTCACCGGTGGATGGGGTGCCTGCTGTGGCCACCCGGCCGGAGGGAGGCAGTGGCGTCCTGGCTCTGCAGCCCCTGACCTGGCTCTGGCATCTTTCAGGGCCTGGCCTACGTGGAGTATGAGAATGAGTCGCAGGCCTCGCAGGCTGTCATGAAGATGGACGGCATGACCATCAAAGAGAACGTCATCAAAGTGGCCATCAGCAACCCGCCGCAGAGGAAAGGCCCGGAGAAGCCGGAAGCGAGGAAAGGACCGGGCGGCCCCATGGCGCCGCGGCAGATGTATGGAGCGTAAGTGTGTGCCCTGGCCGGCGCCGGGCTCCGCTGCTTTCCTGTTGGCACGGTGCGTGGGTCGGAGAGCTGCGGCCCGCTGTCCACTGTGGTCGCCGGAGAGGCTGTCCAAAGCACAGCCCCGAAGAGAGGGAGCCCCAAAGTGGGGCCCCCCCATTGCGGTGTTTGCCAGTTTACGCTTGGGATTTATTTAAGGCCGAGTTTTTCTCTATCTGGTTGTTTTAAAGTTGTTTTTGCAAGTTGAATCTGTATGTTTAAAGAAGGCCTGACAACCGTATGCTTGCCAGGGTGATCTACACCTCCGGCTGTCTTCGTGTGAAGCTAGTTTATTTACCTGATAGGGTGACACACACAATCGCCAGGTGCTTTGCTGAGGTGTGAGGGATGCGGCCATTTTCATCTGCCCATAGGCAACCACACTGCAGAGATGTGGTCTTTGCCAAAATTGAAGAAAAGGCCAAATTGGTTAATGTAGTTTTTACCTACTAATCAATCTAGGAGACCTAGGCTTTGTCTCATCCTTGTAGTCTTTTTTTCCCTTGTGAACTTGGAGTGATTTCAGCCTCTCCTGGCTTATTTTCACAAATAAACCAGGGTCATGAATTGCCGCATTGAAGGGTACATTCAGTGTTTGCTCTTCCAGGCGGGGGAAGGGGAGGACCCAGCTTTCTCTGCTGCCTCGTGCCCTGCAACGCCCGAGCCCCGCGGCGGCTCAGGCCGAGAACGGCCCTGCCCCGAAGCCGGCGGGCACCGCCTCAGCGGCCACTGAAGCTCCCAAGATGTCCAACGCCGATTTTGCCAAGCTGCTTCTGAGAAAGTGAGCGGGATTCTGAGGGAAGCGGAATGCCTTACTTCACGCTGGCCAGGAGGACCACCCGTCACCCAGCGGTACCCTGGGTATGGAAGGGCCTGGGCAGCGCCCTCACCCACGTAGTGTCCGCTGGTCTAGACAGACAGGGAACGGGTGTCCGAGGGCAGAGGCGGTCAGTGTTCCCTCATATTGAGGGTGGCAGGGGGAAGCAGTCACTCCACAGGTGGGGCCCAGAGGGTAGTTTCTAAGGTATTTTTTTGTCTTGAAGAGTGAAAAACAGAAGTGAAACTTGGACACGCTGTTTTGAGACACACTTGTCCAGATGTTTTCGGCCAACTCCGGCCTCTTTTATAAGACACTTGTCTCCCACTCTGCATAGTACGTGTGCCCGCCACTCTTTAATTTTCAAAAGACAAGACGGCAGATGCTAGTAACTCACCGGAACGGCCTATTTTAGTAAGGGGGTGGGGCCAGGGGAAGTCATGTAAAAAATATTGGACGGATTTTTGTCCAAGGGGGCTGTGTGTTTTTATATTATGTATTTGTAAATGACATGTCAACCCACTGTTTTTATGTTTCCTGAAAGCAGAATATCTGTGGCATTTGTTTTACATAGGGATTCTGTGTGCCATCTGCTGTGGACCATTTTCTTTGCCTAGTGAGTAGTGGACTGTGTCCTTTGTCTAAATATTGAGTTTTAGCCCTTTGGTTTTGTTTAAATGCCATCTCAAGTGCAAACTTAAGTTTTCCCCATTTAGGTTTGTTTATTAAACCGGCGTTCTCTTAAAACCCTCTTGTGGAGTGGTGCTCAGCTCTGCGTCCCGATGTGGACTTTTTTTTTTTTTTTTTTAAATATTTTATTTATTTATTTTTAGGGAGGGAACGGAGGGAAGGAGAGAGAGAGAGAGAGAGAGGGAGAGACATCAATGTGTGGTTGCTGGGGGTTATGGCCTGCAACCCAGGCATGTACCCTGGCTGGGAATCGAACCTGGGACACTTTGGTTCCCAGCCCGCGCTCAATCCACTGAGCTACGCCAGCCAGGGCTCCGACGTGGACTTTTTGACGTGGGTGTGCCTGCCTGTACCTAACAGACGTGCGAGCAGAGCTTCTGTAAGCCAAGTCCCACGTCACTGTGTTTCAGTCCTCTCAGCTGTGGTGTGTCGTCAGCCTTAAACTTCTGTTTATGGCAGTTCGCACGTGAGCTTTTGGGCATTCCTGCCTGTGCTCTTGCATCAGGGGTTTACTGCCTTGGTAGCTGCCACTGGCAGCTCAGTGGGGAAACTTCATAAAGGCACTGCGGTGGGGAGCCCGGGGACTCTCAGGTGTGATGGGAATCCTCAGCACAGCTCTTTTTTTAACCCTCACCTGAAGATTGTTGATTTGTAGATGGGGCGGAGGAGAGAAAGAAACACTGATTGGTTGGCTCCTGTATGGGCCACCGATGAGCCACCTTTTGGTGTAAGGAGGACGCTCCAACTGGGCCCCCACCCAGCCAGGGCAGCTCAGCTGTCCTGCCTCATTCAAGCCTCAGCGATATTTAACAACATTTTTTAAGTGGGAAACTTTAACATGATAAAGATTAGTAAGATAAATTCTTTATGTGCCTCCCGCCGGACGGCAGCACCTCTCACCCCAGAGCCGTCTTCCTTCCTCTCTGCCTCCACCCCGCCCCCCGTCTGTATTATGGTGAGGGCACCCCCGACATCAGAGCGGCACCCAGCGGTGCTGCAGCGTGCGTCCCTAGGAGATGAGAACCGCAAGGCCGTGGTTTCATCAGTATTCTAAGAACATCAGCAGTAATACCCCAGTGCCATCAACTGTCCAGCCAACTTCCCATTTCCTGTTGTTTCATAAACGTCAGTTCCGTCCCGTAAGTTGGGATTGTAGGACTGTAGCTGAGTCTTTTAATCTGTAGGTCCCCCTCTACTGTGTGTCTCTTTTGCACAAAGCCAAAAATGTGTTAGGAGTCATCTGAATTGAATGCAGGCAGTGGGCATTTCTTACCTCATGAGCAGCCAGAAGAGGCTGCATCGTGCTCTGCAACGGCCCCTCCCTGCCCGAGGAGGCCCCCTCCGTGGGGGAGGGTTTGGGCTGGTCCGGGGCTGACCCTGCAGAGCCATGAATATTCCCCTGCCAACCCGGGTTCGGGTGGCCTTGCCCTCCGCCGCTTCACAGCTCGCCGTTTTGTTCCCTGGCGGTCGGCCGGGCCTCTGGCCTCTCTCGTGCTCTCGGGTGTCAGCACAGGCCTTGCACAGAGGTGAGCCTCTTCAGACCTGAGCAGGACCTGGGCTGGTTCGGGGCATGGAGTCTTCTAGACAGGAATATTCAGGAATATGTGACCGGGTTTGTGTGTTTCCCCAAGAAAATCACGGACTCGCCGTAAATAGAAACATGAAAAACCACTCCCGCCACTTGAGTCCTAAGGGAGAGGTCAGTGAGCCGGGTCCGTTGGCCTGGGTGGGCCGCTCACTCAGCCAGCTTCGCCCCATTTCCTCTGGAGTGCCCGCCTCGCGTCTGCCCCCCGGCCGGGACTGTGTACTGAACGGGTCTGCGGCCCCCCGACAAGTGGAACCATCTCCTGAAGAAGACAGCACAGTCTCAGGCATTTATTTAATATAATAAAATACTTTATTAGAGTCAGTTATTTGTTAAAGTAACGTCCTTCATGTTTAGCTAAAGTGCCCTTTTCAATAGTACAAAGCAAATACTTCCATCAGGCTTCCTTGGTGTGCTTATAAAACCACGATGTAGAAGATTTAAGGTTTAAGAGATACCTTCGTGGTAGCATACAAGGATGAGAATGTGTTTTATAAAGGTTTGAATAACTCACTTGAGCCCATTTCATACATCTTTCCATTCATTTCCCTTAATCTTTCAGAAGACCATTCTGAATGTGCTTACCACACGATTAGATAACCACGAACACTTGCTACCTAAGAATAGCGACTGATCCCTAGACCAGAGCCGGCGCTGCGCACCCTTCGCGCCCCTCAGGCACCGGCGGGGTGCAGGGCAGCGCTGGCCGCTGGGCCCTGTCCCCGGGGCAGGAGCTGCAGCTCTGGCCGGTCTCACTAAATAGCAGCAGTTGTGTTGGCTCCTGTGCCGTATGTGATTGAAAGAGAAGAGACTTTCTGCTTCCACAGAAGGACGGCTCGGCTGTAGTCCATACGACAAGTTGGTGGAAAACTAAGGCCACTCCAAGGCGATCTGTTCTGTTTCCCCAAGGGTGCTGGACAGGACAGTGGCTGTGGCAGGTTGGGGGCAGGTCAGTAAGTGGATTGAACTGCATGACAAAAAGGGACACGTCCCGGCTGTGGTCAAAGGTTTCTCGTGGTTCAGTACAAACTGATGCTCTAGTTCATTCCCAGAATGCTTGTTTAACCCTGGCTGGGTTGCTCAGTGGGTTGGAGCATCTTCCCAAACACCAGAAGGCTGTGGGTTTGATTCCCCAGCCGGGGTGCATACGGGAGCCAGCTGATCAACGTTTCTCCCTCCCTCCCTCCCTCTCAAATCAATAAACATATCCTTGGGTGAAGATAAAAAAAAAACATGTGTTTGGTGGTGATGTGGCATGTGTTTTCTCAGAGGTGCTCTGCAACACCCAGTTACAGATGTCACACTCGGGGAGAGGGCCTGATCCGCAGCGGGCCTCAGTCCGGGGATGCCCTGAGAACTTGCAGGCATCTGGGCTGAGTGCCGCAGATGCAGGGGAGAAACACGGACAGCAAAGGGAAATCCAGCTCCCCTATCCTTCATTAGAAAAATAGTATTAGCATGGAAAAATAGCCTCCGACACTAGAGTTTGCAAACTCTGGCTCTTGGAATAGGCAAGATACCGAACTAGAAATGTTGTCAATGCTCGTGTCATTTTCCGTCGCCGTCTGCCCTGCCAGTGGGAATTAGTCACAACACCGGCCTCTTTGTAGGGAAGCAGAAAGCTCTAAGAAAGCAAGCTTTCGATCATTTCCCAAAACCGGGACCAGGTCAGGTCACAGAACCTGTTGGCCAGTCTCGGAGAAAGACCTGGAAGGTTAGTCCTGTGTCTCTGGACCTCATCCCAGCCTTGGCCTCTCCCCGCCTTCGTGCAAATTCTGCTCCAGAACCTGTTCTGGTCACGTGCAAAGAACACGGGTGCCCCCAACGCCTGCTGGGACCACCGTAAGCATGGGCCACCAGCACGGATGGCAGACACCACACAACATTTCCTAGCTCAAAAGAAGAAAATAAATAAGTTGGCTGAATTATAAGTTATCCTAGAAACAAGTCTTAATAATTTAGTTTTTTTTTTTTTTCTTAAAAAAAAATTGGAGGTAAAGAATGTTTAAGTTCCTTATCTGTTTCCTTTTGCTTTGGGAAACGAAAAGGTTTCTAGAAATGCTAAGTTTTGATTCTCCTCCCCCTGGAAACCCCGTCACTAAGGGAGGCTTTTAAGGGTTAAGGTTTCACAGGTAGTGTCTCCTTGAACCCAGAGTGGTTGGGTTTGGCCTCGGGCAGTGCCACTGGGTACTCGGTTGTGGCAAAGAGCAGGGTGTCCAGGGTGGTCTCTGTACACTTGGCAATGAAGCGAATGAATGGCCTCACGTCGCCTTCGTTGGCGACTTCCAGTACGTGGTAGTACTCGGACCTCTGCTCCTTGCGGATGGTGATGGGCGGGTAGCCCGCCTGCATCAGGATGAGGTTCATCAGCAGGCGCGAAGTCCTTCCGTTGCCGTCGATGAAAGGGTGGATGTACACAAGTTTATAGTGGGCCAAGGCTGCGAACTCCACCGGGTGCAGATTCATGGCGTCCTCGGAGTTGAGCCACTGTATGAACTCTTTCATCTGCTTCTCCACCTCCTGGGGGTGGGGAGGGATGTGGTGTCCCACGAGGACCTGTGTCGTCCGGAACCTGCCGGCTTCCACAGGGTCCACGTAACCCAGCACCCGCCTGTGGATCTCCAGTACGTCACCGATGGTGACGGACCCGATGCGGGAGACCAGTGTCGTGTTGACATACTTCATTGCTGCGTGCATGCCGATGACCTCGTTCTGCTCCTCCAGGCTCTTTCCCGGCACAGCGTAGCGGGTCTCCAGAATGTGCCTGATTTCTGAGAGGGTGAGGGTGTTGCCCTCGATCGCCACCGTGTGGTAGATGTGATGGTAGTACGTTTCCTCCATGACCCTTCGCAGCGCGGAGTTGCCCTTGGGGATGGACATGACCTTCTTCACTTTGCTGTCGATGATGCTGAAGTACCTCTGGTCGATCTCCTCGACCAGCGGCAGCGTCCGGTCCCGGTTGATCAGCGCTTTCTTGTGGTCGGGCGAGATGGTCAGCGCCCTGGTGTACAAGTAATCTGCCTGGATGATGTCCTTGTCCTCTTCCGAGAAGATGCCAAACTCGTTGAGGGCGTCCACAAAGTCTGGGTCCATCTTCAGGGCGTGCAAGAAGAGCTTGTGGGCTTTCTTCCGCTTGCCTTGGCGTTTCATTTCCAGGGCTTGGTTCAGAGCTGCTTTGGCTTCCAACTTCCCGGCTGGAAAAGAGCCAAAGGAGCACAGTCAGGGAGGGCGGGGAGTGGCAGAGCACGTCCAGGTGAGTGGTCAGCTGCTGGGCCCCAGGGGAAGCCATGGCCTCGGGGGCTCAGTCCAGCCACGCTGCTCCTCCTCCCAGCATGCCGGTACTCCTGTGTGTGTGGATGTGTTTATTCCCCACAGCCCCACGGGGTGGTAGGCTGGCAGTTTTCCATTCGTCCCACAGTCCTGGAGGCATCACCTTGCCCCCTCCCTGCCGCGTGGGGAGTGGGCGTGTACCTCTGGCCACAGCTCCCGGCACCCGGCCCTCCCTGCATCCTGATGGGGCTCCCCTGCTCTGGGGGCCAGGCTGTGAATAGCTCCCCACTGGTACTAGCCCCTAAGGCCTCCCCGTTCCTGGGCCCTTTAATTCTCTGAACCTAGTGGTTTTCAGCCGCACCCTGTTAAACATCTAGTCTTCCTTCCACCAGCTCTCCCACCAAGTGAGTGTCAGCCACACTTCCTGGGCTTCCTTTAGTTCCTCAAGTGCCCACGGCTCTTACCCTCAGGCCTCTGCTGGAGCACTCTCCCTCGTGACTGTTTGGATCACTCCTGCTCACACTCTGGTCTCAGCTTAAGTACCCCTTCCTCCAGGGAGCCTTCCTCCTGGTGTGCTCCTGTGGCCTCCTTTGCTCCCCCATCACCACACTGGTGGCGCTGTATGGGTCACCTGTCAGCTTGTCTAGGCTGGGAGGTCAGGGCTGACTTCTTCACCGTGACACCCTGTACCCTGCACATAGGACGAAGTAGACACTAAACATCTACTGCATTAGCAAGTGCTGAGAGTGACCTGGGCATCACGGGGGAGTGAGAGGACTCCATCGTTTCTCCCCTGTAATGTACAAAAAGTCGGGTAACTGAAAAAAGGATCCCCTGTTCAACGCACACATGTGCCTGAAAGATCCACACTCAGGATGGAAGTAGGGGAGGTGGGAAGGGGGAAGGGCAGGGACGGTGGCCACAGATGAGGCTCGGCATCCACCTCGGCTCCAGCCAGTTGGCGGCGGTGGGGAAGTCGTGCCGCGGCCCTCACACTAGAGCCTGGACTGTAAGGCAGGCAGGGCAGTTCCCCTCCGGGACAAGACAGCTCCCTCCCTGGCTCCCCCCGCCCCCCACCAAAACCAGGTAGAGGCAGCTGGGAAGTCTTAACATAGGGGTGCTGACCACCTCTGCTGCCCCACACCCCCTGGCGGAACCTGGTGAAGGAGGCTGGGAAGTGAAAACACAACATAGTGAAAGCGCAGAGTGGCAGCAATCAAAACAGTATGGTCCTGGCAGAAAAATGCACAGGTGAAGGGAACAGAATTGAGAGTCCAGAAATCCCGCCCCCCTCCCCCACAGGCAACTAATTTTCATAAAAGGAGCCAAAAGCATACGATGGAGAAAGGAAAGTCTCAGTAAATGGCATGGGAAAACTGGGAAGCCACACGCAAAAGGGTAAAACAACTGACAATGTGCACAAAACTAAAAATGGATTAAAGACTTGAATATAAGACCTGAAGCAATAAAATACATGGAAGAAAATATGGGCACTAAACTTAAATACCTTGGTCTCAGGAGTTTTTGTGAACTCGACACCAAAGGCATGGGAAGGAAAAGCAAACAAAACACTGGAAACTAAAAAGCTCCAAAGCAAAAAAAAACCCCAAAACACCAACAAAACAAAAAGGCAGCCAACTGAATGGGAGATATTTACAAATGATACCTCCAATAAGGGGCCAATATGCAAAATAGATAACTCAATACAGTTCAACAACACATGAAAAGATTTTGATTACAACTTGGGTAGAGGACCTGAATAGACCCTCTTCCAGGGAAGACATACAGATGGCCAACAGATACGTGAAAAGATGCTCAACGTCACCCTGACCAGTGTGACTTGGTTGGACATTGTCCTGCCAAGTAGAAAGGTCACTGGTTTAATTCCCAGTCGGCACATGGCCTGGGTTGCAGGTTCCATCCCAGGACCAGGTGCTCGTGAGAGGCTACTGATGGCTGTTTCTCACATCAATGTTTCTCTCCCTCTTTCTCCCTCCCCTCCCTGCTCTCTAAGAATAAAGTCTGTCTAAAAAACTGCTCAACCTCACTAGTGGTAAGGGAAATACAAGTTACAACTATGAGATACCATAGGGAGTTGGGGAGGACGTGAAGAGGGAGCCCTCGCACACTGCTGGTGGCAATGTGCTGGTGCAGCCCCTAGAGAAACAGATGGAGGTTTCTAAAAAAATTAAAAATAGAGCTATCATGTGACCCAGCAATCCCTCTTCTGGGTATCTACCTGAAAAATGTGAAAACATTCATAAAGATATATGTAGCCCTATGTTCACTGCAGCATTCTTCAAAACACGGAAACCCAGGTGCCCTTCGATGGACGGGTGGATAAAGGAGGTGTCAGACATGTGCATGCTGGAATACTACTCAGCCATAAAGAAGATGCCACATTGCCATCTGCCTCATCATGGTTGGATCCCGAGAGTATTACGCTAGGTGAAATAATTCAGCTGGAATAGGGCAAGAACCACATAAATTCACTCATGTGGGATATAAAACAAAGCAATGAATGAACAAATAAACAAAAACTCATAGATACAGACAAGTGAGTGGTGGTTCCCAGAGAAAAGGGGGGCGGGGGAGGGCAAAGACGGCACAGGGGGTCAAGTGTACGGTGAGCAGGAGGCTACGGATTCTGGGCAGTCAACACACAATGCGGCATACAGGTGATGTGCATAGACTTGACCACGTGAAACTCATATAACCGCATTAACCGACATCACCCCATAGAATAAACAGAGGTCATATTACCAAGTTGTACACCTAAAACGTGTTATTAACCAGGTACCCCAATGATTTTGACAAGTGTAAAGAACACAAATGATAACAGACAGATCAAATGTGGCATAATCCAAACACAGCGAAAACCCAAGAGTGGAGGAGAGACAGCCACTCCGTCTTACCCGGGGAGGACTTGGTCTTGACCACCAGCAGTGCCGCATCCTTGGAGGTGACACTGAGTTCTGTGGATGGACTGGCGTATCTGCTGACGGCGTGCTGTGCCCTGTCCAACCTGCCGCTGAGCAGGTAGAAGCCTTTGAGCAAGGCCAAACCCTGCTCCTCCATGGCCTCCAGGGGCAGCAGCAGGGCCAGCAGGGACCCCAGTGCCAGGCTCAGCAGCATCACCCACAGGAAGCGGCCCCACATGGAGACCCATTTTGGTTCAGTCACAGCCATCACTGAAGCCATTGGCACGAGTGTCATCTGGACTCAGGGGTGGCCCCCTTGCACATATCCACAGTCGTCTGAGAGAGAGCCAGATCTGAAAGGAAACGAGTCGGAGGAGATGAGGCAGGGCAACTGGCATGTTTGGGATGCATTTCTGACTCCAGTTAGGGCTTGTAGACCCCCAGGCTCTGAACTCACTGTGACCAGGGGGTGGGGGCAAGCAAGGAGTGGGTATAAACATGGAGGGGCCAGCCTGGAAGGATTGGTGCCCTCTCCAGGGTGGTATCTGAAAAGTAATGCTGCCATTGCCCAGCATTTATTAGGCACGCACTGTGTGCCAGGCCCTGTGCTAAGCTCTAAGGGCCTACACATGCCCTCCTGCAATCTTCAACAAGAGCTGATGCTACAGGTGCCCCACTCTCCAGATGAGGAAACAGGCTTGGAGAAGTCACCCAGTGAGCAGGCAAGAGCCTTAGGACTTGAATTCAGGACCCTGTGGCTCTAAAGTCTGCCCTCCATCACAAATTCTGTGGCCTCGGACCCCAAACACTGAGTGTCTGGGGCAAAAGTAAGAACCTAACACACCCAGATTGGCCAACGCAGTTCTGAGGCCCATTCCTTGATAAGCGCAACTGTTTGGTGACCTGATGTATTGTCACATGGCTGGCCACCTCTTCCTGCCCTCACCTGATGCTAGCCGCATTGCCAGTCCCCTCTCTGGCCTTTTCTGGGATGCTGCCTAGAGTTTGGGCAGTCAAACATCTCAAGAACAACTCAGGGTGTGGGCCAGGCCAGTCACCCCGCGCCCTCTGTGACAGGGGGCTTGTGCTGGGGGATGGCAGTGAAAGTGGAGGGGTCAGGCATGCTAACAATAAGCATTTATTGGGCAACTGTGGTGTGCTGAGTGCCGAGCTGAACGCTAGCCATACGTTATCTCGCGTAACCCTCAATACCCTAAGAAGGACAGCCACCCAGCTCCGCTGTACAGAAGAGGGGAACAAGACACAGACGGGGCAAGTCAATTCCCAGGAGGCGCACAGGGAGTAAACAGAAGCATCGGGTACGAATCCCCAGTGCGTCTGAGTTCTGGGTGCCTGAGGTGTCACCTCTATCGTATCCATAATCAGGGCCCGTGCACCAGCTCCTGGTGCTAGGCCTCCAAGAACCAGAGATGGCTGGTTAGGTTTCTTATCGCTCAGGGCTGTAGGTCTAACGGTGGGGGCGCGGGTTGAGCGCCGGCTTGTTGATCCAGAACACTGGAAATGGCTTGCTACGCGCTCTAATGAGGGTTCGCTTAGCCCACTGTGGGGTTATGGAGACGGGGGGGTACAAAGACAGCGTGGGTCACTCTTCGTCCAGGTGGTCTGCGCGTTATCCCCGAGGGACGGCCTCCTGGGGGTGGCTGGTGTTCGCCGGTGACGCGGGTGTGCGCGGGGAGCTGGAAGTGCGTTCCGGGAGGCGCGATCTCTCACCCACCACTACTCTAGGAAGCGGGAAACTGAGGCCCAGGGAGGAGAGAGCACTGGACTGTCATTCTGGGGAGCCGCCCCTTTCCGAACCCCCCCCAGGGCTTCCTGTCCTACCGCACCCTTCCCGGCCCTCTCCTTCCAAGTCCCTCGGGCTCACCCCCTCCTCTCCGCGCACCTTTGCCAGGCCCTGCCGCCGCTGTCCTGGCGTTCGCTAGCTCCGCGGCGGACTCGCACGACCTCCTCCGCTGCTGCCGGCCTTCTAGGCCCGCCCCCTCCAGCTCGCCATTGGCCGGCTGGTCACTCTCATCACGGCGGGTAGGCCTCCCGCACTGGTGCCCTCCTCGCACTTCCGGGTTCTCGCGTCGCCGTCGGCAACCCGGGGAAAGTCTCACCGTGGTCCACTCTCATTGGTTGGTTTCTGCGTGGGTCTCTTGCCGCAGCAGCCAATAAACAACAGGAGGGGTGGGGCCTGGGCGACCGGCGGGAGTAGTGGGTGTGGAAAATCCCGCGCTGATGTGGTTTTGCAGGCTCGGAAACGAGGAAACTCACAGTGCCGCTGGTTCGAAACAGCTGTCCGTCCCACAGGTCTCCTTCTCAGGCATCTCTCCTCGCCTCAGTTTCTTTAGGTGTTATATGAGGATGTTGGTGGTTTGCATCTCTCCACCCTGTTAGTCTGACTTCACAGCCCACTTCTCATCCTCCACCCTCTGCTACCAGAACTGCGTTTTTTCCTTCTTCTCACCTTCTCTCTTTTAGCCCCTGACTTTTAATTTGGATGCTCCAGAGAAGGGCCTGGTTGCTTGTTTTGGCTTCCGGAGGGGGGGGGGGCGGGGGAATAGGGAAGAGAGGAAGAGAGAGAATTTTTTTCCTTCATGAAGGAAGCTGAAACCTCCATCTTTTTCTTTTCTTTTTCTTTTGTATTTATTTTTTCCTTCTTATTGAATATATTGGGGTGACACCGGTTAACAAAATTATATGGGTTTCAGGTGCCCAGTTCCACAGCCCATCAACTGCACACTGTCCATCACCGTTTATCTCCCCTGTACCCTCCTCCACCTCCCCCCACCCCTGCAACCACCACACGCTTTGAAACCTTCATCTTCTTCTCTTTGAAATCTCCATCTTAATTCATGAATATTGAAACCAAATATCCAGGACCTGTGGCATGCCCAGTAATTCTAAACATTAAGATGTCATGTCAACCGATGGTCATTGGTGTCAGTTCCATGCTAACAGGAGCCCCCAGTTTGGGTGGTGGTGAAGTGGGGGACCATTCAGTGAAGACAGCTCCGTCATGCAACAGCACAGCTGTGGGACAGCAGGCTGTGAGGTGGCCCCATAGAAGCGGTCCCACTGTGGCAGCCCAGCGCCAACCAGCGTGGCGGCTCCACTTGCTTCTGGTGAGCCAGCTTGCCTGTCACAGTTCAGCTTTGGCCCGCTGCAGAAGGCCTGACCCTTCAAGATCTGACCTTCTCCAGAACACACATTTCTCTGGATGTCACCCTCGGAGTTACACAGCCCTGAGTTCAAATCCCATGTCTGCCACTTGCAAACTGAGTACCTTCAGCGATTTGACCTTGCTGATCCTGTTTGGCGTAAGATTGGCACAATGTGATGACGGCCCATCCACTAGGGTTTTTGTGTGAGAGCCAAGTGGTGAGTGTGTGCTATTGCAATTATTCCTAGAGAAGACACCAAGTCATTGCTTATTTGTTACCTGCAGAAAAAACTGTCAGAGCTGCAGCTTGCTCCATCCCCTAGGGAGAGACCCCATTACCGTTTCGTAGGGTTCAGTCGGATTCCAGTTTTAGGGAAGCCGCTGACTCACAGCACAAAAGGGAGTGTCCAGGCCCAGGCCAGATGCGTGTTGTCAGGAAAGACAGCGTGTGGGGACATCGGGAGGTGAGGGACCAGGCAGCTTTGGCCCTTGCTGTTTGGGCCCCCTGTTTATAGCTTATAACTGGCCCCCAGTCCGCCCAACTCCCAGCCCTGGGCATGGGGAATGGCATGTGGTGGTAGATGCTTCTGAAATTTTGTTGGCTGGAATTGAATAAGAAATCTCTGCAGTAGGACCGACCATGACGTTTTTAAGGAACAAAATCAGGATGGTGGTTATTTCTGGGGTCCCCTGTTTCCATCTTTTGAACAAAGATCATGAAGGTCATTCTCTCCATGTCACCTGAATTCCACTCCTGATGGTTCAAGCAGCAATGTACAACCCTTTCCCAGAGGAGGGCCTGCAACGCAACCAGCTAATTAAGGGGGTCGGTTGGTGTAGCGCAAAGCAGTGAGGTCCTGGGGTCAGGCAGATGTGTGTTCAAGTGCAGGGCCCACCACTTACTAGCTGTGTGACCTTGAGCAGGTCACTTAGCCTCACTGAGCTGGGTATTATGGGGCTTGTGGACCTCTATCTCCTCCTAGGCATAAAGTGATGTAATCATCCACTTTTAAAGGTACCATCCTTTCTTCATTCCTTGTTGGGATGCCAGTGCAAACTCTTCAGGGAGTTTGGGCTATGGCAGAGAATCCAGGAACTATATAACAATCGTCAGTGAATAAAACTGTCTGGGCATGAGACAGTAGGGAAAGGTGGGGAGTGTGGAGAATGTGCGAGCACCTGTCTCATCCAAAGTGGGCCGCAGCTTCTCAGCTTTAGCGTACATTTATTATGCTAGCATGCAGTCCAGAAGTTGACAGGTTTTCCATTTTTTTTTTCAAAAGAAGTGTCAGGCCTCGATTGTTAAACAAAATCTCCAGATTTTTCAACAATTGGCATGTTTGTCTGCCGGTTACAGAGAACTGCCAGATTTCTGCTTAAAAGCTTTCAAAATGGGCAGGAAGCCAGCCAATAAATCTGCTTACCTGGACGTGTTTCTGCAGAAATTTAGAGAAAGCGGGCAATAGTAAAGCCATGTTATGAGCTTTCAAGACATTGACATCATTAAGGTCCCTGAAAATGGCTGTAAGAAAAATAAAATAAAATGGGCAGGAGATGGTAGCAGGGAACGCAGGGACCAACACCACAAATGACTCTCAGCGAATGATTGCACCGCTCTCCGCGGGCACCAGGGGGCAGTAATTCACCTGGCATCACTGTCCCCATTTAATGCCCATTCTCAGGAGAGCGCACTCAATTTTCTTTCTGGATGTTGTCTGCATTCAGTTGTGTTAAATGCACAAAATATGGCTCCTGAAATGATATCAAAAAGTTGTCCTTCTCTCTCTTAAGTTTCTGTATTGGGTGGAAATTGCCTCCCAGTGGCCCATGGAGGATTTTCCTAAAAGCTAACCTTGACACTTGACAGAGAACCTAAGAAAGTGGCTGCATGGGAAATGCGCTCATTATGCAAAAGAAGATAAAACCCTTTATGCATCTTTAAGAAACAACATCCAAGCACTTCTCGGTGGCAGAGGCAGATTAGATTGCTGAGAGAACCCTGAACCCCCAGCTTGCGGCCGTATTGCATTGGGGCGGCTCCAGAATGACTCACCTGCGTTTAAAGGAAGATACACCCTGCTGGTTCTCTCCCCGCCCTTCATTCCCAGGCTCCTCTCACTTCCCAGCCTGCTTGGATGTTTCTTTTTCTTCTTTCTAACTCAGAGATGCTGCAGAAGAAGAGACTTCAGCAGCCCTCCCTCCTGACTACTAAAACCCCTTACTAGGCATACCCAGTGCAGTCAGGTTCAGCTTTTGAGGCACCGCCAAGGGACAGAGGTTGGGGGACCCTGTGCGGGTGTCCCTGGGCTGATGGCTCATGCCCTGGACTCAGGGTGTTGCACGTTGTTAAATAGCCAACTGCTCTATTTCTTAAAAGCTGGATGGATCATTACAGGTAAAACAGAAGGCACAAGCAACGGAAAGAAAAATGCCCATGCACAGCTGTACTGGGTGTTTTTCTATGCACACTTATTTTTAAATGTGCAATATTTCAGACAGGCAGAGGGCAGAGCCAATACCCTGGGTACCTGTGTGCCTGCCACCCAGTTTAAAAAATGCCCCATTGTATTCCCAGTGCCCCAAAGCTCCAGGGCAGCCCCTCCCCCATTACATTCCCATCCCTCCTCCCAGAGGTAACCTCCAGCTTGACCTTGATGCTTCTTAGATGCACGCATGGCTTTGGCTTTTACTAACATGTATCTATTTCTAAATAACATAGAGCAATGCTCTGCGTGTTTTCGCATGTTCTGTATACTCTATGTATCTTCCTGCATTTGCGGGGGGTGGTTCAGCATTACATTTTAGAGATTTATATTCCTGTTAATACACTTAGTGCTGCTTCATTAATTTTACACTGCTGTGTAGTATTCCATTTAGAATTTATTTCCCATTTACCTCCTGATGGGCAGGGGATCGTTTCCAGTCCTTCCCTGTTACGAACAGCACTGCACTGAAATTCTTGTCTGACTCGGCACACGTGTGAGAGTTCCTGCAGGGTGGAGCTCCTCAAAGGCTCACCTGGGGAGCTTTTAAAAGAACACCTGCACCTGGACTCACTCCAGACCGCCAAAGTCCTCCAGCCTCTCTGCTCTTCCTGGATCTTGGCTCCAAGTGGAAATAACTGTACTCGTCACGTTATCTCATGACTGGCAGTGGTAACTACCATTTATTAAGCACCTACTGTGTACTAAGTAATTTATACGTATTAGTTTATTGGATTATTGTAACCATGCCAGGAAGTAGGTATGATTAAACCAGCCGTATGGAAGGTGAAAATGAGGTTCAGAGAAGTTAGGTAATTAGCCTGAGGTAGCACAGCAAGCAAATGGCAGAGTCAGGGTTCAAAGCCAGTCTTCTGGACTCAAAACTTACGTTTTTAACCATTGTGAGACCCTACAGCTTCAGAGCTGACTGGTTACATTTTGATTCATCAGTTTTACCGTGGGCGGGGGGGGACGACGACACTGAGGTGGGTAGAGGGCAAGGCCAGAGGCGGGACACAAACCCAAGTCTCTAAAGCCCCTACCCATCAACACATCACTTTCTTACGTGAAGGTGCTTTGCGGAAGTGAGCGAGGAGCAGGGTGGGAATAATCTCGATAAAGCCGTCTTCTCAAGACAACTTCTGGCTATTCCGTGGGCATCCGGGTCCACTCTGTATCCACGCTGTGTAATGAACAACCCCCCCGATTGAGCAGTGTAACCCAACAATGAACATGCTTTATCTTGCAGTCTGTGTGTGTCAAGAACCTGGGAGCAGCTCGGCTGATAGTCCGGCTCCAGGTCTGTCCTGAGGTTGCATTGCACTGGTGGCTGGGGCTGCAGGTGTCCCAGGGCTTGAGGGCCCATTTCCGAGGTGGCTCACTCACGTGGGCGGCAGGCTGGTGTTGGCCGGTGCCGGGGACCTCAGCTCCTCCCCATGTGCATGGCTCCACAGGGCTGCTTGGGTGTCCGCACAACACGGAGGCCAGTTTCCCCCAGCACGAATGATCCAAGAGCCCAATGTCGTTGATGACCCAGCTTTGGAAGTCACACACTGTCACCTCCGCTGAACTCTCTGGGTCACAACGCAGACCCACCTTGGAACAAACCAGCCTGGAGGTGAAGGTCATTGGAGGCCATCTTGGAGGCTGCCTAACCTACACCCATTGCACCTGGCCCTCCTCAGACCCCACAGTTCTGCCTGACAGCCTGAGGGCACGGGCTGCAGGCCCCTTTGGTGTCGGTGGCCGAGTCGTCGGGGCCTGGGGGCAGGGAGCTTCTGCAGGTCTGAGAGCTACCCGTGAGAACAGAGGGCTGTTTAATGAAAGCGTTCAGGCGGTGTCACTCTCATGTGCCCGAGACACTGTCTTCTTCTGCCACTAAATGACGCAGGTGCTGCCGAGGCCGTTTCATACCACAGCATCTGAGAGATGCGAGCAGTACCCTCTCCTCTTCCTGCATGGTGCCGGTGGCCCAGGGCAGCCCCTTGGCCAGCATGGAGTGTGGACCCAGAGGAGCCTCTCTCTGCACCCTCCCCCTTCTCAGCGAGAGATGCCCCCTCCTGCAGCGTCCATCCGGGAGGTGGCCAGGGCACGGGGGCTGCCGTGCGGAGCGGCTGCCGTTCACCCTGGGTCCAGATTGCAGTCCCTCTGGATGTACCCCAGAAGCTCTCAGTGGAGCTTTGTGTTGCCATAGTAACGTGGAGCCGAGGAAATTAACATGAGTACTTGGCTAGCCAAGAAAGCCAAGCTTTTAATAAGCATTCCCCTCTTTTAAATAGATAAGGATTCCTAGGAGGGCTTTAGATGGACATCAAAGGGTCTTTTTTTCAGGTGCTGAGAAAACGCTCTTTAAAAAAATTATTGTGAAATTAGGGCTGCCCTAAAAAGGGAGATGCTGGCGGCTTTGGGGAGCTTAGAGGAACGGGGGAACTAAGTTTAGAGCCAAGGCAACTTTTTTGGTTTGTTAGTATCAGCTTTCTCGAGATATAAATTTGCATAGCCCACAATTCATTGACTTAAAACGTACCATTCGATGGTGTTTAGTACCTTTACAGAATTGTGAAACCTTCACCACAGTCAGTCAATTTTGGGACATTTTCCTCGCCCCATAGAGACACCCTGTGCCCTTGAGCCATCAGTCCCTGCTGCTCTGCCAGGGTCCTTCCTCGGCCCCCCAAGATCTGTTTCCTGTCTGTGTCGATGTCTCCACCCTGGATGTCTCCTATAAATGCAATCATACAATAGGTGGTTTTTTGTGACTGGCTTCTTTCAGCATTTTCATTCTTTGCCTCCTTAAGGTTCTCCAGGGTTTCGCCCACGACAATGGTGTCTCCGATCTCTTTGGGAACAATGCATTGCCTGGGGGTGCAGCTGCCACATGAGCCCCTGGGCTCAAGATGGAGAGAAGGGAGGGGATTCCTTCAAGGCCGGTGACCCTGGCCCTCCCTCTTCCATCCCGAGCCTTCCCAGCTGCTCCGAGACTGTGGTGGGGAAAGCGGCCCCCGGAGCACGGCTGGACAGGCGGCATGCCAGCGTGAGCTGACACGGTCGCCACGGCTCCCTCTTTCGGAGGCTGGGGCTGGAGGAGGAGGATCACAGCCAGCAGCCGCCTGCCAGGTGCCAGGCACCAGACTGGCAGCATCGCACGTGCTAAGATGATCTCATTGTGACGGGCCTTTTTCCTTTTTTTTAAAAAATTATATTTTATTGACTCTGCGATGACAGTTGTCCTGATGTTCTCCCCTTTGCCCCCCTCCATCCAGTATCCCCCACTCTTTCAGGCAACCCCCCCACGACTGTTCATGTCCATGGGTCATGCTTGTAAGTTCTTTAGCTACTCCATTCCCTACACTGTAATTTACATCCCCATGGCTACTCTGCAACTGCCTATTTGTACTTCTGGATCCCCTCACCTCTCCACCCGTTCTCCCCCTGCCCCCTCCCATTTGGCAACCTTCTGGTAGCTGACTTCTTTTCTCTTGCTTTTTAAGGTCCTCTCTTTATCTTTAACCTTCGGCATTTTAATTATGATGTGTCTTGGTGTGGGTCCCTACTCATCCATCATAATTGGGACTCTGTGCTTCCTGGACTTGCATGTCTGTTTCCTTCATGAAATTAGGGCCGTTTTCTATCACTGTTTTTTCAGATAGATTTCCAATTTCTTGCTTTCTCTCTTCTCCTTCTGGCACCCCTATGAGGCAACTATTGGACCTCTTGAAGTTGTCCCAGAGATTGTTTATACTAGCCTCATGTTTTTGGATTCTTTTTTCTTGTTGTTCTAATTGGTTGTTTTTTTCTTCCTTATGTTCATATCATTGATTTGATTCTCAGCTTCATCCAGTCTACTGTTGTTTCCCTGTAAATTGTTCTTTATTTCAATTTGTGTATCCTTTGTTTCTGGCTGGGTCTTTTTTATGCTGCTGAGGTCCTCACCAAGTTCCCTGAGCATCCTTATAATTGGTGTTTTGAACTCTGCATCTGATAGATTGCTCATCTCCATTTTGTTGAGTTCTCTTACTGCAGTTTTGATTGGTTCTTTCATTTGGGCCACGTTTCTTTGATCATTCTGGCAGCCTCCCTGTGTTTGTTTCTATGTATTAGGTAGAGCTGCTTTGGTCCCATGGCTTGGTAGTGTGGCCTAACGCAGTGGGTGTCCTGTAGTGTCCAGTGGCACAGCCTCCCCTCTCACCCAAGCTGGGTACTCAAGGTGTGCCCTTCATGTGAACTTAGTACACTCTTCTCCTGTAGTTGAGCCTTGGTCGCTGTTGGCAGGTCAATGGAGGGATTTACCCAGGCCAGTCAGCTGCAAGGACTGGCTGTGACCACTGACCACCAATTTCCAACCTCTGTGGAGGATCAGTTGTGCAGGGGCAGGACGGCTGTGCTCCGATGTGGTCTGTAGCTGTGCACTGGGTGTGTTGGCCCGGGCGTTTCACGGGTGGTGCAGGCCAAGGTCAGCCCCCAGCTGTGTTTTGCCCAGGGCCACCCTTCCTGAGCCGAAAAGCAATCTGAGATGGCTGCTACTTGTGCTGGGTTTGCAGATTCCCAGGTGAAGCCAATCTGTGACTCAGATCTGGCTGCAGCGAGGGCTCACAGAAGCCAGCTGTTGCTTGTTTGAAAGGATTTAGGAGCTGAGACCAGCCATTCTTATGGACAAGTAGCTTGGGTGGGCCCATACATTGGGGGTGAGGGGGGCTCTGTTGATTTTTAAGGTGGGTCACACGGTGTTAGCCAGGCTGGTGGAATCTCAGACGTGACACCAGCCTATCAGGTCTGTGCGGGGAGGGCTCAGCAAAGGGACAATGGCTTCTGCTTGCCCCGATGCCAGACACTTCAGTCTCTCTCTGCATACCACTGCTGCCCTTCAAGCTGCCTCCCCGGTGCTGGATCCCAGAGGGAGTGAGTCTGAGTAGGTGAGTCCGTGTGTGGGTTCCCCAGGAGGAACTGCTTAGGGCTCCAGCAGCCTCCTCCACTGACTCAGTCCCTGCTGGTTTTTGCCGCCAGAAGTTGTGGGGACTTATCTTCCTGGCACTGAACCCTGGGCTGGGGGCCTGGTGTGGGGCTGGGACTCCTTGCTCCCGAGATATTCCTCCCGAATTTTTATCCACATGGGTGTGGGGCCAGCCTGTTCCATGTTCGCACCCTCCCTACTGGTCTGCATGGAGGTGGTTTCTTCAGTTCTGTAATTGTTAGACTTCCTTTCAACTCAATTTCTGATGTTTCTGAGTGATGGTTGTTCTATATTTTAGCTGTGATTTTGATGTGGTTGTACAAAGAGGTGAATCATTTCTGCCTATGTCGCCATCTTGACCAGAAGTCTCTTCCTTTTCATTTGCTTTTTCATGAGAGTCACTTCCAACTGCCCCTTGGGCTTCATGAACATGTTTCCCTGAGCCTGTAATCTGGTCAGTTTTCTACAATACTTTCTAGCCAACACTCTAAACAATGCATATAGAAATACTTTCACTTTTCACCTTCTGCTAGTCTAAACATTGCCCTTGTTTATTGTTATTATTTTACTGTGGTAACATGCACATCGTTACAACACTTAGCACTGTAATGAGTTTGGGCGGACAGTTTTGTGGTGTTGAACATATTCACATTCCTTTCGTTTCCTCGGCTGAAACTTCCTGCCCATTTCACAGGAGCCCCCTTTCCACCCTCCCCTCGTCTGGGAGACCCCCTTCCGCTTGGTGTCTTTAGGGTGCTGACCCCTCTAAGTGGATCCTGGGAGTGGACACAGACGGTGTCTGTCTCTTTGTGACTGGCTTATGTATTTCCCTGGGCACAGTGTCCTCAGGGGCCATCCACGTGGTGGCGGGTGGTGGCATTGTCTTCCCTTTGACAGCTGAATAACATCGCCAGTGCTCGCTTTTAAGACACGCCTGTGTACAGCTGAGGGGTCAGCTTGATGTCCTCTGTTGTTGTTGTTGTTTTAAAGACTCTCAGGGCTCGCATGCCAGTCACAGACATGGTCGTGGCCACTGCCCTTGAGGGGGAGCCGGGGAGCTGGGGCCGGGGCACTAGCTGTGGGTGTTGGGGGTAGAAGCGGGGTTCCCTGTGGTGGGAACCTGGTCATTGTTGCGGGCCCTGAGTCAGGCTGTCTCAAATGCGGGTCCTGGCCCCCAAACTTAAGGAAGGAGGTGAAATAGGCTGGACCCTCCTCAATGTGGAAACAGAAACAAGGGGAAGTTGTGTAACCTCCTGGCAGGATTTTCAGAGAGTGGCCACGAGCCACGTGCGCAGGGATTTTTGGTGGCCGAGAACCAAGTGTTTGAATGAAATGGGCCACCTGTTGGGTCATTCTGTCTCGGTCCCGCGGTTAAAACACCGGATCTGAAGCCTGACCCGGGCTCACATCTGAACTCCACCACGTCCCAGCTGTGCAATCTCAGGCTGGACCTCCCCGAGCCTCAGTTTCCTGGGCTGTAAAATGAGACCAGCAATAGTACCTTTCACCCTGTCCCACAGTGTCTCTAAGTCAACTCTCACACATACAGCTTCGCCCCAAGGCAATACTGTTGGTGCCACGGCAGGTGCAAAGGGCTTTGAGACCCCATTTAAAACGGGCTTGTCCTACCAGAAATGCAGCTTCCCGAGGCCAGGGGTGTGTGTGTGTGTGGTTCACCACAATGTCCCCAGCCCAGCGCCTGGCCCATCACGGATGTGTCATCAATGTTTGTTGAATGAATGCAGCAGTGAGTGAGTGAGTGAACAGATGACCTGAAACCGTCCTCCACGCTTTGGGAGATGTTGAGATGATCCACAGAAGGTGGCGGGCCTGGCTCCTGGCCCCTGGTAAGCATCTGATGAATGTTTGCTATTAGTTTTGGCTCGGGCAGTCTGAGGAACGTGGTTCTCTCCGGCTGGAAGACCGCCCTCCGCCCATTGCCCCCGCCAGCAGCCTCCCTCCCCACCCCTTCGGTTCCGGTGAGCCAGGGACGTGGTTGGGCTACTTCTGAGCCCTGGGCCCAGATGGCTGGGCAGGTCTGAACCCTGACAGCTGGGAGAAGCTCTGGGGTCTAGAGAGAGATGCTCACGGTGCGTGTGGGCTCAGGGTGCATGACGACTGGATCGGTCCTTAGCCACTATTTATTCTCATGGCAACAGGCATTTTGGTGAGGGCGATGGCAGGTGTCCGGGCTTCCAGATGTCCGCCGTGAATGCTCCGCGCTGGCCGAGCACCCGGGAACACGAATCCCGCCGTCCATGGACTTGCCCAGAGCCTGATTCGCCGCGTTTTTGCTCTTGTTTAGTTATTACATTAAGTCTCCTGTGATTACAGAGCCGACAGCTGGTGGGGATTTGCATATGGCATGAAATTAAGTTAGTTCATTTTAATGTCTAAACCGAGCAGGGCACGAATTTGTCTGGTGGAAAACTGTCTCCCTTATCTTCATGGGCACGTCTGCTTTGGGCCTGGCTGCTGACGTCTCCCAGTTGGATTTCTCCCCTGCAGAGGACGGGGCATCCGTGGTCCCCTCGAGAAATCCAGGAGGGATTTTCGACTTGGGGCATAGAGTATTCTCTGTTACGTTTCAGGAGGAATTAAGACTCAGGGGCCTCTGAGAAAACACCAGCATTCTAGTCCCTGGCTTTGTGTCTCTTTTGCTGTGTTGCCTTGGGCGGGTCACTTTCCCTCTCTGTGCCTCAATGTCCAAATCTGTCAAACGAGGAATTGGAAGTAATACACGCTCCTCTATAAGGGGGCTTCCAACCTTTGGAGCGGCACAGTTCTCCATGGTGTGTGACTGGGTGAGATGTTGTACAGTGTTGAGCGTCCTTGGGAATCCCCTGCCAGCACCCTCCCCCAATCGCTGCCCACCAGAAAACATCTTCGTATACCTCCTAAGGCCTCTGTAGCAATCCCATCAGTGATACTAGTAAAAATGCTCCAGCCCCCTGCCTCTCCCCTGGTCACCTCTCACATGGGACCTGCACTGTCCCCAGAGCTCCCTAGGGGGTTGAGCCAAGGCCACCCTCTGTGCGATTTTACTTACTGGCTTGCCATGGGAACATCTCCTAATCATGTTTACACAAATTCTTACCATAGAGCCTGCTTCTGGAGAACCTAACCCAAGGCAGCCTCCAGGGGGCGGTATAACCCAGCACGATGACCTCCGAACTAGATGATCTCACCCATGTGTAGTTCCTCCTTCAGCAAATCTTTGGTATCTGACAGGTGCCAGGTCCAGGGCTGGGTGTTCACCTGTGGACATGAGATGCATCTGCCCGAGCAAGGCTGACAGACCCTGCGGTGACCTGGGGGGGGGATGTCCTAGGATGACAACAAACCAGGGCGCCACGAGAGAGAAGAAATCAGGGCATCAGGCTTCATGTTGGCTGCCTGGGGGAGAAGAGGCTTCTGTGAAGGAAGGATGTTTGTGTTGGTGAATAAAGCAGAACAAGGAATGAGTGAGCCAGTGGGGGCAGGGAGAAGAGCATGGCAGGTGCAGGAACAGCATGTGCAAAGGCCCTGGGGAGGACAGGGCATGGCGTGGCGCAGGGCTGACCGAAGGTCAGAGGGGCTGGAGTGCAGGTGGAACGAGGGGAGACAGGCGTGAGCCGGGGTGGAGGGCTAGGTGGGGGGCAGAGCCTGGGCACCTTCCCGATGATGGTGAGGAATTCGGATTGTGTTGTAAGGGTGATGGAAGCCCTTGAAACATTTTGAGCAGGAGCAACATGATTTAATTTACATTTTAAAAAGATGACTCTGAGTCCTCCAATCTTATTGTAGCCGTGGCCACACGGTGCTCCGGGCTTCTCTGATGCCCCCTCGGGAACTGCTTGCAATCTCTGCGTGTGCCACCTGGAGGCACTAGGGAGTCAATGGCTCATGGGTGGCCCTGACCAGTGGGAGACAAGAGCTGGGGTGCAGTGTGCCCCCACGTCTTGCCCTGGGCGGATGGCTCTGAGCGGCATTTTGCAGGGCTGCTCTAAAGACCCCGTGGGAGTGAGCCGCTCCTTACCGGTGGCCATGGCCAGCTAGACAATGCAGACTTGTGTTGGCACTTCCTCCTTCCCCAGGCACTCCCTGGCCTCTCAGCCCTGCTCCCCGAGAGCAAGGTCCTAAATCAACTACACAGAAGTCAACTGTGTTTGGTGGAGTTGTTTCCAATATTTACTATTGCAGTAGTCAGGGTGCTCCAGAGAACCAGAACCAGAACCAGTAGGAGATCCATCTATCCATCTATCCATCCATCCACCCATCCACCATCTACCTGTCCACCTATCTACCCATCACGCAGAATTGGCTCCCACTGTTATGGAGACCGAGGAGTCCCGTGACCTGCCATCTGTAAGCTGGTGACCCAGGAGAGCAGGTGGTATAGTTCAGGCCGAGCCCGAAAACCCAAGAACGCATGAAGCTGATGGTGTAAATGCAGTCTGAGGCAGAAGATGAGACGCTACGTCCCAGCTCAATCAGAGTTGGCAGAAAGGGGCCCAATTTCCCCTCCCTCTGCCTTTTTTTCTATTTGGGCCCTCAATAGATTGGATGGAGCGCCCCCGCTCCCCGTCAGGTAGGGCCATCTGCTTTAGGGAGTCCCCCATCCAAATGCTCATCTCATCCAGAAACACCCTCACGGACACACCCAGAAATCACGTTTAATCTGCGTGCCCCGGGGCCGTCAGCCGGGCGCCTGGAATGGACCGTCGTCCCTGCAGTGAACAGCGAGGCTTGTACCCGAAACGCTGCAGGCTGCAGGCGGGGCGGACAGTGCTGGGGAGTGAGTTTCCTGCAGGGTGAGGGCTGGGACGAAGGGCATGCGCGGTGCCCAGCCTGATCCCCGGTGCCTAACTGCCCTCCGGGGCTACTGCAGCGATTTGCCCCTCTGAGCTTCCCCAGTGTTGAGTATTATAACCTTTAAGATTCTGGACAAACGAATGGGGGGAAAAGAGCACTTTACAGTTTTAATTAACAGACCTTTGATGATTAGTTGAGAAGCCATTTGCATATTTTTGAAATTGCCTGTTTGTGTCCTTTCCTCAGTGCTTTTGATTTGAATTCTGCAATTTTTAAAAAAATGGATTACAAAAGCTTTCTCTCTTTTAGAAAGTAAGTCCTTTGTCATGCATGTTGTGGATGTTTTTTTCTCTGTTATTTTGCATAATGTTCTATTTATTATTATTTTTTTTATATAGTGGTTTTAGTTTCAAATGATTATAAATGTTCTTTGGGGCTTTCTTCTAGGATGCTTATAGCTTCACTCTTGGAAAAAAAACCATTTCAGCGGGGATTTATTTTGGATATTATGTTCAACCCTCGCAGCAGCTGAACTATTTGTTGCCATCTGGGTGGGAGACCCGGCCTTTGTCCCACTCTGCTGAAGGAGAGGGAGAAGGCCTGGGAGGGCGTGAGGGATTTGCCTCGGGCCATTTGAAGAATCGAGAATTTGAACTTGGCTGTTGGAGCCTCAGTTTGTGCCTGCATCTTAGGACCCTGAATTTGGGGTCCGAGCAATGCATTTTTTTTAAAACCCTCACCGGAGGGCATGCTTATTGATTTGAGAAAGAGGGGGAGGAAGGGAGAAAGAGGGAGGGAAACAACAACGCAAGAAACATGGATCAGTTGCCTCTCAAATGTGTCCCGATGGGGGACTGAACCTGCCACCTAGGCGTGCGCCCTGACTGGTAATTGAACTCCTGACCCTCTGGTTTATGGCACGCTGCTCCAGCCAACTGAGCCACACCAGCCGGGACTGTGCAATGCATTTTGTTTTTTTTAAGCTATTGTAGAAGAGAAAAAGGAGACCCCACCATGACCCCGAGGACTTCCAAAATGCCCCCACCCCCTTCTCAGCACGGCTCCCCTTCTTGCCACCTGCTCTCTTTCTCGGTCGGTTCCCATCTTAAATCTTTCTGTGAGTGTCCGCAGTGCTTCAGCTCTTGTCCCCAACGACCCAAAGTTGTAGGTCCCGGGACGTTCAACGCAGTTGTTTATGAAGGTGAGAAACTCAGAACATCCCCCTGCTCGCCAGCAAGAATCTGCAACCTGAGTAATAGCAGAAAAGAAGTCATCAAAGCTCTGTCAGCGTTACTCAAGGGTGTGTTCACTGTGTGCTGAGAAACACTGAGCCGACCCTGTGGAGGCCACGTGGGGCGTGGCTTGTGGGTGTGGGGAGAAACTGTGGGCGGGGCAAGTGCAGAGGCCCCGCCTCCCTGCCAGAGGAGGGGAGGTGCAGCCGCCACCCACCTCCGGCTGATTCTGCCTTGTGACTACACGGGCCAGGTGTGCCCCATCATCCCGCTTTTCCCAGAAGCCAGAAATCTGCCTTTGAACATGAAGTCTCCGGAATCCAAACTTTTGGCAGCCGGGTAGATCCGAAGAACATTGACTTGGAAGAAACAAAACACAGCTGCGGGCTGGGTCCTGCCAGAAGCTGCGGGGTTTCAGAGGGCGACCACAGCTCTGATGGGGACGCTGGGGACGGTGATGCTGACAGTGATCTTGTTGCAGAATGTGGGTATCTCAGGGCCCGTTGTATGTGCTTTCTAAACGCTAACTCACTTATTCCTCAAGAGCGCCCTCTCAGGCGGATATTATTATTGTCCTCTCTTTGCAGATGAGGAGAGGCCCAGAGAGGTGGAGTTACCTGCCTCAGGTCACACAGCCAGTAAGTGTGCAGCCAAGATCCACACCCTGGAGTCTGGCCCGAGAGCCCAGCCACCCTCCTCCGCAGGCTGGCTCTCCATGCAGGGTGGCTTGATTTTTGTTTAAACACGCGCACCAGGTCTGGCTGGAGACACCCGAGTATGCTGGCTGCTTATTTTATCTTTGGGTGACTTTTTGGGGGGACAAAAATCTGCAACGAACCATTATGTTCAGCCCAGAACATAAACAGTGTAACAATGAAATAATCAAGGTCAAAGAAGGTCAAAGGGCCCCATTGTCTTCTTCCTGAGCCCTGTCGCTGTGGAGTCTTCACTCCTGTGCCTCTCCCCAGTTGTCCCCAAAGCTGCACGTCCACTTGGTGCGGGACACCCCCGGAGGTGTGCCTCTCCATGCAGGCCGAGGGCTCGGTCTGGCTGTCACTCAACCAGGACCTGGGGTGGAAAACCAGCCTTGTTGTAGGATGTTTGTCTCCAAGGGGCCTTGGTCTTGGGCTGGGTTTCCCAGAAGAAGACCCGGAGGCAGGGTTTACAAGGTCTGTCAGGAAGGTATCACGTAACATGAAAAATAGACACATTTATGGAAGAAGATACAAGATACACTGTACATAGGACAATGATGCCTCAGTCCCCTTCAAAGGAGGCACCTTGGGACCTTACACAGCTCTCCCAGTCACCATCAGCTGCCCTGTCATATTTTCCTGAATCTCATTGATGGTCTGAAATCTCTTCCCTTTCAAAGGTGATTTGAATTTTGGGAAAAGCCAGAAGTTGCAGGGCACCCAATCGGGGCTGTAGTGGGGCTCAGTCACCTGGGTGATTTGAAGTTTCACCAGAAAACTCTGCCCAAGACTGATGCGTGAGCAGGCACATTGTCATGATGAAGCTGCCAATCACCAGTTGCCCATCACTGTGGCCTTTTGAATCATCTGAATAGTTTCTATGGAGGAAAGTTCAAACTTACTGCAAAATTTGATGCGTATTTGTTGTTCTACTCGCTCAGTTGTTTCAAATGCAACGGCATCTACCACCCCCACTGATCAGTACAATGAAGTCATCATTGTTCACACATGCTCATTCCAGTCCACCCGCCTTGGTTGCCGGGTTACATCGATGTTGCACAACCCATTCTCGGTATATTAACAATGGCTGGACTCTTCCCGGACAAACCTCATATGTGTCCCACGGGAGACGAGAAGGGAGCTGGGGAGGCAGGACAGGGAGGGCGAGGAGGCACAATTTCAGCCACATTCTGTGCCCTGGAGGGTCGCCTCAGTCCTGCCTGTGGGCGTGGCCTGGAGGGCATCACCTCCCAGAGTTACCCACGCCTGGGAAAGGGCGCTGGCTTCACACGCATGCGCCCGGCAGCCATCAGCTAAGGGCTGCCTGAGAGAGATGCCCAGGCGTTTCCGGCCCTTGGCAAATGCCAGCACATAGTTGCCAGCAGCCCTCTGTCCGAGGCCGGGGACCCCTGGGGCAGGTGAGAGCCCAGAGGCCCTATCGTCCAGGGCAGACCTGGTTTAACGTGGGGAACGCCCGGGGTTGGGATGTCCCAGAGAGAGTGCTCCCATAATCCAGGATTGACCTGGGGCTTGTTCTTCCCCGGGTGACCTCGGGCCAGGCTCTCAGCCTCTCTGAGCCCCGATCTTCTCATTTGAGAAATGGAGGCGAAGATTTGTCCCCGCACCCGGGGCTTGTAAACTGTAAAATGATACACGCTGTAATTGACTTTTCTGCGGGTTGGGGATTGATTTATGTCACGTCTTTCTCTGCATTTTAAATCGAACGGGACTGGGTACGGTGTTAGTCAGCTATAGCGAAATACCACAGACTCGGGGGCTGAAGGAGCAGGCTTTTATTTACTCACAGTTGTGGAGACAGAAGTTCAAGGTCAAGGGCCCAACAGGGCTGCTTTCCGGTGAGGCCTCTCTCCTTGCTTTGCAGAGGGCACCTCCTGTCCTTGACATGGTCTTTTCTCCGGGCACATGTCAGAGGACAGTGGGGCGGGCGGAGGGCTCGGGAGGGCTTTTTCTTTTTATGAGGATGCCAGTCCTATCTGATTAGGGGTCTCCCCTTAGGACCTCATTTTACCCGCATGACCTCCTCCAAGGTCCCACCTCCAAATACAGTCGTGCGGGGGTTATGGCTTCAACACACGAATCTGGGGGGACAGAATCCATCCCACAGCACGGATATGAGATGCTTGCACACCCTATAGCAGATGCTTCCAAATGTTAATTTCTCCCCCTCCTCTCTTCTTCCCCTCGCCCTCCCTCCCTCCCTCCTCATCCTTCTAATGAGTATTACATTCCAGACCCTGTCCTGGATGGGGAGAAAGTGGAAAGTAAGACAGACCCAGTGCCAGCCTGCATTTGCTCTGAAAATATCTGACCCCTCACCCGTGGTGAAGCAAAGTCACGAAGTTCAAGACCGGGCCTGAGATCCCTAAAAGGCAGCATTTGGAATAAGAGCTGGTATTCACAGGCCTACAGCCAGGGAGGCTCCAGAATGTGCTTAAGCTTTTTTTTTTTTTTTAAATAGTGCCTAACTTGGAAATATGACTTCACCCCAAAACGCCTATTTCCAGCTGCCCTTGAAATAATCAGTTGAGCCGGCAGCGCTGGGCCTGAGTTCTTGGGAGGCCTTTGCGGGCTCGAGCTGAGTGGCTGCCAAGCCACCCCGGGGGAGACAGGGAGAGTGGTTTCCGGTTCATTCCGCTCCCCGCCTGGTCTGGCTCAGTAATTATTACCTGCCTGTCTCCTGTAGGTATTAGGACTTGCAACTGCTGGTTTAAATAAATATGACTCGGATTGAAGAGCCTGACTTTGGGCCCCGACTTTTCCCAGATGGGGAATGGGGTCGGTAGAGTTTTGTTTGCTCTTTTTCCAAGAGCTGAAAGCCCATCGAATGTGGGGTGGGGCTCGGGGTGAGGTCCGGGTCTGGTGGGAACTGGGAACCAGTACTGTGGGAGGCTGGTTGCGTGGATGGTCCCAGTTCAGGTCCTCCCTGTATCCATGCCCTTTGTCCTGTAACTCCTAGCCCCTCCTAATCTGGGCTCGACCATGTGACTTTCTTTGGCCAATGGGATAGTAGCAAGCAATGCAAGCAGAGGCTGGAAAGAGTGCTAGCCTATTTCTACTTGTTTTCTTGGACTTCAGCATTCACCGTGAGGATGTGCCTGGCTTGGCCGGAAGGCCTGTCCAGACCCCACGTGAGAGACACAGGCGTGTGGGAGAGAGCCCGGCCGACTCTCAGACATGTGAGCTCAGCTGAGGCCGGAGGACCTGCCGGCCAACCTGCAGACTTGTGAGAAGTAATAAAAATAGTAGTTGTTTTAAGTCATTGAGTTTTGGGGTCATTTGTTACACAGCATTATTGTAGCAGTGGATAACTGCTACATTTACATTCTATACAGACTCCCTTCCACCTTCCTCCCCGGTCTTCCTCCCTTCCCTTCCTCTTCAACTGATATTCACTAAGCACCTACTAGGTGCCATGGAAACAATGCTGAACAGAACTAATATGGTCCTGGTCCTTTGGCTGTTTACAACATTGCTCCATTTCTGTCGCTCACCTTGAAAGACTAGACTTCAACAAGAAGGTGACCTTTCGTGGTTAGAACAACCCATTCTGCTCTAGGCTGGCGTGAGCTGGGTTTCCTTCCCACAGAGTGCTCCGTTACAACTTCTCTCTTTCCTGTTTTAATTGTCCCAGCAGCCACTGCGAAGACGGCCGCTGCTAGAAACTCTTCTTCCCAGAGCAGAAATCCCTGTGAAAGGGCGTGTGCAAGGGGGTGTTCTTAAGTAATTTATGTGAAGGGTGAGTGATCCCGTGTATGTTGTTAGAAGGCAGGGAGAGTTTTATGTACTATGAAGTTTGATGTATTGTGATAAATTATGCCTTGGTCTCAGGTCTATGCAGAAAAGCACCGTGTTTCTCGGAGTTCTGGGAAATATCCCATAAATAAAATTGGTGGCTTATTTCTTGGCTGGTGATTTTCTCTAATAATGTAAAGAGATGTCAACACCCATTTCTTAAGCACGAAATATGAGGTTCTCGCCACAGAGAGAGTGGCCAGAGCTTGCTGGGTTCGTCCCACCCTTGAAGCAGAGGCGGCCGGCCTGGAGCCTGTGTCCTGGGCAGACGGTGGACCCCGGCTTCCAGCTGACGCACCTGAGGTCAGCTGAATCAGGGAAGTTGGCACCAGGTGACCCTTGGCTCGTCCCACCTCCCCCTTCCCTTTGGGCGTCATTGCCAAAGATGTGTCAGCTCTGAAACTGCCTCTGTGGACCCAGAGAGACCAGGCACGGCCCCCTGCCCAGCCTCAGTTTCCCCATCTGTTAAGTTACCCAGTGGTAATTCCCAGCCTCTTTAGCTGCACAGCTCTACCAAAAAGCCTGGTGTCACTCCTCCTCGGGGCTCATGCTTTTTTGTCTGCATGTCTTGGAGTCAGAAGACAGTGAGGAACGGGTCCCCAATGGTGGCGTTTCAGAGAGTGTCATGGGGTGGGGAAGGCACGTTTGAGGGCGGCTGCTCGATGCGCCTCCAAGTGACATGAGGTGGCTGATGCCGTCACTGCTGGCACGCGGAGGAAGGAACTCTGAACTGGCCACGGGTCCTGGTTTGGTCCTGTATTGTGTGGCCTTGGCAAAGTCCAGTCCACCCTCTTGGCCTCAGCTTAGCCCTCTGATATGGGAGTGGCTCTCCCAGGTTGGCACTCTGGAACCGATTGAAGCCAATGACGTCCTTGCCTGTGTGTCTGAATGTGAGAGGGGATTTTCATCTCGTCTTGGGGTAGAATCCAGAGTGCGAATCAGGATTATTTTGATTGAAAGCCTTAAAAACTGAGTTCGAATCAGCTGAACCAAGGTAATTTGCTGGCTGAAAAACCCAAGCACTGATTTAGGCATGGCTGCATCCAGGGGTCCTTCAACTTTTCAGCTTAGTGACCCTGATAGAAAGGGAGAACCTTTTCCTCAGGTGTTCTAGCACAAGCCCCATGGCTGAATTTCATTGGCTTAACTTCATTTATAGGCCCACCCCTGAGCCGCTCTGATTGGCCAGACTTGGGCCATGTGCTCACCTTGGAGCTGGGGGCAAGGTCAGCCCCATCTGAAACCACCAACAGAGAGAGGCCAAGGTTCCCCAGAGGACGATGAGGCCCTGAAGGCAGACAAATGGGGAACGGGCGGGCGCTGAGCAACGGGCCCACCGCCAGGCCCAGGCTGGGAGCTTCTAGTCGGAAACTTTGTATTTTTTCTTCTGCAAGCCCTGGATGGCAGAGCTAGAGGAAAGCTTGGGTACTAGGCCGCTCAACCCCCTCCCCACCAAGCCTGCATTTCACAGATGAGACAACTGAGGCTCAAGGAGAGGCTCAATACCCGTCACGGCCTCAGAAGGCAGGTGACCCCCACTCCAGCTGATCTCAGTATCTTTGCGGCTCCCCCCCAACGCCCCCTGGGAGGGTCCTCACTCAACACTGGCCCTTCCAAGCAAGCGGCACCCTAGCACAGGTCGCCTGCTGCCCCTTACTCACATGCAGCCCAGAGATCAGCAGCCCTAGTGTGTGCCGAGCTGGGTGGAAATGCAGAATTCCAGGCACCACCCCAGACTTGCCGAATCGGGGGCCTGCATGTGAACAAGGTCCCGGTGACAGGGGGACACTGGAGTGTGAGAAGTGCTGGTCTACGCCTCGGAGCCTGGGTTTCCAGGGGACCTCGAGGTGCTCCACTCTCGCCTCTGGGTTCCAGTCAACCCGGGAAAGGGCTCTCTCCTCTTACAACCTTGCAGAAGAGGAGGACGTTGTAGGTGGTTGCTGATTATAGGATGCTCTAGAAGGTCTTTGAACCTGACCTGGCTCCTTCCTGCTGCTGCCTAGGCACAGTCGCTGTCACACTGGCCTTCCCAGCATCGCCACCAATGGTGTGGGAGGGGACTAGGGGTCCCGAGACCTGGGGTCAGGTCCTGGAGCGTCTGCAGGCTGCATGAGTTGGCCAGTTCCCACTCTGGTCTTTGCTCTCCCCTTCCACCAATGAGGCAAGCAATCCTTGCTTTGCTCAATCCTTGCTCTTCTCTTAGACCCAGTGCAAGGGTCAAGAGAGGTCAAGGACATGGACACGGACACGGATGAAAAGCCTGATGTGCCGTGCAGATCCACAGTCACGTCCCTTTACCCTGTGGTGTGGGTGAGGTGGCTTCTGCGGGTCTCCTCTCTCTCTCCCTCTCTGCACCGGACTCACCAGCGGCCTGGCCCGGTCTGTGTCAAAGTCACTGTTACTGATATGGCCACCAAGAGCGCCGGCCATTAGGGAGAGCTCTCCCGAACAGGAATCACAAAACTCGAGTCACAGGTTGTGGGGGCCGAACGTGGCTTCTGTCCTGGGTCCGGGAACCACTTCTGGGCAGCAGGAAGCCACCTGGTGTTTCATCACACTTTATGGCTCTCGGCTTGGGGGGCGGGGTGAGTTTACAAGGCCCTGCAGGCTGAGCCCTGGGAAATTAAACTTCTTGCATTTTGACTCAGTCCTCGTCATGCCGTCGGCTACGGGATTTATGGGGCAGTAGTGTTGAGCACATGGCAGGCTGGAGGCCTCGCTTCTGGCTTCCAGCAGCCCGAGTTCTTGGTGAGCGGTGTCCTCCAGGAGCCCGGGGCTCCGCTGCCTGCTCCTGTAAGAGACACAGGGCTCACAGCCACCTGAAGCTGGAAGAGGCAGGGAGGGACTCCTTCCCAGAGTGTCCGGAGCACGCAGGGCCCTACTGACGCCTGGACTCTGGACGCCCACCCTCGGGAACAGTGAGAGTGAGTTTCTGCTGTTCGAAGCACGGGGAGTGGCGGGGCCTCATGGGCACTCAGCTCTCTCGGGGTGGCCTGGACACTAATCATGGGGGCTGGAGTGCAGCGGGTGGTACTGGGCCGTGTGTCTAGCCCCTGCCAGACACGGCAGGGAACACAAAGAAATCAGGGCTTGGTGCCAACTCCAGAGACACTGTGGTCTCGCTGGGGAGACAAGACAACTTTTCCAGAGTTCAGAGTTGAGGCCTAAGTAGTGGGCAGAGATTCTGAGATGACTAAGATCCTCGTAAGCTGAGGACATCAAGTCAAGGAGGGCTTCCTAGAGGAGGTGGCTCTGAAGGATGGGCAGTGGTGGGCTTGCAGAGAAGCGGGGAAGAGAACAGGAGCCCAAGCAACCCCCAAACATTAAAAAAAATATATTCTTCATAATATTGAGCATCTACTGCATGTACCTTTCCTCTCCCATTCGGTCCTCAAACAACCTTATTTCTATTCCCATCTTACAGATGGGGAGACTGAGGCTCAGCTAAGCTACACGCAGGTATTAGTTGGCAGAATTGGGATTGGCGCCCCCCCCCCGGCTAACGCTGTGCCTTTCCACTCCTGTCTTCTCGCCGCTCCAGAGACGGAGGCAGAGATTCCAGGTCCCGGCTTCTGCTTCGGCTGCTTACCCACAGGAAAAAAAAAAGCCACCTTTTAAATCTCCTTCTTCCTGCCCAGGGAAAGTGCTGGGCACTGGGCAGGCCAGGAAAAGGTGTCTCCTGCCTGGTTATCAGATGGCTCTGCTACTGGTGTGAAACCTTCATTCAACAGTACAAAAGTTGGGGTGCCTATCCCCCTATGCAACAAACGCAGCCTTTTCTCGCTTCGAAGAACCATACACTAAAATCTCAAATGAATCAGCGCTTAGCGTGCACCGTTTTGACGTTCTGGGGCGGCCGACCCAGGGCAGTGGGAGCCAACCGTGTGCCGGGTCACGCCAGCGCTGTGGCGCGTCTGTGTCTGTCTTTCCTCCTGACACAAACTGCTTACAGGTGGTTGACAGAAATGGTAATTTGTCCCCCTCAGAGGTTCTGCAGCCTCCTGACCTTTGTCCCAACCTGGCCCAGGAGGCTGTGGTGGTTGAATCCTGCAAGTGGGGAGATAGAGCGGGTGTCCTACTGTGACAGCCCTTGTCCCAGCTGGGTGGCTCAGGTGATTGGAGTGTTGTCCTGTACACCAAAAGGTCGAGGGTTCAATTCCCAGTCAGGGCACATGCTTAAGTTGTAGATTTGATCCCCAGTTGGGCGCTTATGGGAGGCAAGCGGCCGATCTTCCTCTCTCACATTGAACTGGGAAGGGCCAGTTCAGGATCCCCGGTTGCGTGTAGTTGTCCCGTCTCCGAGTCTCCCTCAGTCTGGGACGTTCCTTAGCCTTTCTTTGACTCTCATGACCGGGGCAATTTTGACGGGGACAGGCTAGTTACTTTGCAGAATGTCCCTCAGCTTGGGTTGTCTGATGTTTCCTCGTGATCACATTTGAGTCGTGTGTCCTTGGCAGGAATAGACCGGGACTGAGGCTGTGTCCCCACTGAATCCCGCCAGGTGGCACAGAACTGTCCCATTGCCGGTGATGGTCACTTTGGTCATGTGACGGACGGGGGTGGTTCTGCGAAGCCATTCTGCCGTGAAGTTCCTCTTTTTCTCTTCATAAAATACTTGGTGAGTAAGCGTTTTTGTGGGAGGTTGCTTTGCAACTATTAGGTATTATCATCAAACATTTACTTTCGTTGTGCATTTCTTCACAGCAGCATGATCTCATCCCTTGCTATTTTATTTAGTGGGTTATCATCCATTACCGTTACCGTTTATTTCGATGCTCAGATCGCCTCACGGTTGGCCAGCGGGAGCCCTTCGCACTGCCTGCCGTGTCCCGTGCTGTGGCCCCCGCTGTACTGTGAGTGCTTCCTCGCTTTCTGGCATGCAATGTTCCAGGCTCGTCTTGTACGGTCCCCGCGCCAGCCCGGGATTCAGCCATTTCTCAGAGGAGCCCTGGCTCAGGCTGGCGGAGGATGCCTAGGTCTGGGTGTGAGCTGTGTTTATTCCTATTGGGGTATCACAGCTCCGAGGGCCCCTGATGGACAGAGCTCGGGCATGTGTGTGCATGCATGTGCACATATGCATGTACACGCACTGATACACATATTCACATCTGTACTTGTTTCTAGATTTTTTCTGTATGATGAAAACCCTGATACCTCTAATTCTCATCCATCACCACAGAGCTCCTCCTGGTTTTCTTCCTTTCCTCTTCAAAAGAGTTTATTTATTCATTTTTGGAGAGAGGGGAAGGGAAGGGGGAGAGAGAGAATCATCGTTTCAGTTGCCTCTTACATGTGCCCCAACAGGGACCTGGCCCGGAACCCAGGCATGTGCCCCGACTGGGAATTGAACCCACGACCCCGTCACTTTGCAGGCCGATGCTCAATCAGCTGAGCCACACCATCGGGGCTGTTTCCTTTCTTTTCATATTTGTAACTCCCTTCTCCGATGGTGAGAAATGGGGCTGCCGTTATTCTCAGTGCATTTAATTGTTTGACCAGTGAGACAATCCCCCTGTTACTACTGTCATTTCTGTCTTGCTTGGACGTCTGGGTCACCCTGCCTGTGCTCTTGTCCCGTCTCGGCAGTACCCCCGTGTGGGCTCTGATGGCAGTCATTACTGTTATTGTTGTCGTTATTATCATCCCTGGTAGGTTGTGGGGGGGGGCACGGAGGGAGGGGAGCTGCTCTCACCCAGACCACCTGCTTTTATCTAGCCCAAAACGCCACTCCCAGAGGCTCATGGGTGCGTTTTTATATTCACAAGACACTTCTCTCCAGCCCCCTTGAAGAGGTCAAAGCAATTAAAAACCCTTAATTATGACCCACCGTTCAGCAACTGATGGCTGATTTCGAGTGCCGAGCCCGGTCCTCTGTCGCACCCCTGCCTCCCCTGGCAGAAATCCAAGGGGCGGGGGTGAGCCGCAGCTGACGTGATCCCCCCACTCACGTTCTATAAAGAGGAACATCAGCCGCCCTAATAATCATGAATATTAATGTATAGACAATTTCACTCAATTACAGTGATGATCTGTAATTTCGCCTTGGAGCTTTGTGGAGGCCATTTCAATGAGCACCGACTGGAGTTGGGTGCTTTCAGAGTTTGTGGGTTTGCTTAACTCCCTCACCTCCGTCACTGGTTTCCTGGTGGGATGGACCTTGAGTCCTTCCCAGACCAACTCGTTCAATGCTCAGAGGATACGCCTGTTCTGCTTTCAGGGCCCAGGACATCGCATTGTCATGGCCATTTTGAGATTCTGCCCAGTTTACAGTGATTCCCTATTTCCTGAAAGTTCCACCCCACGCAGTTTCTCTGATGCACGCGGGCCTGGCATGCTCCTCAGTGGCCATGGTTGTTCAGTGGAGTTCCTTTCTTCCAGGCCAGAGCTGATTGGCCAAAGAGAGAGACCCTAGCCCCCAGACGGGCCAATCAGAGACTCTTCTCTGGGAATCTGGGATTGGGACCCATGTCAGAGGGATGCCTTTGAGCAGAACTGTAAAACTCAGGAGCTGTTGGCAGCTGTCTTATCCTGCTGTCCCGCACACTGGGTGGCCCGTGTGCAGAGAGGGAAACAGGCTGAGGGGCAGACATGTACAGGGAGCAGGTGTCCTGAGGGCCGTCTGCCTGCTTGTCTGGGTCTCTCCCGAGTGCTGCCTTGTCTGCGCCCTGGGCTCCTTGGAACACTTCTGCATCCTTATACCAGAGTCTCCTTTTAGAAGGCTTCCGCAACTTGCCTCCAGAGAGTCCCAGTGAACCCAGAGTCAACGGACGAACTTCTGTTCTTATTTCCGAGCCCTGAGCGTGTGTTCCTGCCAATCCTCCTCGCTGCTCACAGCAGTGCTGTCTTACCCAGAAGGAAGACCCAGGCAGGCCAGGGAAGGGAGTCCCGGCTTCCAGCTCTCACAGTCTAGTTCTACCTACGCATGGAGAGCTCTGCTTAAAAGAGAACAAGGCCGGTCCAGTGGAGAGCATCCCTCAGGAGGTTTGGGAGCTTTGATGACAACCAGCAGGTTGCCTGGCATGTTATTTTGCAGCCAGTTGTTTGGGCCTCTTGATGACACAGCTGCTGTGTGTCGTTGGCTTTCTTTGCTGTTTCCTAGCAGATCCTGTCACCCTGCATCCCCTCACCCCGCATCCCCTCACCCCGCTGTATTCTTCTTAGCACTCATCACTGCCTAATATTGCGGCACCTGTTTGTTTGTTCACTGTTCACCGGTTGCCCCCGTGACTACAGCAGGGACCTCATCTGTTTTGTTCACTGCTGACTGCTGTACTCTAGTATCTACAGTAGGGCTCGACACACACCAGGCAAACAGCAAGTGTTTGCAGAATGAATGAATGAATCGAACCTTTCTTCAGTCATCCCCAAGCAGAGGCTCTGGCTAGTAACCAGAAACATCACAGGGGCCTGAATGTCCTTTTGCTTAACCTACGTCCTAGCGTACAGAGGCCTTTCATAAGGACAAGTGCCCTTTCCTGGGTGCATCCAGAGAACGTGACTTGGGCCTCAACCTTTGGATAGAGCTCGCCTGGGTTCGAATCCCAGCTCTGCCACACTAGCTGTGTACCCTGTAGGCAAATTACTCAATCCATCTCGGCTGCGTGTCTTCATCTTTGAATTAAGGGCAATAATAGTTTCTACTGTACCTGATTATTGTGCAAACTCAACGAGCCAATAAATGTCAGTTTCTTTTCTTTTCTTTTTTTTTTTTTAAGATTTTATTTATTTATTTTTAGAGAGGGAAGGGAGGGAAATAGAGAGAAACATCAATGTGCGGTTGCTGGGGGTTCTGGCCTGCAACCCAGGAATGTACCCTGGCTGGGAATCGAACCTGGGACACTTTGGTTCCCAGCCCACGCTCAATCCACTGAGCTATGCCAGCCAGGTCAAATGTCAGTTTCTTAGCCCTGTAACTGGCATATGGTATTTGCTCCAGAAATGTGAGTTTTTATTTTAGTTCCTCTAGGAGACATCATTCTTTTTTGTTGAGCAGCACTGCCTCATTCATTCATTCATTCATTCATCAGCACACACATTGATTAGTTAGTTCAGCCAACATTTATTGAGTACCTGTGTGTGTTGCGTCCAAGGGTTGTGAACACGGTGGTATGATGATTTGCCTCTCCCAGGAAGAATGGGCCTCGCAGAAGAGAACTCTCAGAATGATGACTAGGGCGTGGTTACCTCGCTCACTCTCCAGGACACCAGCAGGGGTCCTTAGGGTAGGATCTGGAGGCAGGACCCAGAACAGTGCTGCGTGGTTTTGACAAACCTTGGAGTTGGGAGACATGGGGTTCCGGGTCCAACTTTGTCTTTAAACTTGGGAAATACACGTCACCTCTACTAGCCCACTTTGCCACCTGAAAAATGTGGGTGTAACACGAGACCCTTTAGCCTCCAGCCTGGAGGTGCACTGGAATTATTTGGAGTGATGGGTCCCAGTGTGCACCAGGGCTCCGCCCTGCAGAGAGTCCATCCATTTCTAGAGTCAGGTGTCGGAAGGAACGGTGCTCCGGAACACACTTCGATGAGCACCTGTGAGCTAAATGGTACTTAAAACTCCCTCTCTGTGGTTCTGGCACCCTTAAATACAGCACAGTCCCCACCTTTAGGCCTTGGCCTTCTGTAGAAGTGTGGGGGATGGTGTAGCCTCCCTTGCGCAACCCTTAAGTGCCCCGTGGGGAGCTTTCCATGGTCCTGAAGTCAGCCCTAGGGCTCTGCAGAAGCCTCCTTCCCTCGTTGGCATCTTCTAAGTGGCTGCTTCTTTACAAAGGGAGAAAAAAAAATCAACTGTAAGGCCTCTCTCACCTGCCCTGAAGTTGTTCCAGCCTTCCCTCTGCTCGGTGAAAGAAGAAAACTGTGTTCTTATTTCCACGCCAAGTTGCCAGTGAGCTGGTTTCCATGACAGCAGAGAGGGGGAATAAAAGCCTGGCTCTCACCTGCAGAGGAATTAAAGCTGCCCTCTTGGAAAACAAACAATGATTGCAGGAGAGTGCTGCAAATTGTGGAGTGCTGGTTTTCAATTCATCCAGCCACATGATCTGGGGCTCCACAAAGGGGAAGGTGTGGGAGGCACTGAGGGAGAGGGTGGTTTTGTGAGGCTTCTCATGGGGAGAGGGAGACATAGCAATGACAATGGCAATGATGATCTCTCACAAAGTCCACTGTGCTTTCAATTTTTGGACAGCTACTTGAGACCCTCAATACATCCTATGTATTTTGCTCAGACAGATATGGGGACCTCAAGTGGAAAAGGGATTTATTCCCTACTTTCAAGCTGTCTCTTTAGTGTTTGGGGCTCCTCGTGCTTGGCCAGGACTTCCCCGAGCACCGGCTTGCCTCCGTCTCCTTCTTCTCCAAACCCACTAGTTCCCTGTCCCACTCCCTCCCACCCCCGATTTTTGATGCACTTGAGAAGCCAGTCTTAGCTAGAGGCCAACGGTGAATAGAAGGACTATTCTCTCAGGTCAAGTTTGTTTCTGGAGGCAGCATCCTAATCTAAACCAATGACTGTATTGGAAAAAGAACTGACACTTTGCCAGATGAGGAAGGAAAAAAATTTGAATACAGGTACAATTCCCCATTCTGCTTCTATGAAGGGTTGCTCTCACATCACCTGCATGGACTAGTTTCATGCTCTGTATATTCTCAGGACAATGCTATGGTGGGAGCTATTTTTGTCCACACTTTATAGGCGAGGAACATGAGGCCCAGAGAGGCTAAGGAGTTTGTCCAAGTTCACACTGCTAGGAGGTGCCAGAGCTGGTGTTTGAGCCCAGGTCACTGACTCAAGTGTGCAGTTCAACTGGACAAGAGTCAGGATAATCCCCTCCAGGCACCTCGCTTGTTGAAGCCAAGGGCACTTCTGGGCTCTGCTTTGGTTAATTTCAAAGTGCTTTCCTTAATCAGGAGGATTTCAGAATGTAGGAAGACATCTGGAGAGAAGGGTCTGGGGGTGGGTTCACTTTGGAACCGTTGCCTGCACAGGGTGGGTTGAGTCCTGAGGTGGGTGGTACATGCAAAAGGCGCACGGTCACAGCAAGACTTTGTTTCATGCCTTGCCCTGCTGGGAGGGGCTGACAGCGTCTTTGGACTTACAGAGGGTTGTTACAGAGGGTTGGTGGAGCTGTCAGGATGGGATTAAACCTTTGCAGAGACTCCAGAGATTTGGTCTGGGGAAAGAATTAGGCTCATGCGACCATAAGAGGCCAGGATCTGCATGTCTCAGAGAGGAATAGGGCCTTAGGCATAGTCAAGCCAGATGTATCCCCATGTGGAGATACAGATACAGGTATACAGATATATGGCCTCTCCAGAAAGTATCCAGCCACATAATATGAAAAACAGACATTTATTGAAGAAGATACTAGATATAAGAAACACTGTACATAGGACAATGATGCCTCAGTCCCCTTCTGAGTAGGCACTTGGGACCTCACACAGTTCTCCCAGTCACCATCAGCCGCCCCATCGTATTTTTCTGAATCTCATCAACAGTCTGAAATCTCTTCCCTTTCAAAGGTGATTTTAGTTTTGGGAAAAGCCAGAAGTTGCAGGGCACCCAATATGGGCTGTGGGGGGCGCTGAGTCACCTGGGTGATTTGATGTTTCACCAAAGAACTCTGCACTAAAGTGATGTGGGAGAGGGTGCGTTGTCATGGTGAAGCTGCCAATCATCAGTTGCCGATAGCTGTGGCCTTCTGATTCATCCCAACAGTTTCCATGGAGGAATGTTCAAGCTTAACACAAAATTTGATGTGGATTCGTTGCTCCAGGTTACATCGATGTCGTGCAAACCGTTCTCATTACATTAGTGATGGTTGGACTTTTTCCGGACAAACCTCATGCTGCATTAGTCAGGATAAGTTTCCTAATGCTGCAGTAACAAGTGAACCGAGAAATCTTTGTGGCTTATCCCAACACAGCCTAATTTCTCCTACACAAGTTCTGATGCAGGTCTGACTGTGTGGGACGGTGGCCCTCTGTGCAGTGGCTCGGGGACTGAGGCTGCTCTGACTTTTGACATGCTCAGCTCACTGTGCAGCCTGCAGGCCATGACAGTGGAGGAGGAGAAAATTAAGGGACTGCATGTGTTATAAAAAAAATGATTACAGACACAGAATTTTAAAATCTTTCTTCTAAACCAGAACTGACTGGCAAGAAGGAAGGAGAATGTTCCTCAGTTAGGGGCTTGGGACCACTCATCCCCTTTTCTTAGCTTCTCACAGCTGCAGACCTTCATTTATGTCTGCATCTAACCCAAGACCACCTCCAGGACTGGCTCTTTGGTCAGCAGGGCCCAAGGTGTCTTGACATCCAATAAGGGAAGATGAGACTCGATGACGTTCAACAGGGGAGGGGAACGTGGGCCACGAGGCCGACTCCTCAAGGGCTATTTGAAAAGGATACAGGTATCATACCCTTGAACGACGTGGTCAGAGACAGAAACACAGAAGCGTGCACCCACAAAGGCACACAAATGCAGGGGCGGATACACACACAGACACACAGCTTGCACACACAGGCACACCCACAACGATACAGCAACACTTCCTGCCTCTGTGTGTGTGAACAATGTCCCCAAGGCTAGGAGGAGCAGCCAAAAGTTCCCCAGGGCCCTGTGAGGGATGAGAGTGAGGCCCTGAGTCCATAAATCGGGGCTTGGCAGAAGAATGGGCCCACCCCCCACCATTTCTCTTCGCTGGCGTCCCATCAACCTCGGCCAGCCCAGGCCGCCCTCACAGCAGCAATCTTGGCTGCCACCTCCCCCAGGTTTGTTAGATTTAGGTGCTGGAGTGGTTTGCTTTGTCCCCAGCCAGCAGAGCCTGCCTGACAGGGGCAAATTGACCACCCTGGAGCCTGCAGAATCCATGATGCTTTCTCCTCACCCAGAGGAGAAGGTGGGATTTGGGGGCATCAGGCATGGTCGGTTTGACCTGGTCCCCCTCTTCCTTGCAGAACAGGGGAAGGGGTTTCTGGTGCAAGGGGGGACCGACCCTCTCCCCAGCTCAGTGTGGGTGATCTGACCACCCATATGCCCCAGAGACCTGGGGGCAAGGAAGTTAAGATAGAATCCAGCTGGTGGACTTCTCTGAGACGTCACTCACTCCTGGCATCCCCAGTGTCAGGAGAAACCTGTGTGACAGTGAAAGCACCGACTGTGTACTCGGCCCGCGTCCAACTCTCAGCCCAGCTGCTGAGCAGCTCTGTGGCCATGGGCACTCTGAGCCTCCGTTTCCCCATCTGCAGAATGGGCTCGATAATGGTGCATCCCTCACAGGACAGCTCGGGCCCTACCGGGTGTGCAGCGTGTAAAGCATTTTAGCCCAGGGCCACAGACAAGAGAAGTGTTCACAATGATATTACAAACTTCGAAGAGAAAGTGGCGGATGAGTCCCCAGCCTTCCCATTGGAGGCTCTGGCCGTTCTGAACACACCACAACCAGATTCCATGGGGCTCCGACAACACCCACTACCCATGGCGGGGGTGTTGGCAGACGGTGGGAGTGGCTTCAGGGTCCGTTGGCTTGCTGGTTAGCCGGCCGAGTGTTTGGTGCCGTGGTTGAGGTGTTACCCTGAGGAGCCCGCACAGGCCTCCCTTTCTCTCTCTTCCTTCCTTCCACCGCCCTCCCTTCCTGTCTTCTCAGATATTTACTGAGCACCTACTATGTACTGGGTGCTTGAACAAAGTCGACCTGGTCCCTCTCCTGGTAGTGTGATTGTTTGGGAAGACAGTCAGCCAATAAACAGGTGACCACATTAATTTCAGATTGTGGTAAATATTCTTTGAAAAGTAACCCGGCTCATGAGACGGGAGTGACCGGGGGAATTTCGATGAACCCAAGGAGGACTTCTTGGAGGAGGTGACATCTGAGTTGAGACCTGAAGGGGAGAGAAGGAGCCAGTTCTGCAGACACCTGGAGGGCTGAGAATCCCATGGAGAGAGGAAAGCAAGTGCAGAGGCCTTGGGGTGGGGTGGGGTGGGGTGGGTGGAGAGTTGGGGGCTTTCCCAGAAAGAGGTCAGGGTTAGTGAGGGGAATGCCACAGGGGACAAGGGCACTGAGGTGAGAGCAGACAGGTCAAGTCTGCCTTGCAGGTCAGGGTGCGAAGCTGAGGTTTTATTTTAAGTGCAGCCAGAACTCAGTTGCTGGAGGCCCCAAGCCTGGAAGAGGCACACGATCCCATCCCTGTCTTACAGAGAGGACTCCGCTGCTCTACTTGGTGGGAACGCCAGCGAAGGCACAAGAGAGGGGCCAGCTGCAGAGATTCGGGTGCCCTGGGCGGGGGCAGCCTCAGTTAAAAGGAGATCCGGGTCCCCAATATATTCCGAAGGAGGAGCTGACAGAAACTTGCTGACAGGTTGGATTGGGGTGAGGGTGATGGACTTGAACTTGTCTGTCTCAGTTTAGGTCCAGTTCCATTTTAATATTAACCTTCCTGTGATGATTAATATTGCTGCGCCTCAGGTTCCTGGGAGGGCAGGAGAAATGAGCTGTGATAGAGGGGACTCAGGTGGAAGTGAGTGATGTCTGAGATCTGAGTCATTGCCTTGTCTCCGCTACTGTCTGGTTAGTGGTCTTGGCTAAGTCACACCCCCGCCTGCCCCTAAGTATGCGTGATCACGGTGCCGCTGCGGAGGGGTCTTTGAGGAGAACCCGAGCTCAGGAGCTGGGAACCCCCCGAGTGAAGAAAGCAGTAGAAATAGACGTGTGTGTTAGGATTTCATCAGAAAATGTCCCAGGCCCTGGCTGGTATGGCTCAGTGGATTGAGCTCGGGCTGCGAACCAGTGTTGCAGGTTCGATTCCCAGTCAGGGTACATGCCTGGCTTGCAGGCCATGACCTCCAGCAACCGCACATTGATGTTTCTCTCTCTCTCTCTATCTCCCTCTCTTCCCTCTCTAAAAATAAAAATAAATAAAATCTTAAAAAAACCCTTTAAAAAAAAAAAAGAAAACGTCCCTCTCTTTGCTGGCCAGCCTGCCCCTGCTCCCTGCGGTCTCACTGTGGTTCTGAGGACACTCTGCTCCTCTGTCGGATGGCACCCAAATGGGGGGATGGATGATGGGAGGGTGCTACAGGGAGACACAGATAGGTGCCCGAGTCCCTGGGTGCTGCTGTGATTATTGCGCTCTGGCAGCTGTGCGGGGAGTGATGTCACCCCAGACGGAGCTTCTGAAACTTGGGAAGGGCCAGGCTACTGGTCACACCTCTTCCACATGGTTCCCTTTGCCTCTCAGCCAGCAGGTGGTTTACGCCTTAGTCCTCAGCAGCTCTGATTGGGCCTCCGGGATCACTCTCCCGCGTTGGGATGGGGGGGTCAGTGGAAGCCCGTCGATGGGGGTCTTCCCTCTTCCCACCCCTGGGCTAGTTGCCTGCTCCCCACTTTCCCCAGCTGGTCTAGATGTCCCCTGTCACCTTCCCTATCTGTCTGTGTCACTCAGAACCCGGAGGACTCTCTACCTTCCAAAGCGACAGCTCATGTTTGGATTCCCTTATTCATGTCTCTATTTCACAGGTGCTCACAGTGCTATTTCTCTTAAGCATTTCAACAGGGGACACCGTGTTCAAGCCAATGAATGACTCTAATGGAGAAATATCAGCTATTCTGAGAGACCAAGGGAGAAAATAAGTGAGACTTCGGTAGCTGTTGTGATTGATCGTTAAATAACATTTCTTCTCCTATCTCTAAGAGTTGTGTGTGCTTCGTGCATAACCCTTGCAAAACACAGGACACCGAGAAAATGAAATAACAAATTCCTCTGTAATTCCTCCAGTCAACAATTACTACTAGCAACACACACACACATACACACACACACACACAACATATATAGGTATTTACCAAAAATAGCATATTTTGCATATCCTTCTGTAGTCAGTTCTTTTAATGGAGCAATATTATTGTGAGAATATATCACAACTATAAATATTCAAGCCCATGCTTTTTTATTGAATGGAAAAATGTCAAGCACCACAACACATTGAAAAAACTATTTGCTATTATCACAATTCTCAGGATAACCCGGATAACCGTGAGCACTTTAAATATTTTTTAGGCCTTTTTTTCTATGCATGTATGCACTTAGGGAGCCTTGGCTGGCTTTCACCACCCCTGTGCCCTTGCACCTAGAATTCTCTCTGGTGTATATTAGGTGCTCGGTGAGTATTGTTGAACAGATGAAAAAATAAAAATGCATATATAATGAGGTGCCTGAAGTAGAGTCACCCTGCATGGTTTCCCCACCCCTGCCCCCCAAAGCCTGGAAACCCTCACTTAGCCCTGGCTGGGTGGCTCAGTTGGTTGGAGCGTCATCTGGTACACTAAGGGGTTGTGGGTTCGATCCCCAGTCAGGGCACATTCCTGGGTTGCAGATTTGATGCCTGGGTTTGATCCCTCATGGGGACATGTCCAGGAGGCAGCTGATTGATTTTTCTCCCTCTTTCTTCCTTTCCCTTTCTCTAAAATCAATAAAACATGTACTCAGGTAAGGAATTTTTAAAAGTAGTTTTTGTTTAAAAAAAAAAAACCCCTGGTTTATTTGTTTACTTTTATTTTAAAAGATTTTATTTTTTTAGAGAGGGGAAGGTGGGGAGAAAGAGAGGGAGAGAAACATCAATGTGTGGTTGCCTCTCACATGCCCCCCCCCCCCCCCAGGGACCTGGCCTGCAACCCAGGCATGTGTCCTGAGTGGGAATCAAACCAGTGACTCTTTGCTTTACAGTCCGGTGCTCAATCCATTGAGCCACGCCAGCCAGGGCTCAAAAGATCCTCATTTAATACAATACATGCATTTTATGCTTTCCAGCAAGGAGACCAGCATTTACCTTTGAGCAAGACCATCCACTGATTGTGGGTGCGGGCACTTGGTGGGCAGAAAGTGAGAAAAACATCTATCCACAGTTCTTGGGGAGGCCCCGAAAGCCTGAGTGCTGGAGCCGCAGGTGGAGCGGTTAGATATTCTAAAGCAAACCGAATGCAGACTGTGTGTGCTGGTGGACCATGCCCTGCAGGGTTGGAGAAAAACCTGTTTCCAGACTTGGAGTTATGTAGCTCTAGTCCTGAATGTGCCCGTTGGCTCTTGAGAGATGGGGTGTGTCTTCTCATCCAAGCGTTTGTGCACTGGAGTGGGCAAGCGAAGGCCAGAGGGTGGTGGTATTAGGAGGTGGAGCCCAGGGGAGGCGATCAGGTCTGAGGGTGGAGCCCTCACGAATGGGATTAGTGCCCTTCTACAAGGGACCCCAGAGAACTCCCTTGTACCTTTCTGCCAGGGGAGGACACAGCAAAAAGTCTGCCATCTGTGAACCAGGGAGTGAGCCCTGGCACCTGGTCCTTGGACTTCCCAGCTTCCAGAACGCTGAGAAACAAATGTTTGTTGTTTCACTCACCCAGTCTCTGGTATTTTTGTTATAGCAGCCTGAGCTGCCTGACACAACCGGTCAGGCCTGTGCAAGGTGGGGGAGGAGCACACGCGAGGGTGTGGGTACCGGGGATTCACAGGGAGGCGGGAATCATGGGAGAGCGTGCCGGAAGCGGGGTGCCGCAGCCTGGCAGATTCTGGTTTCACAGGTGTGTGAAGGAGCGCTTAGGGGTCTGCCTTGTTAACAAGAGCCTCTGTGAGCCCAGGTACCAGAGTGGGAGCCCAGGGCGGGGTGTTGCATTAATCTAACAATTAATTACTGGCTCAGTGATCAGTCAGCTTCCAGGTGGCTGCAAAGGGGCTCCTGAAGTTTGCCCTCCCTAGAATGTGGGAGTGAGGGACGAGGAACTCTGTTTTGTTTGATTCCTTTGGTTCATGCATACAGTAGTCCCCCCACCCCCTTATCCGTGGGAGAGCCATTCCAAGACCCTGAGTGGGTACCTGAAACCACAGCTTGTACTGAACCCTATGTCCACTTGGCTTTCTCCTGTTTATATGCACATATTTATGATAAAGTTTAATTTATAAATTAGGCACAGTAAGAGATTAACAACACTATGAAAATAGAACAATTATAACAATGTACTGTAATAAAAGTTATGTGAACACGGCTTCCTTCCCTCTCTCTCTGTGTCTCATAGCCTGGTGACAGATGGGCAGGTGGCATGGACATGCTGGACAGGGGTGGTTCACATCCCAGGGGGACACAGCAGGACAGGGTGGGATTTCACAACACTATGCAGAATGGTGTATGACTTAAAACTTACGAATTGTTTATTTCTGGAATTTTCCACGTGATATTTTCAGACCATGGTTGGCTGTGGGTAACGAAACCGTGCGTGAGGGGGACTACGGTACAGCAGAAGAGTTTGGGCAGACCACCCCCGGGCCTGTAAATGCACTCTGTAAGAAAACACAGCCAGCGGATCTGCTCGGCAGTTTAAGGACCTCCCCACTTCGGAGTTGAACAGATTGAAAATTTCGGTGTTATTCGACCCTTCTGAA